>NC_091254.1:41587777-41891666 GCF_042477335.2 Ovis canadensis
AGTGCCTCTGAGTGTGACCACATATGTATGCCCCACGTAACTGTAGAAACTGTCATTCTCATGGGAATGGGTCCCATGGAGGTGAGTGACATGGCATTTCTGCTGGATCACAGCACACTCTCAGTAGTTCTGGGCTCCTGGAGGATACCAGTTCAGCTGGCAAAGACTTAGGAGCACTGATAGATCTCTTTCATGGATCAGCACCACAGAAAGCTTATGCTCTGCTCTCAGCTTAGATCAGGAGTTCTCCGGTAACATCAGCATCACCTGACCCACACAGGACCCTCTGAATTAGGAAGTCTGGGGTGGGACCCAGCACCTGTGCTGATGCTACTGATGCAGGCTAAAGACTGGAAACCACTGGCTCGGTTGAAACAAATCACCGACCACAATACAACTGAATCCACAGGTGCTTCTTGAGTCAACTCCACTTTCATTACCATTATGAACAGCAAGTATCATTTTTCTACCCAGTGATCATGTTCTCCTCTACCAGACCATTCAGCCAATCAGCTCTTGAAAAATCTGTTTTTATCAGGATAATCTGATCATGCTGGCACCCAGGAAGTTTTCACAGTACAATATGTTCACGATCCAGAATTCACAAATCAAAGATGTGGAGAACAACGACAACACCTAAATCCTTAAGTAGTCCAACTCTAAATTCATCCCAATTTTAAATGACCACTATGGTAACCCACTCCAGTATTCTTGCCTGGAAAATCCCACGGACTGAGAAGCCTGGTAGGCTACAGGCCATGGGGTCGCAAAGAGTCGGATGCAACTGAGTGACCTCACTTTCTTTCTTTCTTAAAGAACACTTGAAGATAAAGAGAGAGAGAGAGAGAAGGCAAGATATCACTTCGTAGCATTAGAAATGCATGACGAAATGATAGTTGATGCTAAATGATAGTGATCATTTTCCAGAAGAAATAAAGGAGGTGAGGAAGGCAGGGATCATGCTGGAAGACAGGTTTGAGATATCCATGCTCACCCTTTCCCCAAAGTTCACTTTATCTCCACTAAGACTCCATGAAAATGTATATGACTTGTAAGATAATTCCCAAATCCTCAAGAGGAAAGTGACTAAAGACCACGAACTGATAAGTCACAGAGAGAAAATTTAAAAAGCTCATTCATGAGTGTGAAAGTAGCTAGCCTCTTTAGTAATGAACGACAGGAAACTAAACCTATATAATTCAGTTTTTATTTATAACATCAAATATTAGAAGAAAATGCTCAGTGCTAAGAGTTTAAATTATCATAAACATTCTAGAAGGCAATTTGGCAAGGTACATTAAGAATTTTAAAATGCTGACTCTGACTCAGAAATTCCTTCCAGTTCTCAATTCTAAAGAAATGAATAGGAACACAGACAAAGATTTAGACCAAAAGATGTTTGTGCCAAGTTGCTTCAGTTGTGTCCGACTCTTTGCAACCCTATGGACTGTAGCCCACCAGCTTCCTCTGTCCATGGGACTCTCCAGGCAAGAATACTGGAGTGTTGCCATGCCCTTCTCCAGGGGATCTTCCCAACCCAAGGATTAAACCCACGTCTCTTATGTCTCCTGGATTGGCAGGCAGGTTCTTTACCAGTGGTGCCACCTGGGAAGCCTAAAAGATGTTTACCTTGATGCTATTAACAATAACACACATTAAAAATAATCTAATTGTCAAATTATAATAATATAAGAAATAATTTAAAATTTCTTTATGAAAAAACTAGGATAAAGAATTGAGTAACAGCATGTGTTCAAATATTTTAATTTAGTAAGTATATGCATAGATCAAAATGTTAATATTATTCAAGGATGAATAAAGATTATCAGTAATTTTTTTTTTCTTTCACTTTGCTACATTCCCCTAAGTTTCTATTAAGAATGACATTTAAGGGGGATTAAGGCTACTTCATGAAAACCACATTTGGAATATTTGAGAAATATTTGAGACTATGTGATCTTTCTCAAAAACTACAAATCAGGATAACCTTTAATAAGTGTTAATGACATAATTATTCCATTAAGTTTAGCATTAATTAAATCTGTAAAGTAAGTAAACACTGGCTTATGATATTAAGTCAGAGATTTGTTTATATGGCAAAATTCTCCTGTCATATATAATTAAATATTTGGGGAGAAAAAAAGCAAACCCATAAGTTTACTGGCTGTGAGTGGAGAAGAAAGGTATATTGGCACTCCAACAGTATTTTCCTTTTCATCACAGTACCCTCTGCTTTTCTCACCACCACCCAATCCTCTAGGATGATTTCTCCCAAATTTGGAATGTTTTTGAAACTTCTCTCTTCTACTTTTCTTGGTGATTTTAAAATATCAAACACAATAAATACAATATCATATTTTATTAACAATTACGTACCCTCCTTTTTGGTCATCTTATGCGAATATCCAACTCATTGGAAAAGTTCCTGATGCTGGGAAAGATTGAGGGTGGAAGGAGAAGAGGGTGTCAAAGGCTAGATGGCATCACCGATGCAATGGACATAAACTTGGGCAAACTTTGGGAGATGGTGAGAGACAGGGAGGCCTGGCATGCTGCAGTCCATGAGGCAGCAAAGAGTCAGACATGACTGAGTAACTGAACAAGCCCTCCTTTAATATCTTTTAGTTCAAGGTTTCAGATTCTGAAAAAAAACTATAAACCCTATATATCCATTTCAGAATAGGCAAGGACAATAGATTTCGAACACTTTCCTGCAAAATACTGTTAAAAAATTTATTTTAGCTGTAATCCTAAATCAGGACCAAAGATAGGCATGTTCAATTACAAAGAACAACTCTGTTTTCTAAGGTAGCAGTCCATTGCAGATAGAGCTCTGGGACATCAGCCTACAGAGCCTACAAGACCAGAGAAGTGGCCAAGCTCCACACCCATCCTCCTGGCAGAGCTGGATGACGTACAGGTAAGCTGATAACATGATAGGATACAGAAAACACATTAAATTTAATAAGCAGCATACTTAACACACCTTAACGTACCCAACTTATCATACCTACAGATGTCTAGTTTGGGGCATGGGCAAGCCCTCCAAGCAAACACTCCCTAAATCCCTGACTGTTGGTTCATGACAGAAGACCAGTCTTGTCATCACCAAACAACTTGGACAGGACTAACTTTTGTAGCAGTTATTACTGATAATATTTACAGTCATGAATTTCTATATCCCGTTTTTGAGTACTGCTTGCTTCTCCAGTAGTCTTTTCTGCTCCTGAGTCAAGTCCGTGATTTGCCAGTCTTTCTTGGAAAATACTGAAGTCTTGCCTCCTCCTTCATAACTAAAGAACAAAATCAGATTATGATCCAGTAATTCTCCCACTGTGCCATGGAGAAGGTACACCAACATTTATCTTTAGTTCTTGAATGGGGCTTCCTCAGTGGCTCAGTGGTAAAGAATTCACCTGCAATGCAGGAGATGGAAAGACACAGGTTTGATCCCTGGGTGGGGAAGAACCCCTGGAGGAGGTCATGGCAACCCACTTCAGTATTCTTAACTGGAGAATCCTATGGACAGAAGAGCCTGGTGGGCTACAGTCCACAGGGTTGCAAAGAGTCAGACATGACTGAAGTGAATGAGAACAAGCACAAGTTCTTGAATAGCTGTCATTTCCCAGTCAGAGGGGAAGACTTTTGATTCCCAACGGAAGATAAAAGGAATTTATTCACACACAACTATAATTTCCATAATAGGAAGTCACCCCTGTATTCTTAAACTCGGTAAATAATTCCTTTATCAATACCCTAGTAGTCTACAACTTAATAAAATTAGAGTGGCCATTTTTTGAAGTCTTACCGTATGCCAGGCACTGTACCAAACTGATTTACATGAGATAGCTTAATTCCCACAACTCTACTATCACCTCTATTTTATAAATGAGAAGGCTATGGCCCAAAGAGCTAAGGAACTTAGTGATCCCATGGCTACTAACTGGTAAGGCTTCCTTAGTGGTTCAAATGGTAAAAAATCTGCCTGCAATGTGGGAGACCTCGGTTCAAACCCTGGGTTGGGAAGATCCCCTGGAGCAGGGAATGGCAACCCACTCCAGTATTCTTGTCTGGAGAATCCTCATGACAGAGGAGCCTGGCAGGATACAGTCCATGGGGTCACCGTCACAAAGAGTCAGACATGACTGAGCGACTAAGCACAGCATTAGCTGGTAAGATTGAGTTTGAACCAGAGTCTGGATACATGCCTGAATCCACAAGCATCTGCCCTTTTTCAAAGAGTTTCTAGTGACAAGATTTCAGTGACTACATTTTCATAATAAAACAATAAAAAAACATTTTTCACAGAGGTTTCATGACAGTATTTGTTGTTATGTTTCTACCTTGTTTATTTGAGTAAGTACCACCGATAATAATGAAATATTCTTTGTACAAAATGTTAAAGACTATTTCAACATCTCTTAATAATATCAACAAGTATTATGAGTTACGTCCCCTTAACTCATACATAAAGAGACATTGGAAGGAAGTTATCAGAGGATATATTCTTTAAAATACATTAAATTACTAAAAAATACCAAAATACTTGGGCATATAAGTAAAATGCAAATGGTTATTCTGAAGTGTGTCAAGGGTCTATAGCCAAAAGAATTAATATCACAAATGATAAATTGCAAAATGACAACCTGTGGTTATTTAGTAAATATAATGGTTATCCTGGATCCTTAAATATAACATTTCCTGAACACAATTAAGAATCCACAGACACAAAAGAAATTCAAAAGTATTCTTTCTGGGGTGATGGAAATATCCTAAAATGCGACTGTGATGCTGCCTATGCAATTCTGCATATGCTAAAATTCAGAGTTTTACATTTTAAATGGATGTTATAGTATATAAATTATATTCTAATAAAGGTATATAAAAAAGAAAACAAGCAAGAAAAAAGAGAAAATGTTGCTGAGGCTTTAAAAAATTCCTCTATTAATTACCATTTGCTAATGAAAACAGGCAACGAAGGTCATCTCACTTAATCCTCACAGCAGTCTTCTGGGTAGGTTTTCCTAACTCTGACAGACAGAAGAAGGGAAAAGCACTGGAGGTTTCCTAGATCTGAAGAGTAGGAGCCAGGAGGCAAATTCAGAATTCTCTGACTGGACTCCAACCAAGTGCTGGGTTTTACAATTTCCTTAATTCTGGGCACCCTTATAACACCTTATTTAAAATAACAAATAATTAGTTCAAATCCTTGCCTAACTAGCATAGGAGTGAGTAGCCTCATGAGAAACTGTGTTTGAAGTTTAGAGTATCAGATAAACAAGCTGAAATCCCAAAGAAACCCTGGATTTTGCCTTTGTTCTTCACCCAAGGGTGCATTGGGAGGATGATGTGTTGCTCCAAAGTCATCTTGAAAAGCTATACAATCAGGGCCTATCAGAGGTATAACCTCAGCCTGTGACACAGATCTACAGAGATGATCCTGCAGTTGATTAAAAAAATGCAATCTCCTAAAAAAAAACAGTGGATCAATTTCACTAGCGTGGGGTTTGTACAAGCTTGAGATTCTTTCCTAGGAACTTGCAGCCACAGAAATTCAAGAAACTGTCTTTTGGTTTCTGACCTTCAAACGCTTACAACTGCATTTCCTTCTGTTTGGAATATTCTC
Source organism: Ovis canadensis (assembly GCF_042477335.2). Lineage (NCBI taxonomy): Eukaryota > Metazoa > Chordata > Mammalia > Artiodactyla > Bovidae > Ovis > Ovis canadensis. The sequence continues at coordinate 41,593,404 of NC_091254.1, forward strand.
TCCAATTTTCTTTCAGTGCAAGCTGCCCATCTACATTGCTCTGCTTCGAAGTCATTATCTTGGGAAAACCTGTCTGCTCTATGCCTTTCCACACGGGTAAGGAAGCCACCATGTGTTCTGAGGGCCTGCGGTCCACTGCTCTGGGCACTTAGTGTCCACTCTTGTAGGTGCACCCATAATGCCCAAGGAGGAAAGACACTCATCTGCCACACTCACTACTAGTTCCCCACAACCAACACAGGACAGGGGAAACAGTAGATATTCAGGAAATCATCACTGAGTAGCCTAACCTTACTTGGTGCTGAAGATTTCAAGGTTTTGTTTCATTTTATTTTATTTGTTTTACAGACTGCAGTTCTTATCTGTAAATTGTTCAGTCTGTGGGGATAAAGATATTTAAACAATGGTAATGTCATATGGTAAAGAATCACACTATAAAGAATCTGCCTGCAATGCAGGAGACCTGGGTTCGATCCCTGGGTTGGGAAGATCCCCTGGAGAAGGGCATGGCAACCCACTCCAGTATTCTTGCCTGGAGAATCCCCTGATCCCAGAGGAGCCTGGGGGGCTACAGTCCATGGGGTCACAAAGAGTAGGACACAACTGAGTGACTAACAAGTGACTAACAATGTCATAGGGTAAGTATATGCATATGCTATTAATTGAGGAACATACCAAATACAGTGGGAAATTTTATTTACTCTCTATGTTCACTTTTATTAAAATAAATAATTAAGATTCATGTGATAGTGAAAGTGAAGTCATTCATTTTCAGGCAAGAGTACTGGAGTGGGTTGCCATTTCCTTCTCCAGGGGATCTTCCCAAACCAGGGATCGAACCTGGGTCTCCCGCACTACAGGCAGATGCTTTACTGTCTGAACCACCAGGGAAGCCCCATTTAAGATTCATAATATGAACCAAATATGTGATAGACTGGAACAGCAGTGACATTTCTTGAGTGTTTGCTATCTGTCAGGCACTGCACCAGGAGTATGACATGTATTGCTATACTTCAAATTTATGATAATCCAACAAAGTCATGACTTTCATTTTATACATGAGGATACTGAAACCCAGGTAAAATACCTACAACTAATAGCTGGTGGGTCTAATATTTTCCCTAAGAACTTTAGACTCCAGAGATTTCTTCCTCTCCACATTTATACTGCATGAATATTTATCTTTTCTCCATGAAATCTGCCCATGGGATTAATATGAAGCAGACAGGATTCTTTAATATAATTTTCTATTTTTTTAAAAGGTTACTGCAAAATGGTGTTTTTAAAGCAGTTATATAGAAATAAAATAATACAAGCATTTTAAAGCAAGTATATTTTTTTTTCAAAATCATCCAGGTTTTATATCAAAATTTTTGGCAAAGAAAAAAAAATTCTGCCAACTGATTTTATTAATTGTTCTAAGTATTCAGTTCATATTTGAAGCAAATTGATTCTCATAACCACTGTACAAGTAAAATTAATATAACAGATTTATTGAGGATCTTTAACATACAGCAGTGTCTTCTGAGTATATATATATAATAGCTTTCTAGAGGGGGAACTTCAATGTCAGCCAAAGAAATGATCTCTCACAGAGGAAAAAAAAAAAAAAAAAGATTGGACAATTCAGCCTAAGTTCCTCAAGGTTTCCATGACAACCACAATTAGTACCATTTAACAAGAAAACAATGGGTTTGTCAGTTCAGAACAGTAGTCAAATACATGGTCTTCTAATTTATTTCCACTATTACAAATACAAAGAGAGAGCTGAATACTGCACTGTGACTGCTCCCCCGCATGCTCTTCAGAATTTCTGAGGTTGTGGGGTGATCACATCATTAGCATAACCAGTATTGATTGTGTAGGGTGGGGGTGGGGGTGGGGGTATGCTAAGATAGATGTCCTCTAGAAATCCCATCTGAACACTTACCACCATTTCAAATCAATTACCCTCTGCAAGATAAATAAGAACTGACACATTCTTTGTTCCAAAATGGTCAAAAGACGGGGGATTCCCCTGATCTACCTGCAGTTTTGACCAGGCAGCCTACTCCAAATTACAGAGGTGAACTAAGAGCAAACCAGTAAGCTGGAGCTGTCAGCATCATGATTAGAGCCATAAAAACTTTCTGATCACCCTTTTTTCCTGACTTTGCTTTCGAGAATATGGAAATATGACCACATCAATTCTCCAACATATAAACTTGGCTGTGATTACTGCCTGCCTTTGGCTGAGTCAGCACGGAGTTAGCCTATGAAGTAATGGGGCGTGACAGCCTCTGTCTTTCCCATCCACCAGTAAATGCTCTGTTGCAATGCCCTTCGCCACTGGCAAAGTTTGTGCATCAGCCTTCTTTATTTATTTGGTAGTTATTTGAGGTTGTGTAACAAGTCACAAGATAATTAGCTCCAAATTTTTTCCTCTGTAAAAAAAAGAATTTCCCCCATATATACAGGGTGGGGGAAACAAAAATAATTTCAAGTTTTGTTGACAATAGTTACCTTGAATTGATTACTCAAAAACACTTTGCAAGGATTTTCTTATTTAATTGTCACAATAGTCCTATGAAGAAAATGCTATTGTCTACGTTTTAAAACTCAAGAAATCTAATCCCAGAAAAGTAACAGCCTCAAATCATACAGCCCAGTGGCCAAATAAATGTGAAGGTTTCAATCTCAGCTTCCTGGCTCAGGACTGGTTCAGTAATAATTATGCTACTCCAGTTGCATAGGTTTGAAATTGCTAGGATTTCAGACCAAATAGATACTGTTAATGGAATGTATTCACACAAACTAATGTGTCTGCAGCATGTCTACATGGCATTTCTTTTCTCAAGAGTTATTTGTCCTGAGAGAACAATGCAATAGAAAGAACAGAGTCCAGGGACCTGGGTTTAAATCCCAGCTCTGAAACTCAACTGCCGGATGATCTTGAACAAGCTTCTGGACCTTTCTGAATCCAAGTGTCCCTAACTGTAATACGCACCCTGCAGAGCTATGGGTAATACCAGCAGTGGCATATGTTAAATGCTTTACGGGCAAGGGGCACTCTGAGAGTGGAGTCCATAATTATTTTGAGCTTCTTAAAATCAGGAATCCTTCAGATCCATCTCTGAACCCGTTCTACCAGCTGCTCCAAGAAACAAAGATTTTCTAGCAAAATCCAAGTGGATTGTCTGTATTCGTGGAATCCTCCCAGTGGAGTTGATCAAGGGCTTTCATTTCACTTTTAAATGAGGAAAATCTTATCCTGATACTTTTATAACAGCGTTATCAGGTAAGGTTTCTAATCCCAGAGATCTTGTCATTTCTTTTTAATAAGGAAATTTTAGAGTCATGAAAAGATCAACTTATATGAAACAATACGGTTTGAGGAAGAAATTAAACAGTGTTTGAGTCATGACCGCTGGGTTGTGCTTGGCCTGGAGTGCAGAGGTTGTATAAAGAGCCATATATGGTGCACGGAACACAACTAAAGCAGCTAAAATAGGACCACTGGCAGCGCTTGCTTAACTCTAAGGAAACAGGAGGGCTCTTTTGATCCTAATATATTCAAATAGATCCTGAAGAGGCCCTAGAAACAGCAGAGTGTTCTGCAATATTTAAAGGATGCTGCTGAGATTCAGTCCTAAAATTAGACCTGCGGGCTGCTTCCTGCACTTTAGGCTAAACTTCCTTTCCATGCCTGTGATTATCTTTCTGGAAATTAAGGTTCTGTTTCATTTAAAAATCTGTTTACAATAAAGAGGCCCACAGAAGCCTAGCCTCTCCTGTCTTGCACATAGAGTTACCTACCCAGGACCACACCTGTGTTCTGTGAAAGGAAGAGGCTGACAAGAAACTGCTGTGGCCTGTGATCATGTCTTATGACTCAAGGACTGTACAGGTGAAATGTGGACCACCATTTTCTCTGCAAATCCATTCACATCGCCAGCACCTCAAAACTGGGGTATGTATCCAGTATCTTTCCCTTCTCTTCAGAGTTTTAAAATTTCAGGGCCTTGAAATTTAACAGATTAATGTCTCAAAGTCCCCTGTACTCACTTGGAAGTTGCATTTTTAATTTTGAAAAAAAAAATCAAAATAACAATTTTGACTTTTGGTGTTAAACTTTGTCAGTAATCTTGTAGGTGAGGAAAGTATTATAAGCCAAAAAAGCACTGGGCAAATGAAATGAAAATTTTTTACCCACACATACACACGCTCGTGTGCTTACACACATATATATACACATATATACATACATATAAATGCAATTGCTCCCCATGAATGGCCTTGGTGAAGTCATCATTGGTACTATCAGCCAAACCTCCATGGGGACTATGAGGCAATATTTTGCATTATCACATTTCATCTAGTCAAAATCCAGATGGCTGTCAATGGAGAATGCTTCCCCCGCCTCCCCGGGCAAAGTCTGACTTTGTGTGATTCGTACCTCTTTGAGACATCTGCTTCTGTCGCCAAAGGACAGCAGTGATCTTTGTTCAGAGTGAGTTCTGAGTAGAATAATATGCAAGAAGGAAGCCCATTGCTTGCTATTTTTTTCCTTTCTTTAAACATATTTTCAAATATTTTCCTTTCAATTCTGTATCTCAAGAAGGAGTTTTGGAATTATCCTTTTCAGTATGTAGCAGGTGGCTCGGAGGATACTCCAGAGGGTCGCATGTGCCCTCAGCAGCTCGAAAATAGGAGACACCTGCAACTTGGCATCTCTGACAAGCGAGCACTTTCCTTACATGTTTTTAGCCTAAATGAAGCTCTCTCATTTAGAGACAGAGTTATCCTCTCTAAATTTTAAAATCAATCATTATGAATAATCTTAGTCATTGATTTCTGTATTTAATCATACAGTCAGTAAATAATAGTGATATATTTGTGAAAGTAGACAACTTTAGTCTCTCCTTCCCTGACACCTTTCTAGGAAACTATCCTGAGTGATTAAAAATTAGAATCTAGTAATTTGGGGGGAAAAATGAAAAGAAAATCTTAGCATGAACCTGAGGAAAACTATGGAAATCTACTCCCAGGAAAGCCAGCATTTCCACTTTCTCTCTTCATTGCCAGCTGATAAACTAGTTAGTGAATATACTTATTTTATTGTGTAATAACAAACATAGCATAAAGAGCATGTTTTCAGATTAAGTAAACTTTATTGTCTCTGCTCTAGGCCAACTCTGAACAAGGTTAACATTTAACAGAAGTTTATATATATAATTATCATTATATAGAATTAATATATGTACAAATATTTTATAATATTTATATATATAAAGAATGGCAATCCTACATTAATATATATTTTATATATACACACACACATATATAATATCCAGAAAGGGGGGGAAGTATGCATTGACATTTTAAAAACCTCTTCATTTTAGCTCTTGCATTCTCTGTTGGCAGCATCATAATTCCAGCAGTAGCAACTATGATAGCCAGACAAAGGATTAAGGCTGTTTGTGGAAAAGCAGCAGCAGTTGAATTCATAAGCAAGAGAAATTCAATATACTTGTAAATGCTGCTCACAATAGAAAACAAGAGAGATAAAACACCAAGAAACAGAACTATTTATTTCTCTCATATTATTTGAATGCAAAAGGTAGTGAAGCCTTTTTATCTGCCACTTTCAAGATGCCATCTTAGAATTTTGACCATGTACAAAACAATCTTTGTAGTACTTATTTTTAGTATAAAATAATATTAAAATAAATTTAAAATAAAATTTTACATTGGAAAAGCAACATTCCCTTCTCCTAACATACTATTTTCATTTTTCTTTGCTCTTTCCCAGTCATTTTTGTAGTTCATGCTCATCTTTCGTATAGCTTTAAACATAGAACAGGAGAATTCTTGCAAACTAATTTATCTAAGAGATCACTGTGTACTGATTTCAAAGGAGACTCTACAAATATTATGAATATCTGCATAACATTATATAGAATTAATGTAGGATTCCATTCTTAAGTGTTATTTCATATTGAACATTAAATTTTTCCAATTCTTTTATTATTACAGATAATGCTACAATAAATACCTTCACAGAAACAGCTTCCCCCCACCACTTTTTCTGAATTATTTTCTTCAAGTAAATTTCCAAGGAAGTAAAATTGTTGGCTGAACTGCCATATTTTTTTTGTGCCTGACTTCTACACACATACTGCTTTCTTAAGAGGTTGTTCCAATTTACCCTGCCAGCAGCCACATATGTGTGTAAGGTGCCCATTTATAAATCTGTGTGTTATTTGGGAGTATGTCAGAGCAAAGTGGAGGAAGGATGTACAGAGTAGGGAAGTTCAGTTCAGTCACTCAGTTGTGTCTGACTCCTTGTGACCCCATGGACTGCAGCACGCTAGGCTTCTCTGTCCATCACCAACCCCTGGGACCAACTCAAACTCATGTCCATTGCATCGGTGATGCCATCCAACCACCTCATCCTCTGTCATCCCCTTCTCCTGCCTTCAATCTTTCCAAGCATCAGGGTCTTTTCCAATGAGTTGGTTCTTTGCATCTAGTGGCCAAAGTATATAAAATAATAATAGTGGGTATTCAATAAGTGTTGGTTGAATGAATGAATAGATAACTGGACATTTTCAATAGTCAACTCCTTCCTTGGAAGGAAAAGTAGCCTAGAACAATGCATTTGTCTAACACAGTAAGTGGTTCTATTTCTTCCAAAGTTCAGCTCAATAACAGAGCAAATGCTGGCTTCCTATGAAGTAGAAATAAGATGCTCTTTTCAACGTGATTTTTTATTATAATTGACCATGAACTGCCTTCAAACCACTATCATAAGGACAGTATACTTTATCATCATTTCCAATCTTTAACTAAATTCATCTCTAAGGCAATTACCTGTCTACTATTGATCAGTCATTTGTTTCCCCAGGAATTACATGAGTATGTCACTTAGCAACAGGATGTACTTCTTTTCCATATCCTCATGGAACAACATGGTTATGGCTTTAAAGCAAGAAAATAATGAAGTCTTCTGTTATTACAAATAAATACATCTGTGCGAACGGATGTGGTTGTGTGCTCCTTTTACTTCCTGTTGCTATAGGAAACGGGGAGGAGGATATCTACCTTCCTTAAAGGGAAGTCGCTCAGTCGTGTCCGACTCTTTGCGACCCCATGGACTGTAGCCTATCAGGCTTCTCCGTCCATGGGATTTTCCAGGCAAGAGTGCTGGAGTGGATTGCCATGTCCTTCTCCAGGGGTGCTGGAGTGGATTGCCATTTCCTTCTCCAGGGGATCTTCCCGACCCAGAAATCGAACCCGGGTTTCCCGCACTGCAGGCAGATGCTTTACCTACCGTCTGAGCCATCAGGGAAGCCCTTGGATGTCTCATAATAACAACAGTGGCTACAGTGACACCAGAGAGACTCACTGCTTGCCAGATGCTGCAACTTGCTGAAACTTTACATACATTATTTCACTCAACCCTTACCACAGTTTGATGAGCTTGGTATTTTTATACTTAACTGGGTACTTTTATCCCATTTATAGATAAAGAAATTGAGGCTTAGAAAGATTAATTTCCCTAAGGTCATAGCGTAAATGACACAATTGGAATTCTAAACCAGAGTTATCTGCTCAAAAGCCCATGTTCTTAACCGCTATGTCCTTCAAGCTGATCACAAAATTAGTTCATTTACTACTTGGACAGCTTGGTGCATTCAGAAAAACTTCATATGGATTAATAATGAGGGAGAGATTTAAAAGTGTCTCCAGCTTCCTCCTTTAGATTCTTTGAGATGTTCCTTGTTGTCCTGCAAGTTACCTGGCTCAGAACTCTGGGCTCAGTCTAAGGTCTGTGGGGACTGTCCTGGGTGCTTAGAAACCCCTAGAGTCTAGCATAGATAGCAAATGTCCTTGTCCAGGGAGTTTTACGACCTTCCCAGAAAATGTTTTAGGAAAATAACTAGTCATTAAGTTTCTGTACATTAACTGACATTTTTACTTGCCTGCTTTATGCTAGACAGCATTCACTTGGGTGATCTACAAGAATTTCAAACTCAAATGGGTCCAAAACTAAACTCACTTCTATTTCTTTCTGACCTCCTCTAGACCCCCAAACTGTCCTTAGTCCACTGCCCCCTGCTTGTGAGTTGCACTGTCAGATGAGGGGCTGATCTACAGAGCCTGCTGAGTGCAATTTGTCTGATTCCTCTACCTTATCCACTCACATGTCCATCAATTACCAGGCCAGTCACCACTGTCGTCCTTCCACTTATTTCCATCCCCAGGCCAGCAATATGTCTTGCCTTAGTTATTATAAAAGTCCCCTACTGAGAATTCCCTGGTGGTCCAGTGGTTAAGATTCCAGGCTTTCACCGCCAGGGGCCCCAGATTCAACCCTTAGTTGGGGAACTAAGCTACTACAAGCCATACAGCATGGTTAAAAAATTTTTAAAGTCCCCTACTGATATTCCTGCACTCACTCTTGGCCTGGGCTATCCATTTAGTCACTGCACTGCAACTGGATATTTCTAAAATACAAATCTAATATTTTCATTCCCCTAATAAACAGTATATGAATTTCTCTGGTGGCTCAGTGGTAAAGAATCTGCCTGCAATGCAGGAGATATGGGGTCAATCCCTGGGTTGGGAAGATCACCTGGAGTAGGAAATGGTTACCCTCTCCAGTAGGTTTTCCTGGGAAGTCCTATGGACAAAGAAGCCTAGTGAGCTACCGTCCATGGGGTTGCAAAAAAAAAAAAAGTCAGACATGACTTAGCAACTAAACAACAATAAATAGTGTATGATTCTACATTGTCCTCAGAATGTGTCGAGAACTTTTCTTCCTCTTATATTTTCTCCTAGTAGAGACTGTTTCACACAATAGAAGTTAAAAATATTAATTCCTTGCTTTCTCAATCTCCTTTATAGCTATTAATAGTAATGGTCATAGGATAAGTTTTATCTGAGACATAGGGATAAATCTTCTGAGTAATGTTTGTGAAGGATTTTCCTCCCTTAAAAAAAAAGTAAATGAGAACTTCAAGGAGAGTTTTCTCACCTGCTTCACTTTCTTTCCCTGGTATTTGAATGATTTCCAAGAGCTTTAGAAACCATCTTATGGCCCTGGGTGATAAACCCAAGGACAGAAGCCAGCATCCTGAGGACAACAGAGTGAAACAACGGAAGATCCTAGCTCACACAGCCATGCGCCTGAACCTCCCTAGGATTGCATTCCTTTGGATTTTGAGAAAATAAAACCTCTTACTATGTAAGTCACTTTCTCTAACATTCTCTTTATCTGTATCTGAAGTAATCCTAACTCATATACAAAAAAGAGTTTCTTCCTAGGAGCACAAGCTCAGGGATCATCATGTTGATGCACCGTGATGGTGCTCCTTGGAGTTGTATAACATGATGACCTTGGCCTTGGTGAACTCTTACTCATCCTTTAAGACTTATCTCAAATACTGCCTCTTCTGGGAAGTTCTTGTACAAAGAATAAGCTCTTCTAGTCAAACACAGCATCTTATAATTACATATTATTATAGAGATACATAGAAATATCTCATATATCTCTTATAGAGATATATAGAAATGTTTATAATATATTAAATCATGGTTAAATGTCAAGGAGTCTGTTCTCAAGTGCAGAAGCCAATGTCCTATCAGTTATTCCTAGCGGCTAGCACATTGATTTTCCTGGTATACAATAGTATATAACAGGTATTCCCATCTCTGTGGAAACTTCTGAAAGAGATGGGAATACCAGAGCACCTGACCTGCCTCTTGAGAAACCTGTATGCAGGTGAGGAAGGAACAGTTAGAACTGGACATGGAACAACAGACTGGTTCCAATTAGCAAAAGGAGTACGTCAAGACTGTATATTGTCACCCTGCTTATTTAACTTCTATGCAGAGTACATCATGAGAAACACTGGGCTGGATGAACCACAACCTGGCATCAAGATTGCTGGGAGAAATATCAATCACCTCAGATATCCAGATGACACCACCCTTATGGCAGAAAGTGAAGAGGAACTAAAAAGCCTCTTGATGAAAGTGAAAGAGGAGAGTGACAAAGTTGGCTTAAAGTTCAACATTCAGAAAACGAAGATCATGGAATCTGGTCCCATCACTTCATGGAAAATAGATGGGGAAACAGTGGAAACAGTGTCAGAGTTTATTTTGGGGGGCTCCAAAATCACTGCAGATGGTGACTGCAGCCATGAAATTAAAAGACACTTACTCCTTGGAAGGAAAGTTATGACCAACTTAGATAGCATATTCAAAAGCAGAGACGTTACTTTGCCAACAAAGGTCCGTCTAGTCAAGGCTATGGTTTTTCCATTGGTCATGTATGGATGTGAGAGTTGGACTGTGAAGAAAGCTGAGTGCCAAAGAATTGATGATTTTGAACTGTGAAGTTGGAGAAGACTCTTGAGAGTCCCCTGGACTGCAAGGAAGTCCAGCTAGTCCATCCTAAAGGGATCAGTCCTGGGTGTTCATTGGAAGGCCTGATGCTAAAGCTGAAACTCCAGTACTTTGGCCACCTCATGCGAAGAGTTGACTCATTGGAAAAGACTCTGATGCTGGGAGGGATTGGGGGCAGGAGGAGAAGGGGATGACAGAGGATGAGATGGCTGGATGGCATCACTGACTCGATAGACATGAGTCTGAGTAAACTCTGGGAGTTGGTGATGGACAGGGAGGCCTGGCGTGCTGTGATTCATGGGGTCACAAAGAGTCAGACATGACTGAGCGACTGAACTGAACTGAACTGAACTCACAGTTTCTGGAATAAAACAAAACTTCACCTATTTAGTGATAACAGAATTTTCACTATGGTAAAAATTTTCCAGATCCTGTATAGCAGAAGCCTACAAAATACTGACACTTTTTTCCATATGGATCTTAGAACATGATACGTGACAAAATATTTATTCATAGTAGGTATTTATTTTAATGAAAATCTTAAATTTATGTTTCAGGGCCACACTTTCTTCATCCCAGCTCTTACCCATCAAATATCTATACCTGCAGCTGAAAGAAGAGATAGGATTTAGCATGATAATCCTGAGACTGTAATGATACATCACATCATTGAGAGATTGCAATTACATTCACTAGACTGTGCTTAGTAAGGCAAGAAATTATATATAGACATTTGGAAAAACATTTAGATATCATAAGAGTTAACCAACTGAGGGCTAGGCTACTCTTTAACCCTCAGCCAGCAAAATTTCAGGTCAATTTACTCTGCAGGCTGGTTATTATTCAAGATTATTAATCAACAAATACTATTTGATAGCATACTATAAATTAGATGTCTAAGATCTAAGGACATATTGTTGCTCAATATATTCAAGGACCCTAACTTCATGGACCTTATATATTTATTCACATGTTGATAATAATGATAGTGACCATTCTGAGGATGAGGAGTAATCCTACAACCTCCTGACAGAAAGGTCCCAGAGAGTGCTGAGGGTCACTTTTTAAGCTGGGCAGAGTGAGCAGGGTGAGCAAATCAAATCCTAGCTTTGATTTGAGTCATTGCTAGTGCAATTCATAGTAATGTGTTACCTTTATATAGCTGGCATGTAGGGAAAGATGCTAATTTATAGATTATGGATTTGGTTAGAGCCTATACCAATTTTCTATTTGTCTCTATTATCTGAATACTATTCGGTCCATGTCTAAAAGTAATCTCACAGCTCATGCATGTGGTATAGCAACCTTATATGGGTAGTTCTGTCTAATCTGAAAACTAATATAATGTTAATCTGGCTTCAAACTAGACCTGAATCTATTCTGGAAACCACACAATGGTGACTCAGATGCCATTGTATTGAGCCTGTGCTGATGACATGAGCAAAGTGATTGTCTCAAAATAGTTCAGCAGGTTTTCCCATTATAGTTCCCATTTCTCTTCAGAAAAGCTATGAATTTTTGGAATGTTGTACTGACCTTAACTATATTGTATTCTTTAAGACCATTACAAACTGATGATATAGGAAATACCCCACCACCATCAACTTAATGATGATGAAACTGAGCCTTCAAGACCTTGGGTTCCTTGCCCGAGGTCACACAGATTGTAGGTGGGCCAGCTGAGACTTAAGCCAGGTCTATGGGACTCCTAAATCCATTTCTATTAATTTTATACCATGCTTTCTTCTAGATATGTCAATATGTAAAATTAACACATTTAAATGAGATACTTATCCATAGGAACAGAATACTATTGCTTATCAATCATACAGTTCTTAAAATAACATTGACTTTCTATTATATATAGCCTTCCTATTATATACAGTAAAGTGAAAAAGCTAAAAATTAAAATTTTCAATTTTTTTTCCCTTCTAGTTCATGATCACTTAACAAAACTGAAGAGTCTATCATGTTCAGTGGTTGTAAAATTAACAAACTAAGGCTTTTTCACAGTCTTGCTTGCTAAGCCTGATATTAAATACACAACTAAGAATGGCAATGGTATTTTTAAGCATCGTATATGCATGTGAAATACTAGCAGAATTTCATATGTAGGAACTCTAATAATAGAAACCACTCCACAACCTTGGTTTTAATGTGTTCTTCTTATTCATATAGCGGGTTCCCTAAGGGTTTTATTTTGAAGTGTTAACAGGGAAATCTGTCACCAGTAGAGGACTAAATGAAGTCACGAGTCATATAACAAGCAGAACAGACAAGTAACCTTCACTTGGATACTTAAGAAAATACTGGCAGAAACCCTGATACAATCAATTTGCAAATAACTTGAAGACAAGAAGGTACTTAGCGGATAATGACTAATGTGTTCCACTTAAAATCAAATCCTTTTAAGCTAATCTAATATGGTAGATAAAGGAGAAATGATAGATCTATTCCATCTTGATTGCAGCAAATCTTTTGATTATCTGCATGTTACACCCATCAATGAACAAAAAAGACAAAAAAAATTCTGACGTAAAGCACACAGCTGACTATAGTCACTACATAATGTAACTATTTACATAACGTAAATATTTGGATGAAAATATCAGATGCTCTATTTCTACAATGTCAAATCTATATGTATAAGCACAACATATATACATATGTGTACATACATACACACAGAATATATGTACTTGGAAACATCTGAATTTTTAGTCTTTGTATTATACTGGAATTTTGCATCATATAAATTTGCTTAAAATTCTATGTCCCAAATATACAGGATTTGAATTGTGAGGAAGTTCACAGGAATGCAAGGGAAATTGGGGAGACATCAGGAAATACTTTCTAGGCATAGACTAGGGAGATGGTCAGTAGTAATGAAGAAAGATGGATGGATATGGCATCCATAGCCAGGACCAAGTCTATGTGCCTACAGACTGATACATGGATGCATTAGGCTCCTCCTGGGTCTCTTGGCCTATGTGCTGGATCCCACAGCTTCCACAAATGGACTCTGGTCTGAGGGTGGGTACCAAATTGTTGTTGATGGAGATACAAACAAACAAGGGACATTTTAGTCAGCCATGATAGTTGACAGTTAAAAAAAATTTACTGAATGATTGGATGGTTATACCTTGTTCTATGGCTAAACTTGTTCTAAAAAAGTTAATTCTTCCTGCCTTTTTTCCCTAAAGTCACCAACTATTTTTTCATCACCTATGCTCAAACCCTCTGTTGTCTGTTAAGCATCCATCTCCTCACTCCTGCTCTTCAACCAATACTGGTAAATGTAGCTGAAGTGTCCTTCTACTCATTTTTATCTTTTTGAACTGCTTTCTATGGCCTAGCTCACACCCTCATCACCTTTTACTGGGCTTCTGTTAACTGTCTTCAAATTAGTTTTCTTACCTCCAGTCTCTCACCACTTTCATCCATCCTCCTGCTGCCAGAGAAACCCTCCTGAAGCACAGGTCAGATCATGCCATATCCTTTAAAACAGGCCAGATGGCTCTGACACCATCAGGATAAAATCCAAAGTCCCTCAAGTGCCATTCAGGCCATTCTACAATCTGGCCTCAATCTGCCTACCCACCATTTCCTCTCAGCAAATCCTTCTACATTTGACATGCCGATGTTTCCCACGTGAACTTCTCAGAACACCACTTCCTCAGAAATTAATAGATACTACATTGAACATATTTTCCATGGCCAAATAAGTGGGGGTGGCAACGCTGGTCTAAGTGGAGCTTGGTAGGACTTCTCAGAGCCAAACTGTCTTGAAAAATATGTCCAAACTATATATATGTGTGTGTGCGTGTGTGTGTGTGTGTGTGTGTGTGTGTGTATGGTATGTATTTGATAAAACTGGAGAAAAACAAGGGAATGACGAGTACAAAATTCAGGTTAGTCGTCATCTTATGTGGAAAGGAGAGAGATGTGTACAGGGGCTTTAGTGATATTAAGAGTTGCTCTGCATTTTAAGCAAGGTAGCAAGTATATGAGCGAATTGTTTATATATATTTATATATATAGTTTTTTGCATTTTAACATCTGAAATCAGGATGGTATTACAATTGCTAAGAGTCAGTGACAATTGTGACGCAGTTGTCTTTACCTGAGAAACATGTTAACCAACTTCTTTTACTTATGTCCTCCTTTTTTTTGCAGGCATAATAGTGATAACTGACAAAAACCTGGGTGTGAAAGACCTGTTTCATTAAGTACAAAATAAAAATCTAAACAGCAAGAAAAAAAATTATCCATAACTTTATAAACAATATTGACATTTACATTTAAAGGGATCTTTGTGCCTGAGGCAGATTCCCTTGATTTATTCCCTCATTACGGTCAAAGTAGATTGTAAATATGGCTGTTAAAATAGAAAGCTTGGTGTCTCACACCTAGTAGGTGCACACTAAATACTGTTGACTGGGTGTCCAGTGACTGTTAATATTCAACTCAAATGACCCACTAACATTGTTCACCAAATCTGAACATAAAAAATAAATTTAAAAAAAACTAGGAATAAAGATTGGAAAGCTTACTTCACTAATATCTGGCCTGAGAAGGCAATCTGCACTTATGTGCCAATGGGAAAAAGCTACTAGGAATTTTAAACTCAAATTGGTCTTGCCCTTCTGCTAACTCTGCTTTGCTTAGTTGTATATAATGCTAATTACTTCTGTTCTCAATATCAAAATAATGATGTTCTTAAGGGATGGTGGCTTATGTTTTGTTGTTGTATATATAATGATATGTATATAGTGTTACTTAATCTGTTGTTTGATTAGTGGTTCTGATTGTGTAAGTGACACACTGATCACATCCTCAAAATACAGGGTTTTGGCTGTGACACAAGTGTTTACATTGCCATAGAACCTTAAAATCCTACCCATGACATTAAATTGGAAACTATTCTGCAATATGTGATTCTTATTTGTCTTGGGGTCAGTAAATCAAGAGAGATTGAAAGGTGAATAAATGATATATAAGGAAATCTCCAACTGACCTTCAAGGGTTGATTTGCCTAGTAGTAGTTCCAATAGCAGACATACAGTGGAAATAAAACACTAGGAGACACCTAGGTTCTACTGGGTTGGCCAAAAGTTCATTTGGGTTTTCCTGTAACATCCTACATAAAAACCCGGATGAACTTTTTAGCCAACTCAATACATACGACTAAACTTGGACTTCTCAGTTTCATGTAGACACTACATGTCCTGATCATCACTTTCTATGGAAATGTAAGTCTTTAATTATATAGTCAGTCTTTCTTACTGTTAGCAGTCACTTTTATTTGCATACTTTTCCTTTTCTGAAAGGGCTACTCCTGAGTTCATTTGTGATCTCTATTTTTCTGTTGTCCACAGTAGCAACAGAGCTCAAAGCTCTTGTTAACTACTTATTGAATTATCTTAACTATCTTTGAGGTAAAGACTTTCGGTAAGTATATTTCCATTCTATGAAAATGAAGATTATTTAGAAACTCTATGCTCTGCTTAAATCTAATATCTTTATATCCCTAAACCTGGACCAGAAATCTAGGGATTGCTGCATCTGCTATTTTTTATTAAGAAATAATAAGTCCTGAGACATATTTAACTGTCCTAAGTTATTATGTATCAAAAATTAAATCTCTCCAAGACAATAAAACTGATGAAAACTTGTGAATGCAGTTCATTTTTTAAATTACACTTAAATCTGCAACCAAAAACACTTGTTTAGTAGAGGAGACATCATTTAATTGTTATGGAAAATTTTAGAATGAAAAAATTCATATAGATTTAATTCATTTTAATTTAATAAGAATAGAAGTAGTTGCTTCTTTTGCTAACTTAAATATTAGCAATAATCATCCCAATAGAGATCATTTGGAACAAAAACACAATGAAGAATGAGCTTTTAACAGAATCTGGCTGTCTTCAAAGACCACAGTTAAAAGCATCAACAATTTAATCTTCTTAATTTTTTTATGAAATAATTCTCAAAATGAATATTTTAAATCAGTGATCCAAATTAAATCTTGTTACAAAGCAGAAAAGCATGTAATCAGAAATAATTCTTCTGCCAAATCCTATATTAAAGTCAAACCCTTTCAGATATCTTTGAAAAGTATTTGGGAATCAGACCATAATTTTTTTTTAATTATTTTTCTTTCTCATAGCATATGCATGTTCTACATGTTCTATGTCACTTTCTCCCTGAAAGTTTATGTAACAGAGTCTCCAATGTAACTGGATTTAAAAAATTACAGATAATAACATTTCATTCTCTTTCTGGACCCACTAAAAGTCAGAAAGGGTAAAATTATCAAGTATTAAACTACTTGAAGAACTCTCCAAAATATTTCCCTTAAGAAGATTAATGATTTGCACTGCATTTTTCTGGGAAAAAAAATGGTAAATTGATCAGTTTCGCATTTGTTTTATAAGAAAGATGAGAGTCTGCTGAAAAGTTTTAAAAGTGAGAAACACACTGTAGACTTGGAGGGATGGGTTTCAGAAACTGCTCCATGACATCAAGGAACCAAAGAGAAGGCTTTTGTGGTTTGGAGACCTGGCATTTCAGGAAATGCTCACTTGAGACCCGAAAGAGCTACCATTCTTGCTCTTTTCTGAGGAGGCTCACTGGGTGCTTACTGATCTAGAAAGCTTGTTGTGATTTGACTCTTAGGTTCTCCAGAAACTAATAGAACTAATCGGTCTATCTATCTTCCTATCAAGTGAGAGAGAGAGAGAGAGAGAGAGAGAGAGATTTTACAAGGAATTGACTCATGCAATTATGGAGGCTAAGACCCAAAAGCTGCAGTAAGCAAGCAGAGGACCCAGCAGAACCAATGATATAGTTTCAGTCCAAGTCCAAAGGGTTGAGAAGTAGGAGAGCTGATAACATAAGATGCAATACAAAAGCCAGTGTGCTTGAAATCCCAAGAAGAGCCTATGTTCCAGTTTGAATCCAAAGGCAGGAAGAGACTAATGTCTAAGCTCAATAGTCAGGCAGTAGTCCCTTTCACTGGGGGAGATATGCCCCGTTTTTTTCTATTCAGGCCTTCAAGTGACTGATCAGGGCCACCTGCATTAGAGAGGGCAACCCGCTGTATTCAGTCCACTGATTCATATGAAATATTGGTGGCTCAGATGGTAAAGAATACACTTGCAGTGTGGGAGACCTGGGTTCGATCCTTGGGCTAGGAAGATCCCCTGCAGGAGGGCATGGCAACCCATTCCAGTATTCTTGCCTGGAGAATCCCATGGACAGAGGAGCCTGTTGGGCTACAGTCCATAGGGACACAAAGAGTCAGACACAACTGAGTGACTAAGCACAACACACATTATCAAGAAACACCATCACAATCTGATAATACAGCTTTTTCTCATGTTACTGAAAAAATATCGAAATTATCTATTGTATGATGTTCTCAAATGTGTATATTTTCATAGTACGATATTACATGGTAATATAATGATATAGTACTTTAACTACATATAGTATAAAACAGTTTGGCCCTATAACATAGTGTAATAGTTAATCTCTGCCATATTTCAAACTGACCGGTTTTGCCTGTGTGTTAGTCACTCAGTCGTGCCTGACTCTTTGCAACCCCGTGTACTGCAATCCACCAGGTTCCTCTGTCCATGAGATTTTCCAGGCAAGGATACTGGAGTGGGTTGCCATTTCCTTCTCCAGGGGATCTTCCCAACCCAGGGATCCAACCCGGGTCTCCTGCACTGCAGGCAGATTCTTTACCGACTGAGCTACAAATAAGGATAGACAAATAAGCCTATAGGAATTATTCATTAAAGGTTTCAAGGAGCCCACTATCTTCCCAACACAGCCTAAGAGAATAAAAGAATTGGCTTGAACTTTAAGATTAGAGGAGTTCAGGAAATGACCTGGCTATGAGAGCTACAGGGCACAAGAAAGGTGGCTTCAAATGTAAGAACTCTGCATTCCTTGGACTACCTTCTTCCTCTGTCCCCTGGTTTGCATCAGGACCTAGGGAGTAACAAAATCTGCAAATCAAAAGAATATATTATGCCAAGAGATAAGATAAGTCTTTAGAAGCCCACAAGAAGCTAAAACATACTTCATCCCTGGAGAAAGAACTGCATGGGCCATTTGAAAACTCTGAGACTTACTCTATGCTCAAGATCAATAGATTTAATATTCGATAACAGCAGCCATGGTCACCATGGTGAGTGAGGCTCTGGCTATAATTACAAGGTTCAGCTGGATAGATTGCAGGGAGAAATTCTTTACGAACAAAGGAGGCTTGGCACCCTTACAAGGCTCATCTCCAGCATATTTCTGACAGTCAGGGACAATTCGAAAAAAGGTGCCTTTGAAGATACAGTCGAAACCAGAGTAACTGGGTCATTTCATTCTGGGGCTTTCAAAGACTACTCTTCTAAATCAGACTAGGTTCTAAACAGTTTTCAGTGTCTATAGCTATAATTTAGGACTGACCAAGTGCTTACTTGACCTCACTTTCCAATATGAAGAATTAGTTAGTAAACAAGTGAAAATAGAATTTCCCCAAAATGAGCATGCTTTGGTCAAGGCAGATCCATTCAGGCCAAACCCTGTAGCATGCATCTAATGAATAGGAAAGGTCAGTGACAGGATTTCTCTAAGATGGCATCATGTATTTTTCAAAAGAGTGAACCTGAAAAGGTGGTGGAATGTCATGTTTCTGAGTTGTAAACTGTTCTGTATGCTTTGATCAGGAAGAGTATTATGTAGTTGCTTCAAAAAAAGTGTTTCAGAAGCTTTTACACAGCAAAGGAAACCATCGACAAAATAAAGAGACACCTACTGAATGGGAGAAAATATTTGCAATTGATATAACAGATAAGGGGTTAATATTCAAAATATAGAAAAAGGTTATACAACTCCACATCAAAAAACAAACAACCTGATTGAAAAATGGGCAGAAGACCTGAATAAACATTTTTCCAAAGAGGAACAAAATTCAGACGGTCAACAGACACATGAAAAGATGCTCAGCATCACTAGTGATCAGGGAAATGCAAATCAAAACCACACTAAGATATCACCTCACACTTGTCAGAATGACTATCATCAAAAACAGCATAAATAACAAATGTTGGTGACGATGTGGAGAAAAGAGAACACTTGCATACCACTGGCAAGAATGTAAATCAGTGTAGCTACTGTGGAAAACAATTTTCAGATTTCTCAGAAAACTAAAAACAGAACTATCATATAATCCAGCAATTCTACTCCTGGATATATATCCAAGAAAAAAAAAAAACACTAATTTAAAAATATGCATATACCCCAGTGCTAAAAGAAGCATTATTTATAATAGACAAGATATGAAGGCAACCCAAAGGTCCATCAACAGATGAATGGATTTAGAAAATGTGGTACATATATCAGTGGGATACTACTTAGCCACAAAAAAGAATGAAATTTTGCCGTTTGTAGCAACACGGATGTACTTGGAGGGCATTATGCCAAGTGAAATAGGTCAAGCAGAGAAAAAAATTTACAGCATAATACCACCTACAGATGGAATTTTAAAAATATAAAAAGACTAGTGAATATAACAAAAAAGAGGCAGACTCGCAGATATAGAAAACAAATTGGTGGTTACCAAAGGAGAGGAGTAATATAGAGGTAGGGGAGTAAGAAGTATAAACTATTAGGTACAAAATAAGCTATAAGGATATACTGTACAACAAAGGAATAAAATATGGAGTATTTTATAATAACTCTAAGAACTAAAAAAAAAGAAAAAACTTTGATTACTATTCACAATGAAGTTTTCATGCATTGGTGGCAAAATGGTAAAAATGAAGACAAAATTGTGACTTTTTATAAAGCTAAGCATACTCGCTCATTTTAATAAAAAAACACACATACATATACATTCAGTTGTTAACAATTATTTCCACTATAAAATACATGGCCCATCAATTATGTGTCTGGACATTTATGCTAGACAAATGAACATTTATGTCCTCTCAGAAGCCTCTATCTGAATATTCACAGCAGCTTTTCCTCTAAGAATGAAAAGCTAGAAACAACCCAAATATCCTTCAGTGGGTGAACAGATAAACATACTGTGGTACATCTACACAAAGGAATACTACTCAGCAATAAAAATGAATGAACATTGATACACACAACAATTTGAATGGATCTTAAGGTGCAGAGTAATAAAGAAAAGTAGACCAAAAACACATCTTGCATGATTGTATTTATAAAACAGTCTCAAAATAACAAAATTATAGTGATAGAAAATATATCAGTGTTACCAGAAGTTAGGATTGGGAAGAATGTATGACTATAAAGGAGTAGAACAATGGGGTTTCTTCATAGCGATGGAACACTTATGTATCCTGACTGTGGTAAAAGTTATACAAATCAACACACATAATATTTTATAAAATCATATATCCCCTTCAAAAAAAATCTGCATGAAACAGACTAAATTTTAGTCAGATATGTAGTTCCCTGATGACTCAGACAGTAAAGAATCTGCCTGCAGTCAGGAAGATCTCCTGGAGAAGGGAATGGCAACCCATTCCAGTATTCTTCCCTAGAGAATTTCATTGACAGACTGAGCAACTAATATTTTCACTTTTTCATATTAGTTAATAGAATTATGCCCATGTCAATAATATGGCCCTAATAATGTCTTATGGTTACATAAAATGATATCATCGGGGAAGCTGGGGGAAAGCTACACAACAACTCTCTGCACTAATTTTACAGCTTCTTGTGAGTCTAAAATTATTTCAAAATAAAACAAAATGGAAACAAAATAGTGCATTCCCCCATTTACAGAGACATAAACTAAGATTCAGATAGGCTAGACAACTTGCTTTTATTTTAAAAAGCTTTTGAGTCAGTGAAAATCCCAAGCTGAAATTTGAACACCAGGACTGCTGATTCCAAATTCTGGGTCTTTTATGCCTGTTAGCTATGTGTTTAGCTTGAGAAGGTAAAGATCCAGGTGATTAGTGAAAGTTGTCCAGGTGGATGGAACAACACGTTCTAAGTCAGGAAATAAACAAGAGCAAGGAAAAGAAAGAAGTACAAATCACTAAAGACTGGGAATCAGGAAAAGCAGAGAGACAAGAGCACTGAAGCTTGAGGGGACCAAGATCAGAGACAGAGGGAACAGGTTGATATACCAGGAGGTTTTGGACTGTAGACCAGATGCCTGATTAAGGGATGGAATAATTCCTGACAATGACAGACTCTAGAAATGGAAAGGTTAGTGGCCATATGCTACTGGAAGCAAAGGTCAGTGAGTGAAAGCTGATTAAGGAACTGAATAAGGACTATGTTTTATCTTTCTTTGCTTTTTCCACAGGGCCTGCAATAACACTTTGGACTTGGCACTCCACTGATATTTGTTGAACTAATGAACAAATGTTCTTATGCCTTGAGAATCTGAAACAGTCAATGAACCTTATTTAGTACCTATTTTCCATGAGGTAGTAGTTTTGGTTGATCAACATGACACCAAAATGACTATTAAGTTCCATTTTTAAAGTATATCAATTTTTCATTTGACTTAGAGAAAATAAAATATTTGTTAATTTTTGTTTAAGTGTCATATATTATGAAGGAAAAATTGCCCCACTGATTTCTGATTCTCACTATCATTTTCTCATACATTCAAACCTATATACACATACTCACATACATAGACACTCTTCTATGCAGAGAATTCAAACTGTAAGGAAGCACTCAAAGTTGGTCTGCCATGCCTTGATTCCAGAGCTGTGCTGTCCAATATGGTAAACACTAGCCTCACATGACTACTGACATCTAAATTTAAATAAATAAAATTTAAATTCTGTTCCAAGTTGCTCTAGCCACAACTTGGGGCTCAAGTTAGCTAAGGGGCAAGTTATTCCAGGGGCTCAGTTAGCTAAGTGTGGCTAATGACTAGTGTACTAGACAGAGCAGATGGAGAACATTTCCATCATCTCCAAAAGTTCTAATGTATAGTGTTGCCCAAAGCAACACACAATGACTCACTATGTCTTCCCTGTCTCTTTCGCATAACCAATAATGTTATCTTATGGAATAATGTTCATCATTCCATACCTCAGATGGGCCACTGATATCAAAATAAGGATAGCAACATCAATTAGGCTATTTTTTAGCACAATTAGGTGGAATTCAATTATATTGGAACTCTGATGTCTTTAATATAAATGTATCAAATTTTATGGCTATGCTATTAATATCCCATGGTACATGTTTAATATGGTTCAGTTCAGTTCAGTTCAGTCGCTCAGTCGTGTCCGACTCTTTGTGACCCCATGAATCGCAGCACACCAGGCCTCCCTGTCCATCACCAGCTCCCAGAGTTCACTCAGACTCACGTCCATCAAGTCCGTGATGCCATCCAGCCATCTCATCCTCTGTCGTCCCCTTCGCCTCCTGCTCCCAATCCCTCGCAGCATCAGAGTCTTTTCCAATGAGTCAATTCTTCGCATGAGGTGGCCAAAGTACTGGAGTTTCAGCTTCAGCATCATTCCTTCCAAAGAAATCCCAGGGCTGATCTCCTTCAGAATGGACTGGTTGGATCTCCTTGCAGTCCAAGGGACTCTCAAGAGTCTTCTCCAACACCACAGTTCAAAAGCATCAATTCTTCAGCACTCAGCTTTCTTCACAGTCCAACTCTCACATCCATACATGACCACTGGAAAAACCATAGCCTTGACTAGACGGAACTTTGTTGGCAAAGTAATGTCCCTGCTTTTGAATATGCTATCTAGGTTGGTCATAACTTTTCTTCCAAGGAGTAAGCATCTTTTAATTTCATGGCTGCAGTCACCATCTGCAGTGATTTTGGAGCCAGGAAAAATGAAGTCTGACACTGTTTCCACTGTTTCCCCATCATTTCCCATGAAGTGATGGGACCCGATGCCATGATCTTCATTTTCTGAATGTTGAGCTTTAAGCAAACTTTGTCACTCTCCTCTTTCACTTTCATCAAGAGGTTTTTTAGTTCCTCTTCACTTTCTGCCATAAGAGGTACAATAGGTAGAATAACAGTGTCCCCCCTAAAATGCCCACATATGAATCACCAGAACCTGTGAATATCAGTTACATGAAAAAGAGGAATTAAAGGAGCAATCAAGTTTGTGAATCAGTTGATCCTGAGATGAAGAGACTATTCTGAATTATCCAGGTCCTTACCAGAATCCTTAGAAGTAGAAGAGAGAGAGATTAAAAAAGTCAGTGTCAGAACTATGCAGAGCAAAAAGATTTGATTGGCTATTGCTGGCTGTGAAGATAGAAGCAGACCACAAGCCAAGGACCACAGGCAACTTCTGGAAGCTGGAAAGGGCAAGCAAACAGATTCCCCCATAGACGATCCGAAAAGAACCGAAGTCCTGCCAACACTTTTATTTTAATCTGCTCAGATTGATTTTGGACTTTTAACCTCCAGAATTATAAAATGACAATTTTGTGTTGTTTTTAACTACTAAGTTTGTTGTAATTTGTTACAGCAACAATTGTTATTGTTGTTGCTGTTTAGTCATTAAGTCACCTCCGACTCTTTGCAACCCCATAGACTGTAGCCCACCAGGCTCCTCTGTCTGTGGGATTCCCCAGGCAAGAATACTGGAGTGGGTTGCCATTTCCTTCTCCAGGGGATCTTCCCTACCCAGGAACTGAACTCATATCTCCTGCACTGGCAGGTGGATTCTTTACCAATGAGCCACCAGAGAATCCTCACAGGAATAATAGGAACCTCATATACAAGTTTCCTAAAACTCAGTTTATTTGATATAACTTTTAATTTTTTAATTTCTTCTTTGGTAGTTGAGAGGAAGCAGAATTTTTTTTTTAAAGCAGTGGTTCTTCAGCTCTCAGAAGTTTTTTTCCCTAAGACACTGAGGCTTCCTAATTGGCCAGTTGAGCCAGAACTTTGTAGGAGGGAGTGCAAATTTGGGCAGAGGAAGAGAGCAGACCTTTAGCAAAGCGCCCATGAAGAGAGCAGCTAACGCAGAGTGATTGTTTGCCTGAAAATGCC
Source organism: Ovis canadensis (assembly GCF_042477335.2). NCBI lineage: Eukaryota > Metazoa > Chordata > Mammalia > Artiodactyla > Bovidae > Ovis > Ovis canadensis. Next base: position 41,617,837 of record NC_091254.1, read on the forward strand.
ACTTACGTTCTCATCACGGAGGATAAAATTAGCTAATCTATTTTGTTTTAAGAAAAGGGCAAGGAAATAATATAATCTTCAAGAATATTAGAAAAATATGCACAATTCTATTTATAATAGCACTATGATAATTTTTCTATTGTGTTAAATTACTGGGATTTAATGTTATCAGATGAGACTTTATTTTCCATTTTGTCACTTTTAAAAAATTCAACATGCTTCTTAAAATAAAAGACCAGTAAAATATTGTAAGTTAGTATCAAATTAGAAAAGTAGGTCTAGTACATTTGAGGTGGGAGGAAATTCTTAGGATTTTTTTCTAAAGTACAGCTTAGAGTTCTCATATGACCCATTAAAAAACTATGATTTAATGAGGCCTAAAAAACTACTTTGAAACTTCTTATTCTTAATATACTTGCCAAAAGCTCTGAACTTCCTCTGTTCACTCTCTCAAGAGCCTCTGAAACACCCTACATGCCATCTATTTAGACTCATGTAACTTGATGGGAATACCGGACCACCTGACCTGCCTCTTGAGAAATCTGTATGCAGGCCAGGAAGCAGCAGTTAGAACTGAACATGGAACAACAGACTGGTTCCAAATAGGAAAAGGAGTACATCAAGACTGTATATTGTCACCCTGCTTATTTAACTTATATGCAGAGTACATCATGAGAAACGATGGGCTGCATGAAGCACAAGCTGGAATCAAGATTGCTGGGAGAAATGTCAATAACCTCAGATATGCAGATGATACCACCCTTATGGCAGAAGGTGAAGAGGAACTAAAACGCCTCTTGAGGAAAGTGAAAGTGGAGAAAGAAAAAGTTGGCCTAAAGCTCAACATTCCAAAAATGAAGATCATGGCATCCGGTCCCATCACTTCATGGGAAATGATGGGGAAACAGTGGAAACAGTGTCAGACTTTATTTTTGGGGGCTCCAAAATCACTGCAGATGGTGATTGCAGCCATGAAATTAAAAGACGCTTACTCCTTGGAAGAAAAGTTATGACCAACATAGATAGCATATTCAAAAGCAGAGACATTACTTTGCCGACTAAGGTCCGTCTAGTCAAGACTATGGTTTTTCCAGTGGTCATGTATGGATGTGAGAGTTGGACTGTGAAGAAGCCTGAGTGCCGAAGAATTGATGCTTTTGAACTGTGGTGCTGGAGAAGACTCTTGAGAGTCCCTTGGACTGCAAGGAGATCCAACCAGTCCATTCTGAAGGAGATCAGCCCTGGGATTTCTTTGGAAGGAATGATGCTAAAGCTGAAACTCCAGTACTTTGGCCACCTCATGTGAAGAGTTGACTCACTGGAAAAGACTCTGATGCTGGGAGGGATTGGGGGCAGGAGGAGAAGGGGACGACCGAGGATGAGGTGGCCGGATGGCATCACTGACTTGATGGACGTGAGTCTGAGTGAACTCCGGGAGCTGGTGATGGACAGGGAGGCCTGGTGTGCTGCGATTCATGGGGTCGCAAAGAGTCAGACACAACTGAGCGACTGAACTGAACTGATCTTGCTACCTTGGGCTTCCCTGGTGGCACAGTGGTTAAGAATCCACCTGCCAGTGCAGGAGATTCGAGTTAGATCCCTGGGTTGGGAAGATTCCCTGGAGAAGAAAATGGCAACCCACTCCAGTATTCTTGCCTGGAAAATAATACGAACAGAGGAGCCTGACAGGTCCATAGGGTTGCAAAGTGTTGGACATAACTTAGTGACTAAACAACTCTAGCTACCTAACACACACTTTAAACTTAACATGTCTCAAACTAAACTATTTAAATTCTTCTCAACCTTAAACTTGCTTCTCACATTTTCCTTGACTCATTAAAGCTTGGAAGTTCAATTATTCAAAGATTCCCTACCTCCACCCTCATCATTACACTTTCTGACCAAATTCTTACAATTCTTCCCCTTCTGTATCTCTCTGGTAAACATGTTTCCTCCATATCCATTTCTAGAGCATCCATTACTTTTGTTAGCTCTCATCTAAGTCCAAATCTGTTCTTCTAAACAATTCAGTCAATGAAAAGGATTTACAACTATTTAAAACAATGAAAAGGATTTAAAAGGCATCACCTAAGTTTTTTTTTATTTACAAATATTTTTGCATACTTTCTATCTGAAAATCACTGTGGAAAGACACTACCTCTGATATCTAGGAGTTTAAAATTGAGTGAGAGAACAGAGGGAAAGATGGCGGAGGAATAGGACGGGAAGACCACTTTCTCCCTCACAAATTCCTCAAAAGAACATTTCAACGCCGAGCAAACTCCACAAAACAACTTCTATAGGCTGGCAGAGGACATCAGGCAACCAGAAAAGCAGACCATTGTCTTCGAAAACAGATTTTTAATCTTTGCTCTTAGGTTTTTGTTGTCAATTTTGTACATTTAAAAACCCAAACGTCACTACCCAAGTTTACCTGAGAGCGAGATTACTGGCTTGACCACTCTCTCCTCCTCTGGACTCTCCTTTTTCTCCACCAGGTGGCCTCTGTCTCTTTTCTCCCCCATCTCTCCTCTATCCAACTCTGTGAATCTCTGTGTGTTCCAGATGGTGGAGAACACCTAAGGAACTGGTTACTGGCAGGATTTGTCTCTCTCCTACTCATTCCCCTCTCTTATCCTCCTGGTCACCTCTGTCTACTTCCTCCCTCTCCTCTTCCCCGTATAACTCTGTAAATACCTCTGAGCAGTCCAGACTATAGAGCGCACATAAGGAAATGACTACTGGCTAGCTTGCTCTCTCCTCTTTTGAGCTCACCGCATCTCATTCCAATTACCTCTAACTACCCCCTCCATCTTCTCTTCTCCTTGTAACTCAGTGAACCTCTCTGAGTGTCCCTCAATGTGGAGAAACTTTTCATCTTTAACCTAGATGTTTTATCATCGGTGCTGTATAGATGGAGAAGTCTAGAGGCTACTGTAAAAATAAAACTGAAAACCAGAAGCAGGAGGCTTAAATCCAAAGCCTGAAAACATTAGAGAACTCTTGAATTCAGGGAACATTAAGCAATAGGAGCTCATCAAATGCCTTCATACCTACACCGAAACCAAGCTCCACCCAAGGGCCAACAAGTTCCAAAACAAGACATACCACGCAAATTCTCCAGCAACACAGGAACACTCCCCTGAGCCTCAATATACAGGCAGCTCAAAATTATCCCAAAACCTTTGATGTCTCATAATCCATTACGGGTCACTCCACTGCACTCCAGAGAGAAGAAACCCAGCTCCACCCACCAAAACTCCAACACAAGCCTCCCTAACCAGGAAACCTTGACAAGCCACTGATAGAACCCCACCCAAAGTGAGGAAGCTCCATAATAAAGAGAACTCCACAAATTACCAGAATATAAAAAGACCACCCCAAACGCAGCAATATAACCAAGATGAAGAGACAGAGGAATACTCAGCAGGTAAAGGAACAGGAGAGTTGCCCACCAAACCAAACAAAAGAGGAAGAAGTAGGGACTCTATCGGAGAAGGAATTCCGAATATTGATAGTGAAAATGATCCAAAATCTTGAAATCAAAATGGAATCACAGATAAATAGCCTAGAGACAAGGATTGAGAAGATGCAAGAAAGGTTTAACAAGGACCTAGAAGAAATAAAAGAGTCAAAATATAATGAATAACGCAATAAATGAGATCAGAAACACTCTGGAAGCAACAAATAGTAGAATAACGGAAGCAGAAGATAGGATTAGTGAAATAGAAGATAGAATGGTAGAAATAAATGAATCAGAGAGGAAACAAGGAAAACGAATTAAAAGAAATGAGGACAATCTCAGAGACCTCCAGGACAATATGAAACGCTCCAACATTCGAATTATAGGAGTCCCAGAAGAAGAAGACAGAAAGAAAGATCATGAGAAAATCCTTGAGGAGATAATAGTTGAAAACTTCCCTAAAATGGGGAAGGAAATAATCACCCAAGCCCAAGAAACACGGAGAGTTCCAAATAGGATAAACCCAAGGCGAAACACCCCAAGACACATATTAATCAAATTAACAAAGATCAAACACAAAGAACAAATATTAAAAGCAGCAAGGGAAAAACAACAAATAACACACAAGGGGATTCCCATAAGGATAACAGCTGATCTTTCAATAGAAACTCTTCAGGCCAGGAGGGAATGGCAAGACATACTTAAAGTGATGAAAGACAATAATGTACAGCCCAGATTACTGTACCCAGCAAGGATCTCATTCAAATACGAAGGAGAAATCAAAAGCTTTACAGACAAGCAAAAGCTGAGAGAATTCAGCACCACCAAACCAGCTCTCCAACAAATTCTAAAGGATATTCTCTAGACAGGAAACATGAAAAGGGTGTATAAACCCAAACCCAAAACAATAAAGTAAATGGTAACGGGATCATACTTATCATTAATTACCTTAAACGTAAATGGGTTGAACACCCCAACCAAAAGACAAAGACTGGCTGAATGGATACAAAAACAAGACCCCTCTATATGCTGCTTACAAGAGACCCACCTCAAAACAAGGGACACATACAGACTGAAAGTGAAGGGCTGGAAAAAGATATACCACACAAATAGAGACCAAAAGAAAGCAGGAGTGGCAATACTCATATCCGATAAAATAGACTTTAAAACAAAGGCTGTGAAAAGAGACAAAGAAGGCCACTACATAATGATCAAAGGAACAATCCAAGAAGAAGATATAACAATTATAAATATATATGCACCCAATATAGGAGCACCGCAATATGTAAGACAAATGCTAACAAGTATGAAAGGGGAAATCAACAATAACACAATAATTGTGGGAGACTTTAATACCCCACTCACACCTATGGACAGATCAACTAAACAGAAAATCAACAAAGAAACACAAACTTTAAATGATACATTAGATCAGTTAGACCTAATTGATATCTATAGGACATTTCACCCCAAAACAATGAATTTCACCTTTTTTTCAAGTGCTCATGGAACCTTCTCCAGGAGAGATCACATCCTGGGCCAAAAATCTAAACTTGATAAATTCAAAAAAATCGAAATCATTCCAAGCATCTTTTCTGACCATAATGCATTAAGATTAGATCTCAATTACAGGAGAAAAACTATTAAAAATTCCAACATATGGAGGTTGAACAACACACTTCTGAATAACCAACAAATCACAGAAGAAATCAAAAAAGAAATCAAAATATGCATAGAAACTAATGAAAATGAAAACACAACAACCCAAAACCTGTGGGACACTATAAAAGCAGTGCTAAGAGGAAAGTTCATAGCAATACAGGCATACCTCAAGAAACAAGAAAAAAGTCAAATAAATAACCTAACTCTACAACTAAAGCAACTAGAAAAGGAAGAATTGGAGAACCCCAGAGTTAGTAGAAGGAAAGAAATCTTAAAAAATAGGGCAGAAATAAATGCAAAAGAAACAAAAGAGACCATAGCAAAAATCAACAAAGCCAAAAGCTGGTTCTTTGAAAGGATAAATAAAATTGACAAACCATTAGCCAGACTCATCAAGAAGCAAAGAGAGAAAAATCAAATCAATAAAATTAGAAATGAAAATGGAGAGATCACAACAGACAACACAGAAATACAAAGGATCATAAGAGACTACTATCAGCAGTTGTATGCCAATAAAATGGACAACGTGGAAGAAATGGACAAATTCTTAGAAAAGTACAATTTTCCAAAACTGAACCAGGAAGAAATAGAAAATCTTAACAGACCCATCACAAGCACGGAAATTGAAACTGTAATCAGAAATCTTCCAGCAAACAAAAGCCCAGGTCCAGACGGCTTCACAGCTGAATGCTACCAAAAATTTAGAGAAGAGCTAACACCTATCCTCCTCAAACTCTTCCAGAAAATTGCAGAGGAAGGTAAACTTCCAAACTCATTCTATGAGGCCACCATCACCCTAATACCAAAACCTGACAAAGATGCCACAAAAAAAGAAAACTACAGGCAAATATCACTGATGAACATAGATACAAAAATCCTCAACAAAATTCTAGCAATCAGAATCCAACAACACTTTAAAAAGATCATACACCATGACCAAGTGGGCTTTATCCCAGGGATGCAAGGATTCTTCAATATCCGCAAATCAATCAATGTAATTCACCACATTAACAAATTGAAAAATAAAAACCATATGATTATCTCAATAGATGCAGAGAAGGCCTTTGACAAAATTCAACATCCATTTATGATAAAAACTCTCCAGAAAGCAGGAATAGAAGGAACATACCTCAACATAATAAAAGCTGTATATGACAAACCCACAGCAAACATTATCCTCAATGGTGAAAAATTGAAAGCATTTCCCCTAAAGTCAGGAACAAGACAAGGGTGCCCACTTTCACCGCTACTATTCAACATAGTTCTGGAAGTTTTGGCCACAGCAATCAGAGCAGAAAAAGGAATAAAAGGAATCCAAACTGGAAAAGAAGAGGTAAAACTCTCACTGTTTGCAGATGACATGATCCTCTACAGGGAAAACCCTAAAGACTCCACCAGAAAATTACTAGAGCTAATCAATGAATATAGTAAAGTGGCAGGATATAAAATCAACACACAGAAATCCCTTGCATTCCTATACGCAAACAATGAGAAAGTAGAAAAAGAAATTAAGGAGACAATTCCATTCATCATTGCAACAAAAAGAATAAAATACTTAGGAATATATCTACCTAAAGAAACTAAAGACCTATATATAGAAAACTATAAAACACTGATGAAAGAAATCAAAGAGGACACTAATAGATGGAGAAATATACCATGTTCATGGATTGGAAGAATCAATATAGTGAAAATGAGTATACTACCCAAAGCAATTTACAAATTCAATGCAATCCCTATCAAGCTACCAGCCACATTTTTCACAGAACTAGAACAAATCATTTCAAGATTTGTATGGAAATACAAAAAACCTCGAACAGCCAAAGCAATCTTGAGAAAGAAGAATGGAACTGGAGGAATCCACTTGCCTGACTTCAGGCTCTACTACAAAGCCACAGTCATCAAGACAGTATGGTACTGGCACAAAGACAGACATATAGATCAATGGAACAAAATAGAAAGCCCAGAGATCAATCCACACACATATGGACACCTTATCTTTGACAATGGAGGCAAGAATATACAATGGAGTAAAGACAATCTCTTTAACAAGTGGTGCTGGGAAAACTGGTCAACCACTTGTAAAAGAATGAAACTAGATCACTTTCTAACACCGCACACAAAAATAAACTTAAAATGGATTAAAGATCTAAATGTAAGATCAGAAACTATAAAACTCCTAGAGGAGAACATAGGCAAAACACTCTCAGACATAAATCACAGCAGGATCCTCTATGATCCACCTCCCAGAATTCTGGAAATAAAAGCAAAAATAAACAAATGGGATCTAATTAAAATTAAAAGCTTCTGCACAACAAAGGAAAATATAAGCAAGGTGAAAAGACAGCCTTCTGAATGGGAGAAAATAATAGCAAATGAAGCAACTGACAAACAACTAATCTCAAAAATATACAAGCAACTTCTGCAGCTCAATTCCAGAAAAATAAACGACCCAATCAAAAAATGGGCCAAAGAACTAAATAGACATTTCTCCAAAGAAGACATACGGATGGCTAACAAACACATGAAAAGATGCTCAACATCACTCATTATTAGAGAAGTGCAAATCAAAACCACAATGAGGTACCACTTCACACCAGTCAGAATGGCTGCGATCCAAAAATCTGCAAGCAATAAATGCTGGAGAGGGTATGGAGAAAAGGGAACCCTCCTACACTGTTGGTGGGAATGCAAACTAGTACAGCCACTATGGAGAACAGTGTGGAGATTCCTTAAAAAATTGCAAATAGAACTACCTTATGACCCAGCAGTCCCACTGCTGGGCATACACACCGAGGAAACCAGAATTGAAAGAGACACATGTACCCCAATGTTCATCACAACACTGTTTATAATAGCCAGGACATGGAAACAACCTAGATGTCCATCAGCAGATGAATGGATAAGAAAGCTGTGGTACATATACACAATGGAGTATTACTCAGCCGTTAAAAAGAATTCATTTGAATCAGTTCTGATGAGATGGATGAAACTGGAGCCAATTATACAGAGTGAAGTAAGCCAGAAAGAAAAACACCAATACAGTATACTAACACATATATATGGAATTTAGGAAGATGGCAATGACGACCCTGTATGCAAGACAGGAAAAAAGACACAGATGTGTATAATGGACTTTTGGACTCAGAGGGAGAGGGAGAGGGTGGGATGATTTGGGAGAATGGGAATTCTAACATGTATACTATCATGTAAGAATTGAATCGCCAGTCTATGTCTGACGCAGGGTGCAGCATGCTTAGGGCTGGTGCATGGGGATGATCCAGAGAGATGTTGTGGGGAGGGAGATGGGAGGGGGGTTCATGTTTGGGAACGCATGTAAGAATTAAAGATTTTAAAATTTAAAAAATAAAAAACTAAAATAAAAATAAAAATAAAAATAAAATTGAGTGAGAAAGGAAACAATAATTATAACAATAATAAAAACAACTGCAGTTATCATTTATTGAGCATCTTCTATATTCTAGACATTATTACAAATTATTGCATACATTGTCCCTAATAATTATAACATCCCTACAAGATAGGAATTATGCTCATTTTATGGAATAGAAAACTGAGGCTGAGATATTACTAAACTGCCACAATCTCACATTCCTAAGTGGAGTATAAACCCAAGATTCTCTAGAGCAAAATCTGTAATTGAATTTATTTTCTATTAATTCCAGAATAAAAGAATTTCAAATAAAATAGCAGCTAGTTTTGTAGACAATGATAAAGTCTAAGAGAAAAACCTGAGACTTTAAAATTGTGTTTATATTCCTTAAACATCTTCCATATCTACATCTCAGGTTCTTTCTATTTATGTTTGTGGACTTTCTTTCTCCCTAATATTCATTTGTCCTATAATATCTTATACCTCTTACAAAGAAAATATACAAAATTGTGAGCATTAAATGAAAGAATGGCTATTTGTTTCCTACCACTGTGGAGAAGGAAATGGCAATCCATCCTAGTATTCTTGCCTGGAGAATCCCTTGGACAGAGAAGCCTGGCAGGTGCCCAGTCCACAGGGTCGCAAGAGTCGGACGTGACTTAGCGACTAAACCACCACTATCACAGTGCCTAACAAACAGTACATCCTCTCTAAAAGCAGTCAGTGGCTTCTTATAGCAAAATGGCTAATAAGAGATTGGGCTCTAGAATTAGTCCATTGCTACTACTTACTAGTTGTGACTTTGGCTAAATTGCTCAACCTCTCTGAACCTCACTCCCTTGCATGTAAAATATGTCTAATGATACAATACTCATTAGGAGGTAAAATGGAATTTAATTGGATAATACATGTAAATTACTTCACATAATTTAGTTGGAACTCGATAAATATTAACTTTCAGCATTTAGCTTTTCTCCAGAAAAGCAGAGTTGCAGTAAAAGTTTCATAGTGAAAAAAAGAAATCAATGCCTGCTTTTAATCCACACCAGTCTATTTTGCCAGAAGCTCAATTGGTTTGTCGTCTGAACAGAAAGATATCAAATCACAGGATTTGGGAATACAGAGAGAACCTTAGCTAAAATCCAGCTCAATCTGACCAAGTTTAGAGATGAAATAGAGGTTCATAAAAGGAAAATTGACTTCCCAAGGTTGCAAAGCTTGTCTGAGGCAGATCCAAGAGTAGAATTTAGATCTCTAGCTTATAATCTGATGCTCTTTCAACTACTGAGAAATGCATACCTTTTTAGAAGTCAGTTAAGCACAATTTCATATGTAAGAAATTCTAAAATAAACCACTAGCCATATTATCCCCAAGTGTTCAACTAATTATAGTAAGTAAACTATCTATGCTGCTGCTGCTGCTGCTAAGTCGCTTCAGTCGTGTCCGACTCTGTGCGACCCCATAGACGGCAGCCCACCAGGCTCCTCTGTCCATGGGATTTTCAATCAAGTAAAAGCAAATTTACATGCTACTGAATACATGTCTATATTGCTTAAAAAGAGTTAAGAGTACTCTTTACATGAGTATTCTTGTTGAATTAAAAGTTTTTAAAGTTAAATGAGTTTTATAAAAGTGGTCATTAAATTCAGAAAGCAACGGACATTGATTAAAGGAAGGATTTCAGCAGAACTTGAGTATAAGGATTCTAAAACTCTGAGTCAGACATGTTTTCTGCCCTCAGGGAAATACCATTTCCTAAGGGAACAGATCACAGAGGGACTCACTACACACAGTCTTCAACAGTATCACCACCATGCAGCTGACAGCTTTAACTGTGACACAGGTTTATCTTGAAAAGACAATGAATATTCTCATTCATTGGATGACTACTGATTGTGCACTTCCTCTTCCAGGAATGGTGGTAGGAGCAGGAGCTGTAATAGTAAAATAAGATATGATTCTTGTCTTTAAGAATCTTGGGAGATAAAATGATAAGCAGACAAGAGATTAAGAAATTTCAGTCCAGGATGAAGTGAAGTGAAGTGAAGTCGCTCAGTCGTGTCCGACTCTTTGCGACCCCGTGGACTATAGCCTACCAGGCTCCTCAATCCATGGAATTCTCCAGGCAGGAACACTGGAGTGGATTGCCATTTCCTTCTCCAGGGGATCTTCCCGACCCAGGGATCGAACCTGGGTCTCCCACGTTACAGGTAGACGCTTTACCATCTGAGCCATCAGGGAAGCCCATGGTGAAATGGACATCAATAACTAATGTTTAGGATGATCAGTATCAACAGCTAACATTTATTCAACACATATTATGTACTGGGCAATCTGCCAAGTGCTTCCAGATTGTTTCAGAAAACCCTATGTGATGACTGCTATTACTGGCCTTATTTTCTGAATGAGAAATCTGAAGCCAGAAGCTTACCAGAAAGCAGGGGAGGCAGGACTCAAACCCCAGTCAGCTGAGTTCAGTGACAACCGTCACATAAATGACGGATGGAAAGCACACAGCGTACAACACGACCCACGGGCGAGGATCCTAGCCCAGTCTTGGTGGATCAGGGACCATTTCCTAGAGAACACAACATGTACACCTACACAGGGATTATGTTAGAGAAGGATAAGAAAGACCTTCCAAGTGGATAAATCAGTATAAGAGGACCTGCTTTCCCACTGTCCTAAAAATTGTATGTAGCCAAGTTCCTTTATGATAAGCCCAACTCCAACTCTCCCCACTCTCCACTCCAAAGTTTCAACTGTAATATGACGTTTTTCACTTGTGTCAAAAAACCAGCTTCACTTTTCCTGCGGAGTCTCTGGGCACACAATTCTTCTGCCTAGATTAGAACTTTGCTCTGAGGTAATGCTTGGTCCTCCTGCAGGTTTCAGCTCGGACACTGTTTTCTCCAAGGAGCCTCCAAGAGCTCCATTCAGATCTTTTCAAATCGTATTTAGGGTCCTTACCATGCATGCCCACAGCCCCCTGCATTTCTGTTACCACAGAACTAAGTGGACTGTGAAATTCACATTCAAATATTTGCTTTCTCCAAGGGACTGCAAACTCCACTGAACAAGTGTTAGTGTTAGTTGCTCAGTCGTACTGACTCTTTGCGACCCCATGGACTGCAGCCCTCTCTGTCCATGAGGTTTTCCAGGTAAGGATACTGGAGTGGGTTGCTATTTCCTTCTCCAGGGGATCTTTCCAACCCAGGAATCAAACCCGGGTCTCCTGCCCTGCAGGCAGATTCTTTACCAACTGAGCTACAAGGGAAGCCCTCCACTGAACAAGGTCTGCTTTTATCCATCACTGTAATCCCAGAGCCTGGCACAATGCCAAGCACTTAGTAGGTACTCAAGATTATTATTTGTGAAAAGATCTAAGTTTGTGGAGTAACATCCCCACCTTGTGGTCTTTTATAAGACTCCGGTAAAGCCGTAAAACCCTGCTGTGTTCTCAATACCAAAAGCACAGGTGGGCACTCAGAATTCCTGTTCCAGCACTGGAGGAAAGGAAAGTAAAAGTGAGATCCCACCTGCCAGGTCGAAGTTTTCTATCCTCAGTTGACACAAAGCAGGAGAAATATTGGGAAGGGAACAATCCTGAGAGTAAGATTGCAAATAAAAGCGAAAGAACACTCAGACCTGACAAATCAGTTGTCTTGCCTGCTTCCATTTTTGAAGCAAAAGATTTTATTCAGGTTTACCATCTGGAAGGACATTAACCAGACACATATTTTTTCACAGACTGAGTTATCCTCAGTTAAAGATTCACAACCTTCTTAGAATCACTACACCTCAGATGGAAGGAGAGAGCAATATTTCAGAGAAAAGGCACCCAGCTAGTAAGTGGCATTGCCAGGCTAGAACCTGAACCACCTAGTTGTGGTCCAGGGTCTAACCTCTACTAAACCCCAGTTGTGTTTATTAATAATTAAATAATCATTGAAAGAGTCCCTGGTGGCTCAGATGGTAAAGAATCTGCCTGCAATGCAGGAGACTCAGGTTTGATCCCTGGGTCAGGAAGATCCCCTGGAGGAGGAAATGGCAACCCATTCCAGTATTCTTGCCTGGAGAATTCCATGAACAAAGGAGTCTGATGGGCTGCAGTTCGTGGTGCCGCAAAGAGTCAGACATGACTGAGTGACTAACACTTTCACCTTTAAACAATGATTAGCTAGTGTTCTGTGGGATGAGTGATGGCTTTTTTTTTAAATAATCAGTTCATTATATTTAATACATAACTTCTCTATAAACGGTCCAGGAGAGGGTGGTGGCACACAAATTAAAACAATACCCCTAATGGGACATCTTGAAAATGTTGCAGAAAAAGAGCAATAACATTAAAGCTCTACAGAGAAATTAAAGTGGAAAACTTTACACGCAAAAGCATTAAATTTTGACAGACCAGGATATTCATCTGGAAAATAATAATCTAAAACTTCAAAATCTTGCACATGGAACAAGGAATGAAGCTTAAAGAAAGACTAGTTCTGATAAAAATGAATAACACTGTAGACATCTTTGACTTCCCTCAAGTAACCATCATTAGCACTTATTGAAGCATTTGCTGTGTACCATAAACTGGATTTGCATGAATTATTGTATTATCCTCGCAACCACCACCACTCCGTGAACAGGTGTCATCCCTAACTTCATCTTAAAGATGCGGAGATGGAGCAAAGGTGGAGTAAGGGTCTTGTTCAAAGTCTCACAGTAAGCAAATGGTGGACCCAAGATTCAAAATGCTAGGACTTCTGCATTTGTGGCCCTTTGCAAAACAAAAAGTTCAATCCTTCCCTTCCGTCATTTGTCACCCTTAATCCTCCTTTTGAAGATATGTTAAATTTATAACCTCACTTCTTTGCAGACCTTCTATCAATGTTTCCTCAGTCTTTTCCCTAATAGCAATTTCTGGTAGGATAAGCCAGGGTGAAGACAAACAGCACTGGAACTGGAGTTGAAAAACAAGGGCCCTGAAACTTGGATCTTCCATTCTATCAGGTCACTTAACCTCTATCAAGTTTTTCTAATCTGTGCAATGGGGGTGACACCTGCTTCACAAAGTTGTTGAGAGAGTATAATGAAACAATTTATTTGAAAAGGCCTGGGACTGAAAAGGCCTGTGAGTGTTCACACATTTGTTGTCTCTGATTCCACAATTGCCCTTGGGGTACACGGTACCCTCTGTAATTGTTGATGCTCCCCTGCCCCCATGTAAGAAACTTGGGTGTAAGGAATTACACTGAGACAGTGGGTGGACAGAAGGAACCACTTTGTGACTATTTCTGAGCACTGTTGAAGGCCCCACTGAGTCCAGCAAAATATTTTCCCTCAACTTTGTCTCCTAGGCAAACCAAACCTGGCACTTTTCTGACCATAGGTCTATGTTTGTTTAACTCAGATTTAAGAGTCAAATTACTCCTTTAAGTCATCACTGACTGTTGAGGAAGCAAACAAGCCCAGATGAAAACATCCTTCATTTATTTGTCAGGCAAATTCCATCACCCAATGATGAGATTCACTCATTAAACACACCAAAAATATTTACTGAGCACATACTATATTTGTTTTAATAAAATAAAATACCAAGTATTCAGACTATTTGGAAATTGGGATGGTTCATATAAATCTTATTTATTTTTATTTTCTTCCCAATAAATCCCCAAGAAAGAAATTCAGAGTGACAAGCTTAATCCATTTGTGAATAGTACAGAAATCACTCTTCAAGGTGATGACTTTCCCTCCCTAATGAGGCCTTATCCTCTCCCATGTCTCCCTCACTCCATTGCTTTGAAAACAGGTTCAGATTCAGCCACTTATATATAGTTAAGGTTATGAATATGTGTTATTTACCACATATTCTCCCCAAGGATATAACACAGATACTAGGCTAATATTCTCTTATCTCTTGATGAAGAAAAAAAAAACAATTAAAGAAATGAATGAAGTCACCTGCTCTGAGTATTAACAAAAAATTAGAAACCTAAGAACTTAGAATAATGATGTAAGCACTGAGTGCTCTTAAATATTATTTGGTACAAGCAAGTAAGCCTTAGAGACTGGCCTCTAATTGAAAAACACCTCTTACCTGTTCCCTCTTTTACTAACGTGTAAAATAGTGATATTGCCCCTTCCCCACTCATCCAGAGGTGAGGGAAACTGACATGGAGGCAAAAGTGCTATAAGTGAAGAGAACCACTCCAGTGCTCCATGAGGTTGGCCTCGGGAGTCTCTTCTGCCTTCTATATTGTTTGGTTTCAGACAAACAATCTATGTAGAGGGTGGATAACGAAAGGTAGAGTGGAGTGGCAGGCAAAATAATGCCCCCTATAGATGTCTACATTCTAATCTCTGAAACCTGTCAACATGGCACCTTATGTGGTGCAAAACCTTAGAAACAAATTGTGCAGATGTGATTTATATCTGGAGATGGGAGATAATCCTGGATTAGCTGGCTGGGATCAATGTCACCAGTAAGTGTCCTTATAAGAAGGGACAGGAAAATCGGCGTGAACAATAGAAGATGGAATAACAAAAGCAAAAAGTTGGTGTGATGCAAGGAAGGGGCCACAGGAAAAGGTGGGAAATTTCTAGAAGCTAGAAAGGCACGGAAATGGATTTTCTCTCAGAGCCTCCTGAAGGACCCAGTCTCCTTTGCTGACACCTTGACTTTAGCCCAGTGAGACTTACTTTGACCTTCATAACAGCTAGAGGATAAATATGTGTTGTTTTAAGCTACTAAGTTTGTGGTAATTTGCTACAGCAGCCATGTGAAACTAATACAATGGGGAGTTATGTTCTCTACTGAAGAGAGCAAAGGGCTGAGGGTCACGAGACTCGGCTGTGGTCCTACGTTCGCTAGTGCTAGCTGTGGGACTGTAAACAAGTCATACTACCTCTCAGGACTTTAACTTACCCTGTACCATAAGGTTTTACTCTGTTAATTATTAAGTTCTGTCTAGCACTGAAAGTCTATGATGGACATGATGCTAAGTGTGCAGAGCCACTTAAATTAACATCTTTCTCGTCCTCAGATAGTATCTAAAATTCCGTTTACATTCTCCCTGCCATAACATAACCTCAGGCAACTGTATAGCAAGATCATAAATTGTAGACATTGGCACTGAAGACACAGCAGCATACAAATTATATTTCTAAATCCTGGAATGCATTTGCCTGGTACCCAAGATTTTCTTTTTTAAAGATGGTGCCTGCCTTAGGTAGGTTTATTTTGGAGAAGGAGACTTTCAGTTCTGGCCAAACATATGGCCTGGCAGTTTCACTACACCCACTGAGTGTTTATCTTCTCCACTCCTGTGCAGTAATTTTAATAAAAGCCCTGTACCAGCCTGCACCCCAGGTGGTGAGCCAGCCCCACCTGTCTCTTCCTGACAGACTGTTGAACGTGGATGCCTTCCAGCAACTAAAAGTCATTATTTGGCCTTCAAAACCTTTCTGCTTTTGCTCCAGGTAGTTGTTGCACAATGTTTTAAATTTAGAAACATGATGTCAGCTCTTTCTTATTTTGCCATCTTTGAGATGTTGTATGACTTGGCTTTTTGAACAAAATAGATCTTTGTACCATTCTCCAT
The DNA here is from genome assembly GCF_042477335.2 of Ovis canadensis. NCBI lineage: Eukaryota > Metazoa > Chordata > Mammalia > Artiodactyla > Bovidae > Ovis > Ovis canadensis. The sequence continues at coordinate 41,633,955 of NC_091254.1, forward strand.
TCTCAATACATAAAAGATTAAATGGATTAAAGGAATCCCACCATTTTATCTATGTTTATCTTCTTCAGAATACTTAAGTCCACCCAGGCACCTGGTGCTGGATGTGGGCTGAGGAGAACAGCCAGGCAATGCATTAACCTTCACTAGCTCTGTGCACTGAAATTGGGCTGTTAATTGCTTTTAACTCACTGGATTAGCTGAGGACATTTTCACCAAAATCAAAATAGAGGTCAAAATATTCTGAGTATACTTTTAAGAACAAATCTAGGTATTTAGCCACTCTGACATGAGAGCATTCACTGTATTTTGTTGACTTAAAAGACGGCTCCTTTCCTTGTGAAGCTAGAAAGCATAAGGATAAGAGAGAGGTATACTCCTTTCTCTCAGACTTACAGAGGGTGGCTTGTTTGTTTTTCAATAAGGACCATTTTGAGAAATCTGGAGACTTTGAAAGTTTGAGTAATAAAATGGAAGCCTTCTAAAATTCGACTTTAAAGGGGTGATAGAAACTATTTTAGCATATTAATAAATAAGAGATATGCTGGGGGACAGTGAAACTTCACAGTGTGGAAAGTGCTGATCTTTGCAATACTCCTTCTGAGGGCCAGACAATAATGAAGTCCTGTTCTCTCTGCTCACTTTACCTGCAGGATCTGAAGGACCGACTTCACCTTCTCCTGAGCCTACTGTCAGCTCCATCCAGCAGTGGAACTAGATGAAGTAAAAGGGCGACTAATCCATATGGAAGGCATAAGCGCAGAACTCTGCTGCCACTAAACACAAGAGAAATTCAACAGTATTCTTCTCTGTAGATAAAAATTTATCTCCCTGCAAAGGGTTTAATTTTCCACGAGTGGAAGTTATTCTATACTCTTTTCTACTTTTTACTTTGTTATGTGAAAAAGTAGGTGAGTAAAGAAAGCAATCATACAAACATTTTTAAGAATCTGCAGTGTTTTCCACATAACACTTAATTTTTTGTGGCTCGTTGTCCCTAGATAGAAATCAAATGTTATATTTGAATCAGTCTTATAAAGGTCAAGGCTTTGTGTTGCAAGCAGCAGAGACCAAATATCGCTAAGTTCATGACGCAGAAAGGCATTTATTGAAGGGATATTGTGTTGCTAACTCCATCAACAGGAAAGCTAGAGAGGCTAGGCTGAGAAAATAGACAGGACCAGAGTACAATGAACAGCAGGGTGCCAGGAGGCCACCACTGGTTACCACCACCAAAACAACTCAATGTTGCCACCACCAGACACTTCATGTCATTGCCTTTAGAACTTTGACACTAACCACTGCCCCTGCTCAGCTCACTGTCATTACTGAACTAGCATCAAGGAATATTTTTCACTGGCGTGGAATTTTGTGCCATTCTCCCAGGAACACTGAAATTCTCGAGCCCAGGTAATGGAGTTCTACTGCAGCACAAAGAGCCAGGGAGGAATGGCTGGCCATTTCAGATTCTATGAAAATCAGATTCAGAAAGTAAGGCCTTCCCTCCACCAAGATTCACTCTCTGAAGGATTTCCCACAAACCAACAGTGCTTGGATGCTGGTAGCCAAACAATAGCAGATGCCCAGTCCTCTTCCTATCTGATATCTACATATACTCTTCACTGGAAAATACTTCTACCTCATACACTAATGCAATGCTCCTCGAACAATTCAGACACCTTCAGCTCCTCCCAACAAAGGCAGGCAACCTTCAGCCTTGCCAGTTCCAAGTCTAATATCTGAGTCACGTTCTTTTTTTCCTCCATTTCTGCTAGGTGTCTGTTTAATGTTCTACAGGCATATGACCTTAACTGTAAATTTAACCAACAAAACTTATTTTAAAGTGGTTTGAGAAAGAGGTAGGAAAAAAAAAAAAAAGAAAATTAGACTATACAATAGCTCAGCAGGTAAAGAATCTGCCTGTAATACAGGAGATGTGGATTCGATCCCTGGGTCAGGAAGAACCCCTGGAGAAGGAAATGGCAACCCACTCTAGTATTCTTGCCTGGAAAATCCCATGGACAGAGGAGTCTAGTGGGTTACAGTCTATGGTGTTGCACTTAACTAACACATACAAATCTACACATCATGTGGCAAGGAAGGAAATACTAGTCACAGGCTGTAGCTGATTGTTACTGGTTCTCTCCTCTGTTGCACAGATTCTTCAGCGAGCACTGTGACTGTCATGGGGTCTTAAGTCACATGGACAACGTAAACCTTCTTTCCCACCTGGGGGATCTCAGCCCTTGTGAGTTAACCCAGAAGGGTCTGCTGCATGTTTATATTAATGTACTGCTCAATGGAGTGATAACAGGATGCTGCCCAGGGAATTATCTAAACTTATCTCTTTCTCTTTTGAATAAATGAAACCTCATTTCTCCTGGAGAGTCAGAATCCATCATCCCAGTTAGCACCATGATCCTTCTTTTCCCATTCTCACAGAAGTATGACTCATCCACATGGTTAAGGTTAAGACACAGAGAACAGACTTGTAGACTGAGCAGGGGAAGATGAGGGTATGGGACGAATTGAGAAAGCAGCACTGAAACATATACATTGCTGCTGCTGCTGCTAAGTTGCTTCAGTTGTGTCCGACTCTGTGCGACCCCACAGACGGCAGCCCACCAGGCTCCCCCGTCTCTGGGATTCTCCAGGCAAGAACACTGGAGTGGGTTGCCATTTCCTTCTCCAATGCATGAAAGTGAAAAGTGAAAGTGAAGTCGCTCAGTCGTGTCCGACTCTTAGCGACCTCATGGACTGCAGCCCACCAGGCTCCTCCATCCATGGGATTTGCCAGGCAAGAGTACTGGAGTGGGCTGCCATTGCCTTCTCTGATATATATTACCATGTGTAAAATAGATAGCTAGTGGAAAGTTGCTGTATAACATGGGATGAGGGAGCTCAATCCAGGGCTCTGTGACAACCTAAAAGTGTGGATGTGGGCTGTGAGGGAGGTTCCAGAAGGAGAGGATATATGTATACTTACAGTTGATTCGCGTTGTTGAACACCAGAAACAAACATTACATTATAAAGGAATTATTTGCCAATTAACAATAAATTTAAAAACTAAAAAAATAATAAATGGTTAAGCTTAGCTTCCAATTCAATCATTGTATGCCCTCTGGAAAAAGCATTTGTCCCCAGGACACTAACATTACTAACAGAATCCACTTAAGACACTGGGACAGGAAACAGCACCTCACTTCCAGTTTATTTCTCCTGGACATGTACATTCTAATGCAGAAGAAAGAGCAGCATGTTTCAGTTACTGGTTCAGAGTGCATTCTGAATTTTGTAAGACAGTATCCAGCTTCACAAGGTATTGGCAGTAAAACTGAGCATTGCATAGTCCACTGCACCATTCTATAAAGCTTACTGTTTCTAGTGAAAGAGATATAAATCCACTTAACCCTGTGGGCATCAACCGTTGTTTTATTTTACTGTAGCTTAACTTCCAGTTGGCTTTTCCTACCATAATAGTCCTTACTTCAGTTCTCGAGTCAAGAAACTAATGAAGATACCTGCTAATTACTCAGGATAGCTATTCTGACTGTATATAATACATGCATCTATCTTTTCATATATATGCATCTAAGCTTACAGGAACTAGGTAAACAACCATATTTAGAAACCCATTGGATCTACTGTGAGGTAGACTTGGGTCAAAACTCTATTATCTGACATTTTAAAATCCCCATTCTTCTTGGTGGACCTCAGTGGAATTTGGGTCACTTGAGTTAGGACCATTGTGAAAACTTCCTGGAATGTCTGGGCCCATTTACCACAGCAAATAGCTATACACCCTACACAACTAGTGTGTAACATTCCAGTCATAAAGAGTTCACACTTATAACTCTCTAGCCTCTTGTTTCTGAAGGGCCCCAGACCTACCTTCATGCAAGGGTCTCACTCTTCCAACTATTATTCCAACTGCCCAGGAAGGTAATGATGTCATTTTTCTTCTGCCAGTTAAATGCTATTACTTGGCTTGGGCATCTAGGTGCTTCTCAATCCCACTGAGTTTATGAGACCAAAACTCTGGCAAAACCTCTTTGTGACCCCATGGATTATACTGTCCATGGAATTCTCCAGGCCAGAGTACTAGAGTGGGTAGCCTTTCCCTTCTCCAGGGGATCTTTCCAGCCCAGGAATCGAACTGGGGTCTCCTGCATTGCAGGTAGATTCTTTACCAACTGAGCTATCAGGGAAGCCCATTGCCATTTCAGCCTACAGAAAAGAACCCCTGAACCACTTCTCAAAAGTACTCACCTCATTGACACATTACTCAAGACCATGGTGAAGACAGTTTTATCTGAAACCTTGAGGAGGGCACCATGATTGAAGTCATACTTGTTTAATCCACTCAAGCCCTTCTATCTTTGGTAGATGTAGGCTACATTAGACCAAATATTTTCTGATAGATCAAGCTTACTTACTCTAGATCTCTGTGAAACCATTTTTATCCAACCAGCCAAGTCAACATTTAAAACTATTTCTAGTCATTTGGTCCAGCAACATGATACAGAATCTCTGAAGTGTGGGCTTGCATTGATAAATCCAGTCTGATCTGTAATTATGCTCTCCTCTCCTTGATAGGGCTTCTTCAGAATTCATTTCCCTGCAGATTTTGCTGATATGAACTAGCAAGGACCTGCAGTTCTTTTCTTAACATTACCTTCTACTCCTAGGTTTGCCTTTGCAATTTTCCAAGTCCCCACTCCTCCACTACCCACACTCACAGCATGCACTCTTGTTCCAGGCTGAGAGACATCACAAGCGTGGGAGAGTGCAGAGGGAAGAACTGCTTCCCACAAGGCAACCCCCCTCAAGAAAAGGTACTGTGAAATAAGTTTCCTTTACTTTCTGAAGTCAATGATGCTTATAGAAATATTTTTGCACATTTTTCACAGAATTTTCAGGTGTTTTGAACTGAGAGGATTACTCTAGATAGCAAAGCCACCATATTTCTGGAAAATTCTCCTATAATATTTGACAGCAGTAATCATTCTCTTCTTTTGAAAATCCCCCTCCTTCCATATGTGCTTTCATTCTCCAAATTTTGCCTCTTCCTTAGTGTCTGAACATTCTTCACCATTGAAAATGACCTCTTCTCTTCTCTATCTTCTTCTTTTCAGTTTCAACTACAGTCAATTACTGATGTTTTTGTTTTCATCTATAGCCACATGCCTAGGTTTTATCTCTTCTGAACTCCAACCCCACATTTCCAACTACATGCCAGACATCTCAGAGTTGCCACTGAAAAAGAATACCTCTATCTTTGGTGTTCCATGTCTTCCAAGAAACCAAGCTCACATCATCTAGGCTGGGTTCTTAGAGTCATATTTGAGTTATTTTCCTGCATTCACTATGCCAATTCCTTTCCAATATTTCTGTAAATTCTCTAGTATCTATCCCATTTCTTTGATTAAATAATTTTCTGCTTTTCAAAGGCTTCCCACTGCTTTGAGGAAAAAAATTCTATAAACTTCAGGCTATCAGTGATCCACTCAGTCTTTCCCCAGCCCCACCACTCTGTAAGCAGATCTCTAGTTGACCCTCTGACCCACCACCCATACTCCCCAAAGCAAGGTGCCTCCCCACAGGTACCTTCTATTTCTTACATTCACTCTTCTTGAATTCACTGTGTCATCTCAGATATGTTACTACCTTAATCTTGTAACTACCATTCCTCCCCTTTCAGCTGGCCTAAGTAAATAATCCAAGAACTAAAGGATACAGTAAGGGGGAAGAAGCAACAGAGGGAGAGGTTTCAACAATTCAATGCTTATGAGGTCATGGGTAGAGGAACTGAGCTGAGCAAGCTACTTTCCTGGCTAAGTCACAGGAGTGAGGAGGGGAGAAAACTATAAAAACCTGGAGATATATGTCTCAAAGATAGAAAACAAAGGAAATCTGTGCCCGGTGCCCAGTAGAACCATGAATATTTGCAAGATCTCAGGGTTCCCAATCTCAGCATACATGGGAGAACAGTCGACCCAGCAATGAAGTGAGAAACCTGAAACAGGAGCCCTAGGTGGTCTCATAGAGGGCTGGGATGCACATTCAGTGTCAAACAAAAGAATTATTCCACTGCACTAAAGAAGCAAATAGCATGACCGAGGGAACTCACCATTGACACCTCCTCTGTGACTGAGAAAGTTGAAACAAGGAAGACACAGCCACTGCCTGTGTGAAATGACCTGAAACCAATGGGAACAAGGGTGTCTCAACTGAAGCCAGAATGGCTTGATGACAAAGACTCACACAGCATATAGCCCTTCTCAATGCCTGAACATCACAAAGCCTCTCTGCCTTCTTCCAAATCCCTCTCTTCTTCCATGAACATAGCCTGGGTTGGGGAGGAGACGGGTGCTAAACTGATGAAGATATAACATCTACTACCTAGCAGAGTATGAACCATGAACGGAAACTAAACTCAGTTACAAAAAATAGTTATTTTTAACCATCTGATTTTATGTTTGAGATTCTTATCTGCATACATGTATTATGTGTATGTGTATTATAAAATGTCTTCAGTCACAGGTCACCAATGTATGTCTTAGTCCACTGGCTGTTATAACAAAATACCATAGACTGGGTGGCTTATCAACAACAGAAATGCATTTCTGAAGGCGGGGAAGTCCCAGATCAAGGCACCAACAGGTTCAACATCTGGTGAGGTCTCACTTCCTGGTTCACTGATGACAGTCTTCTCCCTGTGTCTTCACATGAAAGAAGGGGCAAGGGAGCTCCCTGAAATCTCTTTTGAAAGGACATTAATCCCATTCCTCAGTGCTCTACCCTTATGACCTAATCACTTCCCAAAAGACCCAACTCCAAAATATTTCATATAGGGGATTAGATTTCAACATATGAATCTGGGGGAGAGGGGAACACAAACATTCAGCCCATAACAATGTGGTTATAAATATCATGAAAAAATAATCTGTCAGTAAAAAGGAGTTTGTTAGTCACGTATGGATGTGAGAGTTGGACTATAAAGAAAGCTGAGCCCCGAAGAATTAATGCTTTTGAACTGTGGTGTTGGAGAAGACTCTTGAGAGTCCCTTGGACCGCAAGGAGATCCAACCAGTCCATCCTAAAGGAAATTAGTCCTGAATATTCATCAGAAGGACTGATGCTTAAGCTGAAACTCCAATACTTTGGCCACCTGATGAGAAGAACTGACTCCTTGGAAAAGACCCTGATGCTGTGAAAGATTGGGTGAGATGGTTGCATGGTATCACCAACTTGATGGACATGAGTCTGAGTAAGCTCCAGGAGTTGGTGATGGACAGGGGGGCCCGGTGTGCTGCAGTCCATGGGGTTGCAGAGTCAGACACAACTGAGTACTGAACTGAAAAAGGAGTTTGTGGTTGGAAGGAACATCATTTTAAATACCCCAGATGCAAAATCAAAACCAACTAACAGACAAAACAAACCAAAGTTCTCTGTGGGAAACATTACTCTTGAGGACCTCCAGGAGGTCATTTTCACAACCCTTCTTGAAAAATTCATTTAAGAATTTATTATAAATAAGAGAATTTGACAGCATTGGGAAGTAATTTGTAAATCCCATTCTATGATGAAATTGTGCAGCTGGAAACATGAGGAATGAACTAAGTAAAATGACTTTAGAAGTGACTTCAAAACAGCAACCCTCATTATATCTTTGGACCTTGATTTTCCTACTCCCTATCTAATTTCAGGACATTAAATTGCCAGTTGCAAAAACAGATTAAAGTATTCAGAAATTTAAAACACAACTATCAAAGGTATGAATCAAAATATATATATACACATATCAAAATATAAAATGTTAAAAGTGCATAAACATATATGACATAACTACAAGTATTATGCATTTTATGTTTATATATACATTCTAACTTTTTATATCAATAATTGTTTCATTTTTTAAATATTTAAAATATCAAGACATATTGACATGTGTCTATGTGTGTACATGAATCAGTGGGAGACATACTGATTTATATAAAATCATTGACAAAAGCAGCTTATTGATGCAGAAAGTCAGCAGAAAACATAAGAACACATCTAATTATAAAGGATGGGAGCTATAAATGAAAAGATTTGGATAAAGACACTGAAGCTGAATTAAGTCAAGGGAAGTCTCTAAGCTCTTTTTTTAAAAATAACTTAAATATATTTATCTGCAATTATATTTCACAATATATTAATTCTCTCTCCCTAAGGGATTCCATTTTGCATGGAACCTAAATAAACTTCTTGAAAAAAACTCTGCTGATATTGGATTTAATTACCAGACCTAATTCTTCAGTAGTAGAAGTAAGCCAAAGAACGGGGGAAATGCTGAATAGAGATCTGAGTGACCTGGCTAACTGGAAGGGAACATTTTTGATTAATTAAAAGGATAAGCACTTCATCTTAGAATGTTCAAAGGTGAGATACATAGAACTAAATAAATCTATAACACTGTTTGATAGCACTTCTCCAGTAACCCTACGGAGTATCTTTTCATATTACAACATGTGAAATAGCAAGAACTATATTTTTGCACGCATTTTCCTACATCTAAAGTAAAACAATGTTTTTTAGAGCCTTTAGAATAAGCATTTCTATTTCTCGTAAAAACAATTTCTTACATTTTCAGGGTTACTTTTACTGTAAAGGTCACCAACTGTAATTGGTTGCAGTATTTTGTATGGCATAGTTGGAGTTGGCAAGAGACTGTCAAGTGAAAAATCACTTTTGGAGCTTCTAAAAGGAGTTGTGTTTGTCCTTACAAGATGAACTGCCTCCATAGCAATGAACTACAGTGATTCTACGTTTATTTCAAACATATAGAAACGTTCGTTCTTCCCTTTGCAAAGCCATCCTGCAATCAGCAATAATTAACATGCTTGTTAAAAAAGAGACCACTTTACTGATATTATTAATTCAATGCTATGTTAAAATCAAGTTTATTATTACTGCTCTAACAAATCTTGAAATTAACATATAGGCTTTAACTGCTATATTTCACTTACACAGCAATATGTTTTTAAATAGCATAAGATTTGTTTGAATATGTTTCTCAAATAATGAGAAAGAGAAGAAAAGGGTTTGGCTTCTTTAATAAGCCACTGCAGGGCTTATTTATTTTATGAAAATGAAGTATCGCTAACCAGGAAGAGGTTATTTAAAGAGCTGTAAAATGGTTGTTGCCAAAGTAACCTCCCACTGATTTGAGGCAAATCATGACAGGCAAATCATGCCACAGACAGAAACATAACACAGCTCATTTCTCTTTCTTCTCTCCTTGCTGGAGCCTAGAGGGAAAGAACAAGCAGTTTCTCTATCCTCAGAGCTGCCTGGACCACATATGGAGTCAACTGTCACTTTAAGAAGCTAAGGGATAACGAGGTGCACATCCAGAGACAGGCAACCAGCAGGACAAGGAGCCTGGAGATCAAGTCACAGGATGAAAACCTGCAGCACCTGGGAATGTCTAGTTTGGAGAGGAGGACAATCAAGAATTACAAAAACTAATTTCAATATTTAGAGCTCTGTAATATAGAATATGTCTTAAAAAGTGTTCGTGTGGTGGCAGACAACAACATACATCTGCATCTAAGCAAGTGTCTGAGGGCTGCCCAGCTCCAAGCAGTCACAAATTTCTGCCCTCCTCCTCCACATCCCCTCATTTTCTTGTGGGGGACTTAGTTACTTCAGATTTCTCCCTTGGCTCTTTTCCCTCATCCAAGAAATATATGTACAAATAGATGTACAAAAATATATAGAAATAGAAACATAGTCTTATTCAGCCATCATTATACAAGGGACGGTGTTTGCTTGGCCTGTCTATAGAAGATTTTACTACTTATGTCAAACCATAAATATATACATGCACAATATGTATATATATCATATATATAATGTTTTGATTATAAACATATTTCATGTTCCTTATAGGGAAACATTAGAAAATGTAAAATATAGGAATTATGTATAGTCTCACTACCTAATCACTGCTAAAATTGTGCTTATTTTCCTCATGACTTTTCTCCCCCAGTATTTTAATATAGCTGTGATCTTTGCATGCAGTTGCTTTCATATACAAGTCTCTTTACTCATTAAAACATAAAGATTTTGTGTTATAAAAATACTTTTAAATATTCAATAATTTTATAGTTTTACATTATATTTTTTTCCTATTCTATCTTTTTGGAGCATTTATAATTATCCCTATTATAAATATATTATAATTATCCCTATTATAAATATATTAGGACTTTCCTAGTAGCTCAGATGATTAAGCATCTGCCTGCCAGTGCAGGAAACCTGGGTTCAATCCCTGGGTCAGGCAGACCCCCTGGAGAAGAAAATGGCAACCCACTCCAGTATTCTTGCCTGGAGAATTTCATGGACAGAGGAGCCTGCCAGGCTACAGTCCATGGTATTGCAAAGAATCGGAAATGACTAAGCAACTAACACACATAAATATATTGGATTAATTTGTTATTAATTCATCTATTTTTTTTCCCCTCAAAATTCTTTTTTTGCCTCATGACCCTCTCTTTTAGGCCTGTAGGGAAAGGACTCTTTCAGGGAAAGAATGTCTTAGGGAAAGGATGAGAGGGCAGGTGAAAATAGTTCATCCTTAGCTTCCAAGTTTTAAAGCAGACTTTTGAAACTTGCAGCAAAAAAAAAAAAAAGCAAAAAGATTTTTTTTTAGTCTCAAAAACCTGACTTTTGAGTAGCAAACCATAATGTATTCGTGACATTGCATTTATCTCATGAACAATAAACTTGAAAGTATGTGAAATTAGGCAAAGTAGTTTAGAAGGGATAACAACTTACGAGGAAAGAAGTGTGAAGTATAAGAGGAAAGCTAGAGAGTTAGATGGCACAGGTCTTGGAAAACAGATTCTGAACATTATCACTGGGGCCAAAACTCTTGGTAGGGGGTGAGGGGAAAGAATCCCAGATACGTTTGGGGATCTGAGCCCAGTGCCTAGTTCCAATAGAGACTATGCAAGACGTAAGCCATAACAGGGTCCTTTTATCACCATGGCGAGGTGACAGTGGGTAGAAATGATAGCATGAGAGGCACCTGAGAAAACTCCACAGAGCAAAATTTTGCATGTGCCTCCTTGAGAGGTGGCGGGTGGGTGGGGTAGGGGGCGTTCACTAAAAGAGAACATACACACTATCACATCCCCGTGGCTGAAGGGTGTGCAGTGGAGAACAGTAACTGGAGAACAATGGGAACCCCAGTGCCTCAGCAGATATCACACTGGGACAGTCATGGAGCCCAGGTAATAACAGGTAGAATGATGCATCTTGCAGTCTCTTCTCTGAGCTTTGAGGCAATGGAACTTCCCCACAACTGAAGTGCAGTCTCAGAAGGGGAATCCTGAATTGATTCAGGGTGGGGGAATTCTGAATTGACTGAGAAAGCTGTAATTTGAATGAGTCTACCATGAACTGGCTGAGAATAAATCTCCAAGCGGAATGAGAAGTTCAAAGTCAATGTTAATTTAAGCTGGAGAAAAATGATTACATTTTACACACTCAAATTTGTCACTACTGCATAATTAATACCATAGTAAACAGCTTCATAGCAATGATAACTTTCAATGACAATACACTTTCAAGGTGGATTCAATCATTTAATTTTTGATCATTTATTTCTTCAACAAATTGATTGAGCACCTATTATTTTCTAGGCACTGTTAGAAAGCTAAAGCAGAAAACAAAACAGATGGAGCTGTTCCCAGTCTTTACTGACTTCCAACTAGGAAGACTGACAATGAAGAAGCTATCACAACAAATTACTGTGGTCACTATGACAAGGGAGGAGTCTTAACCTACTCTTCTAGGAAAAACAGCAGTGACCCAGAATTAGTAGACGTAAGGAATGGAAAAGTATCGCAGAGAAAGAAAACAGCGTATCCAAAGTGCCAGGAGTTAGAGAAGGATGACGTGGCCACCCATTGCCAAGCATGCATTTAGCATTTGAGGACATATGTTATGTGTGTTATAAATGGAGTTTCAAATTCAGAGGCTGTGATGCCATAGTTTAAAGAAAAAGGTAGGACTAAGAACTAATATTGGAAAAATAAATTCTGTGAATAACACTTTCTCCTCTGTATTTAATAACCTACTGTTTTTAATTTTTTATTTCTACTTAAATAGGTAAAGAGATACCTTTTTTTCCATGATTGGAAAAGAGACAGCTAACTGCCTGTCTCGATATTCATTTTTCACTTTTTCTGATTTAAAAAAAAAAAAAAAGAATTACTCTGTTGCAGTCATATGCCTTGTTTTTCTCTAATCCAAGATGTGACCAACAGAAATAAATTCCAAACGTTGAGAACTATAGGCGGTACCTCTAGGAAATATTTAAAGTTTCCTTCTTTCTGCTGCCATACTAGAAATATGACCATGATGTCCAGATCTCCAGCTGCCATCTTGAAATAGAAGGACAAAGTTTGTACTCTAGGGTTTGTATTAATAGAATGAAGAGTGGGAAGTATACTGACTATCAATAATTGTTTAGAACCATAAGACTAGCCTACTAAATTGCTTTTACTTCAGAGAAACAAACTGTCATGTTTAACCCATTGTTATTATTTTATTTTTGGCTGTATATGCAACCAAACCTAATCCTATCTAATCCTAACACAGTATGGTAAGGAGTTGATTTAGGATAGCTGAGAAGTGTTCTAAATTTACAGCAAGGTCCAAAACACAAATCAGATCATTGTAAAGGTGAAAACAAACCTAGAAGTCATTTGGTCTGCTTTGCAAACCAATCATTCTCTGGGGTAAGGCTGTTCAAAGGCTCCTCCTGACAAGATTTTGTCAGAGTTTAAGCTTCTCAAATGGTCATGATCCAGTCCTTTCTACCTCTCCATCCTGATTTCCATAGAAATTATGTTCAGGAATTACCAAATATTTTCAGTATCTGATACAACATGTACATCATTAAGCCCATGTGGTTATTTTGTACTGTTCTTTCTGTTAAAAATATGCTTCCCTTGCTTAGCCATTTTGCTCAGAAATCTCCTTCTCCATGAAAGCTGCCTACCTCCAACTACCAGGCAGACTGATTGCTTCTTCCTTTGTACTGAAAAGTGAAAGGGAAAGTCCTTCAGTTGTGTCCAACTCTTTGCGACCCCATGGACTATACAGTCCAAGGAATTCTCCAGGCCAGAATACTCGAGTGGCTAGCCCTTCCCTTCTCCAGGGGAGCTTGCCAACCCAGGTATTGAACCCAGGTTTTCTGCATTGAAGGCAGATTCTTTACCAGCTAGCCACAAGGGAAGCCCAAGAATGTTGGAGTGAGTAGCCTATCACTTCTCTAACTGATCTTCCCAACCCGGGTCTCCTGCACTGCAGGCGAATTCTTTACCAACTGAGCTATCAGGGAAGCCGTTTGTACTATCTTTATAATATATATATAAATATATTTTTTCTAATATTAATATATGTAAATAAGTAGTTACCATCTAATATAATATTGTTTATTTCTGTATTCCTGGTGTCCAGCACAGTAATATATAGTAGGTGCTGAATAACTAATTATTGAGTTGACTTGCATTTCTGATTAGGAAATTAAGGACTTTGAAAAAGTAATCAAACTAGGTATTAACAGAGCAAAGAAAACCAAAGTTTACATTGTAAGTCAAAAAATGAAACCAAAGTATTTTTATATCTGATAGAGGTCAAGTTGGAAGACCCAGCTTATATCTTGGGACTCACTAACAATGAAGTCCAGAATCAGGCAGACTTACCCAGTTAGGCGCAGAAGCACTGGACCAGGGTAGGACTCCCCATATGGAATAATGGAGGAGCAGGCATGCTCATTTCCAAGAGGAGAAAGACAGGAGCTGAGCTGAGCATGCCCTTATTCCTCCAAAATGGACTCACAGGCTAAGAATCTTCTCAGAGGCAGGGTGATTGATGGGGTAGAGGGAAGCCCAGAACTTTAGCTACTTGAGCTCCACTCACAAGAACAAAGCATTGGGAGTAGGAACGAGGCACAATCCCCAGATTTTGATTCCCTTAATTTGTGGGGCTTGAGCATGAAGCTGTGGATACAAATAATCAATTAAAAATCTATAATAGGAATAGGAATAGGAGAGAGCTTTACTCAAGCCAAACTGAGGACTACAGCCCAGAAAACAGCTTCTCAGTAACTGAGGGGACTGCTATGAAGAGGTAGAAGAGTCAGTACACATATAAATTTTTTGGCTGGGAAATACACGTAGTCAAATATGTATCTTGGTAAAAAATTACTGCTAATCACAAAGAACAGATATCTCAACTTAGTGATTTAGTGTTTTTCTAGGTATAGAAAGATTCAAGAATCTAGGGTCCTTTAAATTTTTCCTCAGAGATGGATCTTAACTTTTTAGGCGCTCCAATATATCCAAAGGACAGAGTGCTTCAACCTGTTTGTTTTTTTCTTGTTCTTTTCCATTCCTGAATTCCCCTCAGGGCAAACTGCCAGTGGGGTGACCGCAGTGGGTTGTGATTTAACCTTTTGTATGACTGAACGACAACCAACACTCTTTTCTTTAATGGTTAGAGTAGATGTACATGTATGTTTGATGGGCTGTAAGACAAGCTGTTTTAAGTCAGCATAGAGTTCAAGCCAAATCATGTTATAAGCCCAAATTTTTGATTTCCTCATACCTCAATACGTGGAAATTTCTTCCATCAAAATTATGGTCAGCAAGAGTTGTAGCTGTCTCCCTCAAGAGACCTTTCATGTGGCCACCTTCATGAGACCAGACTCTACACCAGTCTCTCTTCTTTTGGGTTTCATCCTGGATCTAGTAGCAGGCAGCTTAAAAGTTGTCCCCTCAAGAATCTGCAATGGGTCAGATTCACACATTCAACTTAGAATCCACTCCATACCAAAAGTTGAAAATGTATCCTCTATTCTATTTCCTGCCCCAAATTACGTCCATATATGCTGTCCAATGTAGCATGACAAAGGTTCTACAGAGATTAAATCCTATCTTGAAGATACTCTGATAATAAAATGCCTATAAAGTAATGCTTCAATTTTGAGTGCAATTTCCTTTCTATTATTACATTCCAAGAAAGAAATTAAAGTCCAAAGACTAAATTCTTTTACAACTTGAATTTCAAAGGCAAATCCAAGGGAACTAAAGTCTAAAATTAAATTCTTGTGTGTTAAAGTTCAATTACAAAACAAAAACCATTCCGACTTGTTATTGTACGGAGGCTCAGCAAAGGGTATTTTTCTGCCTAGATAGAGTGGGGTCCATCCAGCAACTACAATAGTTTCTCTCTGGAATGGATTTGGAGTTTCCAAAGTCCCAGAAGTCATAATAATTCAATTACTATGAATAGCTCCTAGACCCTCAGGAGCTTCACTTCTAAAGATCCCTAAGTCGTCAGTCATGTCAGACTCTTTTGCGACCCCACAGACTATACAGTCCGTGGAATTCTCCAGGCCAGAATACTGAAGTGGGTAGCCTTTCCCTTCTCCAGGGGATCTTCCTGACCCAGGGATCGTGAATCTGGGTCCCCGGCACTGCAGGCTGACTCTTTACCACCAGGGAATCCCTAAGAGTTAACAGGACACAGAAAATGATGACAGGCTCTTTTCAGATCCATCTCATTTGGGAAGCAATCTCCTACCCTTCGATCAATTACAAAATTACATTCCCAGAACCAGGGCTACCAAGACTCTAAGAAAAATCTGATAATGTCTGAGAAAAAAAGAAAATATTCTTGGAAATATTCTTCAACCTACTAGGAAGTCTGTCATTCAAGACTCACTGTCTGGATTCTATGACCTGCTTACTTAACCCAAAGGAGGAAAATTCTCCCAACAAGAAGCTACTTTGAGACTACACTTTCATTTAGCACTTTCATTTGTATTTACATTTCTCTACATTTACATTTTTGTAAGGGAAAAAAAAAACCCAAAAAACTATGCTTCCTGCATCCTCACAGTGTCATCTGAGGCATTTCTGCCTCCTTGCACATTTAGATTAACTGTAATGGAAGCAGCTCTAATAATAGGACTTCAAGTACCTGTCTTTCACATCCAGCACATCCAGGACCTCTTAACTCCATTTCCCCATTAAGCCGTGGGCCCCTAACGCTGCCCCAAGGACAGGTTCTAGAGTACCATGTCTCAGGAAAAATTTTTTTGGTCCTGTGCCACAGTGGCTGTCTCACTGCCTCTGGCTCTGGGACTGCCTGGACAATGAAAGTCACCCCTAGAGAAAAGGTCCCCTACATTCCTGATTTGTTTTGGCTAAAGATTCACCCTGAACACATTTCTGCACTAAGTGATTCTGATGCTTCTGAAGCTGTGCCCCTGGGGAAACTAGTTTTGAATGTCCCAATGTCTGAGTAGCCTTTTTGTTCAACTACATCTTTTTCTAAAATACTAGGACATACCATTGGTGTTGAATTTCCCTCCGCTATTTCCCTACTCGTTTGAGGAATGCTATTCGAGCCTCTTAACAATGTAATCTACTTCTTTTTTTATTATTCTTTTTAATCTTTTATTTATTTACTTTACAATACTGTATTGGTTTTGCCATACATTGACATGAATCCACCACAGGTGTACATGAGTTCCCAACCCTGAACCCCTCTCCCACCACCCTCCCCATATCATCTCTCTGGGTCATCCCAGTGCACCAGCCCCAAGCATCCTGTATCCTGTATCGAACCTAGACTAGCGATTTGTTTCTTAGATGATACTATACATGTTTTAATGCCATTCTCCCAAATCATCCCACCCTCTCCCTCTCCCACAGAGTCCAAAAGTCTGTTGCCGGCGACGGAATGAAACACCAACACTGCAGAGTGGTTTAAATCTTTATATTATAACACTTGCTTCTTACAGCTGCTTAATTTTATATCCCTTGCACAACAACCTACAGGGCAAGCTGCCAAGCACTATGATTCAGAGACTATACAGTGCGCAGGCGCAGGGCGAGATAACCTTTACCTTGGCTTATTTACTGCAGCTAAGACTTTGTTTTGGGGAACTTCCTTATCAACTTAGAATCCGTTTTGTCCCAAGGTCTGTTCCTTTTGAGGAATCAGAGAAACATCCTTGTGTGCAAGCAATGTTCTTTTCCCATGGGAACAAACAGGATTTTTAGCTGAACATCTCGTTTGCAAGAATGCTCAGCCCTGGTTGAGAGTCTCGTTTGCAAGCACTTCTCAACCTTCTTTAAATCTAGTTCCCTACACTGGGCAGAACATCTCATTTGCAAGAATGTTCAGCCCTGGTTGAGAGTCTCGTTTGCAAGCACTTCTCAACCGTCTTTAAACCTAGTTCCCTACATCTCCCCTTTCTTTTCTTGTAGATGCTGAATAAGCGCTTGAATACGCAAAGCTTCTTCTTTCGATTGTTTCCCTTTTCGCCAGCGCCGGTAGACTATAAAAGCAATAAAACATAAAGCAACAATTAACAAAGTATTCACAAAGGATGTTGTTAACAATGTAGATACATGCCCTAAAGGATTAAGGTTGTCTAATCCTTCTTGAAGACTTTTCAGTATATCAGAACCAAGAATATCAGGCAGCGTCTTACTAAAAGTTGACAATATAGTTTGTTCCAGTTCCATAATTTCAGCAGTTAAATTCTGGTGTCCCACTGAAGACCTTTTCACCTTTTCTTAACCTTCACTCATATTAAAGGGAACAGGGGTTACACATAGGTGAGATGAGTTCCAATCACACTTTCACACACTCTTTGTAGCTAACACAGTCACTTGATCTCCTAACCAGGAAACTGTGTGTTGTAAATTCAATACATCAGTAGCCAATTGAGCATCCAAATCATGCTGTTGTTGCCACAATAAATGAGCATCTTTATGCCATTCCCTGACAAAATCAGCAGTCTGTATGCCTTGATGCAAAGCAAGACCTGCTACAGTTGCTGTTGCTGTTACTGAAGCCACGGCGAGAATTGATGCGATGACAATGCCAAGCATTCTTCGAGATCGATGGAGAAGAGTTTGTACAGCATTCACAAGATGAGTGACAGCAAGAGTCCAACCAAGGTCGAGTAAGATTAACAGGCAACCAAAGTTCAGTCCGTGCTTTCACAATGACCAAAGAATAATTACTGGAATGGACCATCTTGTTTTCAACATTTTCCCACCAAGAACGATTTATACATTGAGTCAAATTACAATCAGAACATGATATAACTCCCAAAATTTCATTCCAAATCCATTGCCCATACAGTAAAGAATAAGGAAATTTTACACATGCTATAGCAGAGTAAGATTTATTAATATGCAAATGAACTTGAAATGGCCCCTTAGGATCATTAATATTTAAAGTAAAGTTTCCCGTCCATATAGTAAGGTCACCTGACACTGCCCATAATTTCCATATATCTCCTTGTAATTGAGGGTGCCCATCCATTTGTAATTGAGGTGGAACCAATGCAAAATGTTGCCATCTTACAGTTTCATTTCCTTGACCATTCAGGGTACCATTTATGCGATGCCATTTTAAAGAAAGATTAGACCATTTTTCTAAAAATTCTCCATGAGTAGGACTCCAATCTACAATTACATGATTTGAAAAATTCATAACTAGACGAGGGTCATGATCCCTGCAATGTTTCCACTCCAGACGTGATAAAGATGCTTCAAAAAATGAAGCAGGGCAGAGGGACATATGTATCCTCTTACTCTTATTTAAATAAGACCGTGAAGTATTAAAGCCACGAGAAGAAATGAGCACAGTAAAAACTGCAAAGTGTTGTCCCCTATAATTAACTCCCCAAGTATTATAAGAATGATGTGAGTGTGTTTTTGTAGACAGACAAAAAGAATGCCCTCCGATACATAAAGGAATACCTTCAGCTGCTATAGTAAGATTAGTAACGTTATAATTTTGTACATGCTGGGATAATTGTTCAATCCCTCCACAATCAGGTGGAGGGAAAAAGTTAGTTTCGTTAGTACAAACTTGGACTTCTACTTCACCCCAGGATACCGCCCGCACCAAAGGAGGATTAGGGATATAGGCCCAATAGGTATAGTTTGCGGCTTCCACATACATTACCTGACAAGTTACCACCACCATCATGGCCAACAAAAGATTAGTAGGATTCAATGGTTGTCCTGCTTTCTGCAATGTTTTCTTAGCTTCTTGAGTCAGTTTCTTCAACTGTCCCCATGTCGGTGGACCTGCCTCTCTTGTCGCAAAGGTGAAAGTCCTCTGCATTGACAGTTCCTGAAACTGGCGCATGATTGGGTCGCTCATTCTGCAACTTCACCAATCTCAATGGAACCCAGATCCTGGAATTATTCACAGAAATAAAAGCATACCCTCACCCCAAGAAGTGAAGTACTGCTGGAACCCATCCCTTTATCTCATCCTTATACCATACCTGGGAATGTTCAAAGCTTTTTGTCTTCTTTTCTGAATTGCCAAAATGCTGTTCTGCTGGAGTAATCTTACTTTTTCCCCAGACATTCAAAAAGTTAAGAGTTAATAGTGTTTTATTTAATACATCCCTTGGTGATATCACACATTTTTCCCCCTTTCTTATTTTTTCAATGTATTCTCGAAGAGTCCGATTAGCTCTTTCAATTATAGCTTGTCTTTGACTATTATAAGGAATACCAAAAGTGTGCTTAATATGATATTATTCTAAAAATTGAGATAATTTAGAGGATTGATATGTGGGAGCATTATCAGTTTTTAATTCTATAGGTATGCCCATAATAGCAAAACAAAATAATAAATGAGTAATAACAGAAACTGCCTTTTCTGAACTTAAAGCAGTAGCCCATTGAAAATGAGAATAAGTATCTATAGTATGATGAACATATTTCTGCTTACCGAATGAAGAAATAAAAACAACATCCATTTGCCAGATTTGGTTAGATTGTAGTCCTCTGGGATTTACTCCAGGAGGGGCAAAGGGCAAAATAAACCGTGTACATATGGAACAAGAACGAACAATGCGTTGAGCTTGTTTTCGTGTTAACGAATAAGTTTTTTGTAACCCTTTAGAATTAGTATGATGTAAGCAATGTTCTTGTGTTGCAGACTGTAAAGGATAAAGTAAGGCATCAATATTTGCATTTCCTTGAGATAATGGTCCGGGGAGAGAAGAATGAGCTCGTATATGAGTAAAAAAGACAGGGTTAGTTCGCCTAATTAATAATTGTTGAACCTGAAAAAATAATTTATCAATATTAGTTTTTAAAGTTACCGGTAGAATGGCTTCAGGAAGATAAATACATGAAAAGACTGCATATTTAGAATCAGAAACAATATTAATAGGAATATCAAAAAAATCCTGTAATGCCAAACAAATGGCCCAAAGTTCAGCAGGCTGCACAGAAGAAAAGGAATGTGGAACAACTTTAGAAGTAGTATCAGTCCAATAGCCAGCAGTATTTTTATTGGCATCTGTAAAAATAGTTTTTCCTTCAACTGGAATATTAGATATAGGAGATTTACAAACCATTGATGTATGTCGAAGGAAATCTATCATTTTAGATTGAGGATATTGATTAGAAAAAGTCCCTGAATAAGATGCAAGAGCTATCTGCCAATTTTCATTAAACTGTAAGCAATTAGAAATTTGGGTGGAAGTAAGTTGAGTAATAATTGTTTGAGGGTCACTTCCAATTAACTGAGTAATATGGCCTCAACCTTTCAAAATAAGGAAAGCAATTCTATCCGTATAAGTAGTAAGCTTTTTTGTATAGTTATTGGGTAAAAATACCCACTCAATCAACCTTGCAGATTGAGCAATAACTCCAGTAGGAGAATAGGGAGTATGGAACACTATGAAATATATAGGTTGATCCTGTTGTAGATAAGTAAGAAACCCTTCATTCAACCGTTGCTCTACAAAGTGTAATTCCTCTTTTGCTTGAGAAGTAAGAGATCGAAGACTGTTAAGAGCAGTATCACCCTCTAAAGTAGAAAATAAATGACGCAATTGATGTGTAGGAATCCCTAACATGGGACGTAACCAGTTAATATCACCCAAAAGCTTCTGAAAATCATTAAGAGTTTTCAAATTATCTCGTCTAATTTGGACTTTTTGAGGTTTGATTCTTTGTCGTTCCAAAATAGCACCTAAATATGAAATAGGAAATTCAGTTTGAATTTTTTCAGGAGCAATTTGAAGATTAAAATCACTTAAAGCTTTCTTTACATGAATAAAAAATGTATCTCTTTCCTCTTTACTAGGAGCTGCCAATAGAAGATCATCCATATAATGATAGAGAAGACAATTAGAAAATTGTTGTCTCACAGTAATAAGAGCACGATTAACAAACTCCTGACAAAGTGTAGGGCTATTAATCATTCCTTGAGGCAACACTGTCCATTGATAACGTTTTACGGGCTGCCCATGATTATACACTGGAATAGTAAAAGCAAATTTATTTCTATCTTTTATTTGCAAAGGAATATTAAAAAAACAATCCTTCAAATCTAAAACCATCAAAGACCAATCCTGTGGAATCAAAGCAGGAGAAGGGAGACCTAATTGCAAAGCTCCCATAGGTTCTATACATTTGTTAACTGCCCTTAAATCAGTCAACATTCTCCATTTACCAGATTTTTTCTTAATGACAAAAACAGGAGAATTCCAAGGACACGTAGAAGGTTCAATATGGCCAGATTGAAGCTGTTCTTTTACTAATTGTTCTAAAGCCTCGAGCTTCACTTTTGGAAGCGGCCACTGCTCAACCCATTTAGGGACATCAGTTAACCATTTCAATGGGAGAGCTCGAGGAATCTGAGCAGTGGCTACAAGTTTTCCGACGAGATGGTGAGTGTTGTTCCTAAAGAAAATAAAAGATCTCTTCCCCAGATATTAATAGGTATATTAACAATGTAAAAAGAAATAGATACTTTCTTTCCATTAGACAATTGGCATGACAAAGGTTGAGTGCTTCTCCACACATCTGCTATTGATCCTAAGCCTGTTAAAACAAGAGGAATTTTTTCTTTTTTCCAGTCATTAGGCCACTGCTGGAGAGAAATAACCGAAACACCTGCTCCTGTATCCACTAATCCTTCAAACTGTATACCTTCAATAATCAGTGACATTAAAGGACGAGAGTCATTAATAAGCATTTCCCAAAATATACTTTTTCCCGTACTTCCAAAACCACCGACTCTCTCATTAGAATATGAAGAAAATGGGTGATAAGGTAACAAGAGAAGTTGTGCAATCCGTTCCCCTGCTAGTAAAGAAAGAGTCTGTGATGTAGAAACCATAATTAAAATTTCCCCAACATAATCAGAATCAATTACTCCTGGGTATACAATCAATCCTCTTAATGTTGCACTACTTCGTCCCAAAATTAACCCAAAAGTTCCTCTTGGTAATGGGCCAAAAACATTAGTCCGTAATTTATAAATACCTCCTCCTGGGGATAAAATAACATTTTCAGCCAATGGAAGATCTGCAGCTGCGCTACCTAATGTAGCAGCCTTCAAATCTGAAATCATCATTTGAGCACCATTCGAGGAAATTGGCTGTCGAGATTGGCATTGACCTGTGCAGGAAACTGGCAAGGAGCTCCCGGTACTGTTCCTGGGCCCCAGGAGCTTAGGCCCACTGGGAAGTTTCCCGACAAAGGGGCTCTTAAGGGATTCCCTTCCCGATCAGTTTTAGATTTACACTCCTGAGTCCAATGCTTTCCCTTGCCACATCTCCTACAAAGACCTGAGGGCTGTCGCTTTTCTGGCAATCGCTCATTTTCTGGCTCATTTTTTCGTCTCTTACAATCTTTTTGAAAATGTCCTGGCTTCCCGCAATTAAAACAGTTTCCTCCCCTCTGAGGTTTCACAGCCGTTGCCAAAGCTGCTGCAAAAACAGAAGCTTGATGTTCAATTCCTCCAACTCCAGAGCATGCTCTTATGAACTCAGCCACAGAAGCCCCTTGTCCTTTTAAAGGTCCCCAAATCCTTTTACATTCTGGATTAGCATTTTCATATGCCAATGTATCAAGCAAAATTTTTGAGATCTCATCTCGACCGACTGTCCGTTCAATAGCCACCCGAAGGCGGGCCAAAAAATCTGTATAAGGCTCATTAGGACCTTGTATAGTTTTCACAAAAGACGGTTGAGCCTGTCCAGTAGGTACCACTCTACGCCACGCCCTTAAGAAAACCTGACGCACCTGTTGCAATTCCTGATCTGTGTACTGAGCTTGTTCCCTCAAGGCTCGATATTGCCCTTCTCCCATCAACTTATCTTCTAAAGGACCTTGTGGATTTTGTCCCTCATTAATCCTAGCTTGTTTTCGGGCTTCTTCTTCCCACCAACTACGAAGCTGTAACCATTGAGATACTTCTAAAACAGCTTGAGCTATTGATTCCCAATCAAGAGGAAGAATTAATTTAGAAGTTCTTACATTCTCCAACATTGATAATACAAAAGGAGATTGGGGACCATATTGAGAAACAGCGGCCTTAAGATCTTTAAAAAATTTATACTCCAAAGGCATATATTGAACATTAATCATTCCTGCCCGTGCATCATGCTGATGTATAATGGGAAAGAGGCGAGGTGGATCCACAAAACCTCCAGGAGGTGCTGAAAGATCATCATCATAGAACTTAGTAGCAGGAAATGTAAATCGCTGATTCTCTCTCCCTACCTCACCCTTGTTGGCAGCTACTGGAAATAAGGATGCGTAGAGTGGTGCAGAGGATTTAACAGCCTTAGAAGTACGCTTTTTATTTGATAAAACCTTCCGAAAGGCAGTAGTCATTGCCTCTACAGAATCTGAATCTTCCCCAGAACTTACATCTCTATCTGACTCAGTGGATGAATCTTTACTATCATCTGGGGGTTTGAGCGGAGGCCGAGATGAAGCCCCCCTTTCACCTTTATCTTCCTTTTCCTCACTCATAGGCACATTTTCATACAGGGGATCTTCCTTTTTAAGAGAACATGAGACGGCCTCACTATCAACAGCCATTAATTCTAAAGCCTGTGTTATAGCGCTACATAGAGTCCACAGCCTTAAAGGAATCACATTTCCTTTTTGATGCTGCCTTCTTAACTCTTTCTGTACCACTTTCCATTCCTTCAAATTCAGCTGTACTTCTGTTTGATATTGAAACCAATAACAATGCTGCTCTATAAGACAGAATAACTCACTCAAGCGGCGAGTAGACGTTTTAATTCCTATAGAATGCAGGAGCCCCTTAACCAGCTCCATATATTGTGACTTTAAAGACGGGGAATTCCCCATGGTTTTTTCTTTTTCTTTTCTCTTTTCTCTGTTCTTTTTCTCTTATTTTTCTTTTTTTCTCGAAAGTCCCCCTTTCAGCCTTTTGCTCCGGGGTGTCTACCCTTTCGGATTTTTATTCTTTTCTCTTTTTCTCGAAAGTCCCCCTTTCAGCCTTTTGCTCCGGGGTGTCTACCCTTTTGGATTTTTATTCTTTTCTCTTTTTCTCGAAAGTCCCCCTTTCAGCCTTTTGCCCCGGGGTGCTTACCCTTTCGGTTCCGTCGAGCCCCACGTTGGGCGCCAGATGCCGGCGACGGAATGAAACACCAACACTGCAGAGTGGTTTAAATCTTTATATTTTAACACTTGCTTCTTACAGCTGCTTAATTTTATATCCCTTGCACAACAACCTACAGGGCAAGCTGCCAAGCACTATGATTCAGAGACTATACAGTGCGCAGGCGCAGGGCGAGATAACCTTTACCTTGGCTTATTTACTGCAGCTAAGACTTTGTTTTGGGGAACTTCCTTATCAACTTAGAATCCGTTTTGTCCCAAGGTCTGTTCCTTTTGAGGAATCAGAGAAACATCCTTGTGTGCAAGCAATGTTCTTTTCCCATGGGAACAAACAGGATTTTTAGCTGAACATCTCGTTTGCAAGAATGCTCAGCCCTGGTTGAGAGTCTCGTTTGCAAGCACTTCTCAACCTTCTTTAAACCTAGTTCCCTACAGTCTGTTCTATACATCTGTGTCTCTTTTGCTGTCTCGCATACAGGGTTATCATTACCATCTTTCTAAATTCCATATATATGTGTCAGTATACTATATTGGTGTTTTTCTTTCTGGCTTACTTCACTCTGTATAATCGGCTCCAGTTTCATCCACCTCATTAGAACTGATTCAAATGTATTCTTTTTAATGGCTAGTAATACTCCATTGTGTGTATGTACTACAGCTTTCTTATCCATTCATCTGCTGATGGACATCTAGGTTGCTTCCATGTTCTGGCTATTATAAACAGTACTGCGATGAACGTTGGGATACACGTGTCTCTTTCAATTCTGGTTTCCTCGGTGTGTATGCCCAGCAGTGGGATTGCTGGGTCATATAAGGCAGGAGAGGGTGTGGAGAAAAGGGAACCCTCTTACACTGTTGGTGGGAATGCAAACTAGTACAGCCACTATGGAGAACAGTGTGGAGATTCCTTAAAAACTGGAAATAGAACTGTAATCTACTTCTTAAAGTGGCCACTTTCCTTCTCTAATCCATGTGGGAACTAATGCAGCTTGCTGAAACTTGGCAACCTCTCTTCTATTTATTTCATCTTTGTGGTCCAGACAGCTATTTTTAAAACTACTCTGAATTCTTCACCATCATCATCATCAAGAAGAAATCAGCAAGTTCTGGGTTCATTGTGCAAATTTTGTCTACCTTACTCTCAATGAGATGGCTAATTTCTACCTAGAAATATTCTTCCATCAGATGACATTTAATCAAATCCTGTACTTGTTCTCTGATTGTCACATCTAGACTTCATCACATTTTTTCTCTACTTTCTTTTCAAATCCTCATTTCATAAATATATTGACCAAGGTAAGTTCCCTCAGAGAAATGGGAATTTCTGCCACCCTGTTTCAACTGTTTCAACACATCGTCCATTTTTTTTGGAAACTCCCCTGAAAAATGTTTTGAATATCTCACAAGGATTTCCTCCCTCAATTCTGCCCCAATTATTTTTTTTAATAACCAGTTGGTATAGCTGTCCCACTCTAAGGGGTGATTTACCAACTGCTCCAAGTGAGGACCTGTGGCTTTCGGAAGTCATCCCTCAGTGAGTTGGCCTTTCTTGAGGGAATAACTCAGGTCTGTTAAATTTGTTTGAATTCTAGTGATCATTTCTGATCTAATAACATAAATATCTTTTATTATTTTCAAGCAGTGGGAATTTGAGCAGTTTCAATCCCCTTTTATATTGGTCTAACCTCATTTTTAAGATGCCATTTTCCTCTTTACTCTTCCTTAAAATAGATTTCAAAATCTCTTCCTCCAGCTTAATTGGTCTGTGTTCCTTTATTTTTTTAATCTTTCACTGCTTCTGAGTTTGACAGTAAAACTAACATACATTTTTGAAGCCACTGCCGCTTCTCCTGTTTTCCTAAGCAAATGAATTAAGAGGCAAACAGTTCCAGGCACAGAGAACTTTGGTTCTTTCTACCTTTGGGTTTGTAATCATGTCCTTTAGTTGATTTTCTATTTTAAAGGGATGGTATTTTCTAATAAGGGCTCACATCACGTATTTGTTCATTCCATCAAATACAGGGTCAAGGGTGAAGTGACAATTTGGGTCTCAGCTATCAAGCCAGGATTATAAGTTATGACATTAACATAGAGCCAACTTGAGATTCTCTGATATGACAGTGAGTCTTAAAAGTTGGAGGAAGTGTCACATGAAATCAAAGTTTGTCAGTCCCTCCAGAGGGCCCTCCTTGATCCTGAAGTAGAAAGAGAACCTAGAAATTCCAATCAAGATCATCTAAATAGCCTTGGTACTAACTGTATAAAGCTAGAGCATCTCTAGTGTTCTGTTCACAGGCAAATTCAGCTGCCTTGTGGTTTATAAGTGGCAGATATTCTTTTAGCCAAAATGTATCTAAGAGTTGTAAAACTCTTCTCTACAATGGAATCTTCACCTCAATCAAGTGAGGCCTATGCAGTAAGGAAAGTAGTCTACCTAAAGCCCCTGACACAGGTAAGAGGGCTGTGTCTTATTTTCTCACGTAAGTTAAGTAAGTCATAAGTCATAGTCACCTGTTAAGCTCAAAATACCTCATAACAGTTACAGATTCTCAGAATACAGAAGTTCAAAGCCAAGTACAAAAGTATAAAAAACACATTTGGCCTAAAATAAGCCTCTATAAACCAGGAAATTTCCCCCCCCTGAAGTGGTCCAAGACCCATTGGCAATGTGGGCCCTGGATGCACAATCTTCTCCCCCTACTTCCTCCCTCCAAATATTCTTACCTTTGTTTCTGAATGTTGATGGTGAATAAACCAAATTTAGAGATCTCTGAGGGCCCCTCCCCAATAAATGACACCGTTAATCTATATTCAGCTTAAAACAAGTTGAAAAGTACAACAAAACAGAAAAGTAGGAGGCCAAATATCACCTGTTACTGGAGAGGGCAGGCTGCAAGATACAGTTTGTTGGGGGCTGAGGATGTCCAATGCTAGACATAGATAGGTCCTCCTGTATGTATTCAGGAAGCCTGACTAACTAAGGTTTAGAACCAAGAACACACATGTTCATTCCAAAAATGAAGAAAGTTGGAGCTAAGTCAAGCAGGTTTATTTATTCTTCCCAAAGTTAACAATCAAATAAGACACCTGATCTAAGAGCTGGGTGAATAAAGGACAGAAAGAGATCTCAAATGACATTAATACATTAATAGATCTTACTTCACAGGAAGGAAATATCAGAAATGGGAAATAATTATTCCCAGGTAACAATGCCTAGAAACAAGGTTAAATTCTTTGCTCACTGGTTTTCATACTGAGAGCAATTTTTCTCAAGATATTTGTGAATTCTGATAGGATAATATTCCCATATTTAGTTTTTAATACCATACTGCATTACAATTTAATAAATCCCACTCCAGATATCAGTGTTTCACAATATCAACATTAATTCATTCTCATGAAATTTGATATCAGAAAGTCAATTTTGGAATTCAGTCTTCTTCAATTCCACAATTTGGGGAATGTATTCATAGTAGGTCTGTTACTTAAATGTCTGGAAATTGATTTCCCACAAGATTATAGGCCAGATTATTACCTACCAACTAATTTCCCAAAGACTCAACTTCAGTAGGAGTAAGTGCTTGAAGCATGCGTAAATGGCTTAAGAATGACCTTACACAAAAATATTTAATGGTTAGATGCACTGTATTATCAACTGAAGAATTCAGTCTTTGCAAAGCAGGAGATAGGCCAGTGGGGAAAAATTAAGAACAGATTTTTCTTTATGACATGAGGAAGTTGACTTCTTTCAACAATTCAAATGTCATTTTCACCTAACCTTTGGGTAAAGACAGCAGATACCTGTGTTATGCACTCAACTTATTCAAGATATAGCATTACATTTATACACGTTATTTAACAATCACTTATTTTCAATGTATAGGTCTTAAGCAGTTTATTAATTTATTACTAAGTATTTTAGGATTTTTTGACGTATTGTAAATGGAATTATTTAAACCTTATATTCCAATAATTTATTTCAATTACATAAAAATACAATTAGTTTTTGTATATTGACTATATCTTGTAAGCTTGCTAAATTCACTTATTTGTTAAAGGAACTGTTTAGGTTTTTTAGGTAAACAATAATTTCATCTGCTAAAAAAAAACAATTTTCCTCCATCCTTTTGTTTCCTTATGCCTGTTATATATTTTTCTTGCCTTATTAAACTAACTAGTTAATTATATACAGGCTAAAAGGCTTGGGAAAAAATGTAATTACTTTGAAATGCAGCAAAAATATAAGCCGACTAAATAATGGAGGGATGGACAGATATGTGATAAAGCAAATGGAGTTATATGTCCACTATAAAATACTGGTATGAATTTGGTCATTTTTTTTCCAGTTTTCTGTTATGTTGGAAACTTTAATAAGATGATATAAAGTAAAATAAAAACCAAAGCAAGAATTCAATTTTGAGAGAGGGTCTTAGGACAAGAGAGACAAGGATAGAAGACATTGTAGGTTTCTACAGACAGGTAACAATCAGTAAAATCCAAGGCATGGTATCACAAACAGATGAACAGCTTCTCTACTGTATCAAGAGAAAATATGAATGTGCAGAATAAACAGGATACATATAAATAAACATACAGTAATACAGGATGCATACATATTATTTTGGTAATTGGCTGATAAGGAGGTAAGGTTATCTGCTCTAAATGAAGTTTTGGCAAAGGCATTAAAGAGACTTGATCAGAGAAACGTTGAGTTTGCTGGGCAGTATTAAGGGCCTATTGGCTGGTGGCTGTGAGTGTATGAGAGGGGAGTCTGTGCTCACCTACCTAGATCCAGCTTCTTCATCTACAAAACAGGATAATAAAGGACAACTTCAAGATTAAGAGAACTAAATAACAGAATGCCTGTAAAGAATCTAACACGGTGCCTTATATAAAGGTATTTAATGTTATTCTGGAAAGACTGTGAAGCTCTTTCCATGCCTACTACTGTAAATTATCTTGCACAGCTACATTTTAGGAAGTTGCTAAAGTTTCTTATGCTGCTATCTAACAAAGAAAGTAACTTCAGTAGGCATCAAAAGAGCTGAAAGAGGCACAAAAAGTACCAAGCCACAAACGTAGCCTACAGTGTTCATAACCAGCATTAGGCTGTAATTTAAACATGAGTTAAGGTTTTTAAGAATGACTTTTCCTTTACTGAGGAAAGCAATTTATTTTTAAGTCTGCACACTACAAACACCTGATAAAGAACACCTCATGATAACATTTCATATTTCCACAAATGTTCATAGGAACTATAAACAGGAAAGAAAACAAACAGCAAACAGCTACTAACTCAATTTAAAAAACATGATATGACTATGACTTTCCTGAGAACTAGGTACAAGGAAAACTGCTGCCAAGGGTTGATTCTCTAATTTTTAAGAAATGTGTTTCATGATTTGGAGTGCTATAATTTGGAAATAACATTTAAATTTCCTATTACTCAGATGTGCTATAATTCAAAGTAAAAACAGTACTTAAGGAAAAAACATAGCAAGAGGTTTGTGTGTGTGATGCATACTGCACAACTTCTAATATTTTATGTACAAAAATTTGTATTATAAAAACAAAACTAAAGGGGAGTGACATCAGCATCATGGCAGCTTAAGATGTACCTCATTTTTGTCTGCCTGCCAACAAAATTTGGCATCTAACCATGGGCAGAAATTCCTTTGAGCAAGCTGTGGAATCCAGCACCATAAACCAAGGGACCTGAGAGGAATAATGCTCGGTCATTTACTGTGTTTCCATGTCTTGGCTATTGTAAACAGTGTTGCTATCAACATTTGCTAAACTTCTAACTCTGTTCATTTTAAAGGACTATGGAAGATAAGTGATTCACAACCAGGAATCAACACCTTCACACAACAGTGGTAACGAAGAGTTGAGGGAAAAAGAGAATTCAGAGGCTGGGGTGGCTGAATACACATGGCAGAAATGTGGAAAGGGGAGTTACACAGAAAAGTTCAACAGAAATCTGCATAATGGATGCCTTGCATCTTTGGCTAATTATTAAACTGCAAATACATTGAGTATAACTTCACATTGAGCATTTCTCCAAAAAGAAAAAACAAGCAAACAACAAAATACAACTGGGGAAAGAGCTGCTGAAAACTAAGCTGAATAATTACTAGAGTTCACATAGGGCTGCAAGACAATGAGTTCTTGGTGACTCAGGATACAGACTTCAATGATCTCTGGAGCATTTAATCTCTGGGACATACTTTTTACCTCCCTTTTTTACCCCCCACAAATTAAAACAGCCTTAGTGCTCCCAAACCTCCCTTTCCCAGTACTTGTTAAAATATCAATATCCAGGACTAAAACTTCCAGTTGGGGCCTGATTAGTACACCTTGCTCCCATAAAAAAGGCAACCATCATTCCTCTTAACCTGAACAGTTTTCCAGGTTTAGGTTTTTCAGTGAGTGTGTAGCTGTGTCTTTGCCAATTAAACACTTCCTGATTGCTTAGCACCAACTGCTACAAAAGCAGGTCTTCCCAATATTCTTGTATAGAGCTTGTCATAGACTTCTGTCAAGCAAACCCTTTGTTCCATGAACCAAATTTCTGAATAAAAAATGTTCCAAAGGATAGGACCAACAATATAACAGCATACTTGTTCAAAGAATAATTTCAACAGTAATATACCTTTGCTTCAGAACAATATGATGGATATTCTTTAGGATTCTCAAGTATTAATGAAAAGATCTTTATTTCTTAATAGTCAACCTTATACCAAATCTGAATCATTGAATTAAAAGCTGGATTTCTACAGTTTTAACAGATATGATCCATGCAATTTTCTCCATACCCATGCTATAATTCAAAATTAATTCCTATATATGCTGCAAAAATATAATTCTTGGTTGAGGGAAAATATGATTAAAAATAATGACTTGCCAAGCAAAAATTTATGCACCTGTGGCCAAAAATGGTCATCTGGAGGTAAGAAAACAAACCCTGATTTTTTAGGTCAATTTCCTTCAGCAGGGGAGAGTGGATGGAAATGGGAGGATCAACACTGCATACTTGGAAAACATACTTTTAAAGTAAATTAAAATCATGTTCCTAGACTCTACAGTTTCCAGTTGTATCCTTTCAATACACTTCAATAGTACAGGAGCAGTTATCTAACTCAGAGAATAATGATTAATAATTCAAAGAAATTACTACCTTCCCCCCTCCAAAAAAAAAAACAACACAAATAACACATAATTAAGTAATGTTAGTTTATTTTACCTGCAGCTCTTCCAATATAAATTGAACATAAATGATGATACTGAGAAATATTAGGAAGAATTACTGAGAGATGTCAGAATATCATGCCTTCCAATCCATCCTCCATGAACTTCTTATAAAGTGCCATAAATTTGGCCACAAATGCTTCCAAGTGATAAATGGCTTTGCTACCGAGTTGTAGACGATGTTCATAGTAAGCTGCCATCTGGGCCACTTCTCCTTTCAGTTGTCCATCACAATTATGTAAAAGCTCTGAGAGAAGGCCCTAAAGAAAAATAAATAGCAATTTTTAAAAGTAATAATTAAAAAAATATTAGCTAAACACGCTTTACTTTTCTCACTCAAAAAGGAAGTGAAACTTAAATACTGATATGTTCTCTTTTTTATTTCTGATGGACCAGCAGACTTCTAAGCAGACTTCTAAAGAACGTACTATTCTATAGAGTAAAAATGTGGTAGTTATCTATCATATTTCAACCTCAAATACTTCAGTGTACAAAGATTTAAGTACAAAGATGCTTACTGTAGCATTATTAATTATAATACTCTGTAGACAACCTGAAGTCTAACACTAGACTTCAGTTGTAACACAGGGGTTATATCCAAAAAACTGGTATAGTCATACAATGAAATCCCAGTCATGTACCAAAAAGAATGAGGTAAATCTGTACTGTCATGAAATGGCATCCATACTACACTGCTGAATTTAAAAAGCAAAATAGTGTAAAAGACACTAAAGCTTTGTGAAACATACATACATGGACTCAATTCAATGTGACTTGAAAAGAGGGCTTATGAAAACAGAAGGGGGAACCTTCACTTTTCACTTCATATATTTAGTATCATTTGAATGTTTTCATGTAATTTTAATAAATACAAAGAAACAAAAAGTTCTGTATTACCTAAGATGTAACAGTCAATCTAGAATATCCTTCTAGCTAGAGAGTCAATTAGGTTCAGACCAGACCTAAAGCTGTCCCTCACAAATCACTACCACCTTCTTTAACCTCAATTTTCAAGTGCACTGAGGCTTGCTGTCTAAAATATTAATACTATTCCCTGACTACTTGCATGGATCCATCTTTCAATCCTTCAAGTTTCAGATTAAACATACCTTCCACAGAAGCCATCACTGACCTTCCATAACTCAGCCCTCCATTTTTATCATTTCATCTTTGTAGTACTTAGACCATTCTGAAATCCTCTTGCTTCTTGTTTCCCATTCCATTTCACCAAAATGTAACTTCTCTGAAGGAGGCCCACCCTTGTTTTCTTCAACACACTCCTAACGGTGACTGGCACACCTTACAAGTTCCATACAATTTGGACTCTGAGTATCTGCTGAACTAATGAGCTAGACAGAAAGAACTGACAACATATCTTTGTGCAGCAAAAGCCATGATACCCCATAATCAAAGTCCAAATTGTATGGTTATAGACAGCACAAGATTTGAAATCAGAATACCTTCATTATTATTTCAGGAGGAATACAATGAGTTAGAAGCTCATACAGTCTTCCACGAACTTCAAGGAGCCTGAACAAAACAAAACAATACTTTGTGATGAAAACAGATCATTTTTCCAAGTACCTACTGTGCCATCTTACTGTAAGAATTACACATCCCAATACAAACATTTTCTTCAATGGCTTATCATATTTAAGATATATATACAGGAGCTTTTCCTAACTTTAGTTCATCTTTCTAAAACAAAATTATAGAACTGTTTTAAAGTCAGACAACATTTATATTCATTTACATATACAGACACACACCAACATAGTATTTATATATATACACTAAAAATACAGAAGACTTCACGGATAGTAAGGGTTAAGCTTATTCACACCACCAATTTTAATATACTTTAATGATACATCAAGTAATATTTTTCTTTCCTTCTCCAGATAGATGATACATAGGAAATGAGAAAATGGTTATGAAAATATTAAATAATAAGTCAATTACAGAAGAAAAGGAAATATAGCCATGAATATAACATAATGTTATCATTTCGACTGCAAAGGAAAAAAGACATTATAGCAGAGAAACAAAGCTGTTTTGTCATAAAAGGGGCATTACAAGAGGGTACAGGTAGGCACAAACCAGGCTGGCTAAGTGAATATGGCCATTTGTTGGAGGGCTCTATAAGCTCATAATTCTAAGCCCTCCTCATAACACTTTCAGGAAGAAAAACTGGTTGAGGGAAATATACATGTAACATATTAAAACAGCAAGAAGAAAAGTAACAAATTATATTTACAAAAGTAACTTAATCTTTCTAAATATACTTACCTATCCCTAAAGAAAAAATATTGTTTTGAATCTTTACCAAAACAAGATCGCATTATGTTCTTTATTTCAGATCAATCAGGGAAGTGATTTTTAAAAGATTTCTTCAAAGCAGAAGTTAAGACCCCTTTCCTGAGATTCCAGGAGTATGAAGTTGTGCCACAATAAAACTAAGTAAGTGGGAAAAAAAGACTACCATTTTTTGAGCAACTGCTATACACAAGACACTATGACAATAATTTAACTCAGTCACCACACCAGCTATGGTGAGGCATTATCTCCATTTTTTTTTTTTTTTAAAGAAAAAACTAAGGCCTGGATGGTTTAAATAACCTGACAAAGTTGACCATAGCAGAGCCATGATTTAAGCACAAATCTGTCTTAGCCCATACCCTTCCAGTGTCTGCCAAAGCATCTATTTAATCTCTTATCTGTATGAGGTTCACTGCTGTATGCTATTTCTCACAAACACAAGTCTCTCACTGAAGAGAACATGAAGTTCAGAGAGGTTAAGCTTCCAGCAAAACTTATATAACTGAAGCAGCATTACCTCAAGTCTGATTCCAAAGGCCTTAATGTCTCTTGGACATGACAGTATATACCCCAAATAAAATCTGATCCTTAATGTAAAAATGACAGATGGTAATAATAATGTATATAGCTTATTTCTGAAAAACTGATTCACAATATTTACCTATAAAACTGTACTGTAACAATACTGTCTATATCTCACACATGTTCTCATGCTTCTCTTATCCTCAGTTCTAGTACGATTTTGTTTCTAAAAAATTAATACATTCTACATTATTAAGCCTGTGTCATTATCTCTTGGAGGTTACAAGTGATAATGAGTACAAATTATACTATCAAAGAAACATGGTATTCTAGAACTGCCTCTGCCTCTCACTAACCAAATGTCCCTGAAAAAAGCAACAATCTCCCAGAGAATCAGTTTTCTATCTGTAAGATGGTAATAATGCATTCCTCATAGGACTATTATTTGAATTAAATGAAATAGTATAAATGTCAGCATAATAATTGCTCATCAGATTTAAGCTGCTATTCACATGAGAAAGGTGGAGCAGAGAACCTGCCTGCAAAGGCAGGAGATGCAAGAGATGCAGGTTCAGATCCCTGGATGGGGAAGATCCCCTGGAGAAGGAAATGGCAACTCACTCCAGTATTCTTGCCTAGAAAATTCCACGGACAGAGAAGCTTGCGGGGCTACAGTCTACGGGGTCAAAAAGAGTTGGACACTACTGAGCACATATCACAGACACATATCACATTAGAAAATAAGAAATTTTCTAAGATGTATCAAAAAAAAGAATCAAGACTATAAATATTACAGCACTACAAGGTCAAAAATCAGGAGTCACTGGTAATGTGCAGACCAATGTTCAAAATGACAGTGGCCATCCTAGTATTACTGGACAGCTTTAAGGCTTTCGGAAATTAAGAGGAATATTTTGTTTTAAACACACAGTGGCATCAAATCCCAAATCTGTTCATCTAAATAGGGAACAGCAGCACTTCCTCTTGGACAAATTCATTTATGAGCTGTCAAAATTTGTTTGGAAACTGGAGGAACGGGCAGCAGCAGCAGCAGAATTAAGAAAAGTAATAATCAACTTAAGTCTTAAAAATACATTTAATAATGTCAAATACTGCAACATCTGTACCTAAATCTCTTTAAGAGTGGGAAAGCAACTATTATCATCAATTTTTCTTCTTTAAAATCAGAACAAAAACAAGAAGTCACCTTTGGTGTGGAAATATTTCATGAAAGTAAAAAGCTCCTCAGACATGCTTCATTTGAATTTTATTTCCTTAAAACTTGAGATTTCTTCACTACCTGACAATATTTACAAAATGGAATGCACACGTTTTCCTACAGTCAAGGTTTCTTTCCTCAAGAATCTACTTAAAACATCTGGCACTTTTCAAAAACTATTTCTTCAACTAAAATAGATGAAGAGGAATTCAATGCAAATTTTGATAAAATATCAAGTACCAATGTTCTATGACCATTCACCTCCTCTAATCTATTATGGTTGTCCAACAGTACATACTGCAATTTCCTTTGAAGAATTTCTTGTAAAAATAACAATTCTCAGATATACTACCTAAAAGAAGAAACACAGTTTCTCCTTCTCCCAATTATGTTCACGTAAACCAGGGAAGCTTACCTTTCACTGGTTGCACTCAATCTAGTCTGTTTCCTAAAATAAATCCAACAGGCTGTGGTTGAAGTACTTTCAGTATGGTCTATTACTGAATAAGAGACCCAAGAAGTAAACAGAAACATCTGTGCAAAAAATATGCACAAAACACTTCCTACATACTGACGGCACATACGCAGTATTATTCTTAATGGAGCCTATCATCACACATGAGCACAGGGTCTTCTAGTTCTCAAACCACTATCACACAATCTCTCTTCATTATACAAATGAAAAAGCTGAAGCTCTAAGTTTATAAAGTTACCTGCTTAAGGACACTTAGCTAAAAATTAGTAGAACTAGAAGTCTACCCACAGTCTAGAGTCTTTCTATAACACATCAATTATAAAGTTATAGTGTCATCTTCAATATTAGAAAGCTAGACACATCATGCATTAATATTAAATCATCCAAGATTCTGAGGGGGAAAAAAAACCTTAAACTTCCAAAATTTGTTTCAATTTATGTTTAAGTTACATACTTACATGCCAGTAGCTTCTTAAAAGCCATGATATACACCAACTATTCTGAACCATTAAATGTCTAAAACCCTACTTTTTCTTTAGAAGTATAGTATAAGTTAAATTTAATTATAATGCTATATGACATGGAATGAGTATAAAACAGCTAATCTAGAACTTAGAATATCTGCACTGTCTCAGTGATCAAACTTTTATGGTGATCTTTTATAGTGGTTACCTCTGTGGAGTTTGTTGACTGACAATAGCATTGGCAGTCTCTCTCAGATACACCTCCCAATCTGTTTCAGGGATTTCTTGATCTGCAGTAAAAGGATATCTACATGACAAAAAGAGAACACAATAAATTAAACGAGAGTGGTTTATGTCACAACATGATTCCTGTAGTAACTGACCCCTTTTACTCACTGTTGCACTCTGCAGGCTTCACACATAAGCAGAGCTTTTCTGAGATTTCTGCAGGACTTCTCTGCAAGTCTATGAGCCAGTTGTGGAGGAAGATTTAGACCCTCCTTCTTACACACAGTAGATAACACATGGCAAATCTACAAATAAAATAATCAACAAAAATGAGCAATCTGTTAAACTATATGCTGAGACAATTTCTGTTAAGAGTATTGTTACAGAACCCCAACCTTTCTTTTTTTGGTCACTACCCTAACTTAATCCACTGTTCCTTCAGCAGGAAGCCAGGGGTCTAACCTAGCTATCAGGTAGAGTTAGCAACTAGATGGGCACCTGGAGAAAGATCTGGTCCCAGTTCCATGCCTGCCAGCCTCCTCGAGGCAGCAGGGAGTTGGAGACAAAGGGCCTCAGGTTGGTGGCAAATGGCAAAGACACTGCTCACAAGGCTGCCAAGTTGAGTTGCACAAGCGTAACTGAACACAACTCAGGCACTAAGATGTGAACAGTACTCATGGGAGAGACGTAACTTGGTGGTCCTGCTGCTTTATAAACATTTTTAACTCTAAAACTCTCAAAATCTTTACAAGTGAAACTCACAACACAATGTCACTTATCCCTACTTTGCATAAAATCACCTCAAACCTATTAACAGCAGACACTTGCTTATTGTGAGAAACTGGCATTTTTACTGATTGCTATTAAGAATGATACGACTGAAGCGACTTAGCAGCAGCAGCAGCATTAAGAATGATAAAGGAAAAAAATACATGTTATGTTGACTCAGACTAACTTTGGTCTCTGAATTGGACTAGGAATTCCCAAATCATCTTGCAAAATCTATTTCCTGAATATTCAAGTCTCCTCTACAAGCCAATTAAGTCAGATTGAGATAGAAGCCACTAAATAACTAGCTTTCCCTTAGTTTCATAAAATCCACAATTACTACCTATTTAAAGTAAAAGATGATTTAAAGAAAAGAACATTTTCTATATACTGGTATCTGATATTTACTACTATACAGATAATGGTTTGAGTTAGCACCTAGGCCATAGCTATTTCTGAATTGCTGACATAGTTCACTAAGTTTTTAACAAGAACAAACACAATAGGGATGTACACACAGTATGCATGAAATCTGAACTGAATTCTGAAAAGTTTAACTTGACTTACATCTTCAATGCTGGGAGCAGGTACACGAACTGCAAGGCACCTACTACGAATAGGTGGTATCACTTTAGATGTAGAATTGCAACACAAGATCAACCTGCAGGTAGACATATACTTTTCCATGGTTCTGCGCAAGGCATGTTGAGCATCTTTAGTGAGTTTGTCAACTTCCGTCAATAACACAACTGAGTCAAGAAGAAACAAAACAAACTTTTGAGTATTTATCTTTCTCATTATTCAGAGTGAAATCCTAAATAGTAAGCCTAATATACTACTTTTCCCTTTGGAGAAAACATACAAAAGTTATAGGTATGGTGGGAATAATTTATTTTTATTTTAAAAAAATTCTCACTTTACTCTGTATAATAGGCTCCAGTTTCATCCATCTCATTAGAACTGATTCAAATGTATTCTTTTTAATGGCTGAGTAATACTCCATTGTGTATATGTACCACAGCTTTCTTATCCATTCATCTGCTGATGGACATCTAGGTTGCTTCCATGTCCTGGCTATTATAAACAGTGCTGTGATGAACACTGGGGTACACGTGTCTCTTTCAATTCTGGTTTTCTCAGTGTGTATGCCCAGCAGTGGGACTGCTGGGTCATATGGCAGCTCTATTTAGTTTTTTAAGGACTCTCCACACTGTTCTCCACAGTGGCTATACTAGTTTGCATTCCCACCAACAGTGTAAGAGGGTTCCCTTTTCTCCACACCCTCTCCAGCATTTTATTGCTTGTAGACTTTTGGATAGCAGCCATTCTGACTGGTGTGAAATGGTACCTCATTGTGGTTTTGATTTGCATTTCTCTGATAATGAGTGATGTTGAGCATCTTTTCATGTGTTTGTTAGCCATCTGTATGTCTTCTTTGGAGAAATGTCTGTTTAGGTCTTTGGCCCATTTTTTGATTGGGTCATTTATTTTTCTGGAATTGAGGTGTGGGAGTTGCTTGTATATTTTTGAAATTAATTGTCAGTTGCTTCATTTGCTATCATTTTATCCCTTTCTGAAAGCTGTCTTTTCCCATTGCTTATAGTTTCCTTTGTTGTGCAGAAGCTTTTAAGTTTAATTAGGTCCCATTTGTTTATTTTTGCTTTTATTTCCAATATTGTGGGAGGTAGATCATAGAGGATCCTGCTGTAATTTATGTTGGAGAGTGTTTTGCCTATGTTCTCTTCTAGGAGTTGTATAGTTTCTGGTCTTACATTTAGATCTTTAATCCATTTTGAGTTTATTTTTGTGTATGGTGTTAGAAAGTGTTCTAGTTTCCTTCTTTTACAAGTGGTTGACCAGTTTTCCCAGCACCACTTGTTAAAGAGATTGTCTTTTCTCCGCTGTATATTCTTGCCTTTGTTAAAGATAAGGTGTCCAGAGGTGTGTGTATTTATCTCTGGGCTTTCTATTTTGTTCCATTGATCTATATTTCTGTCTTTGTGCCAGCACCATACTGTCTTGATGACTGTGGCTTTGTAGTAGAGCCTGAAGTCAGGCAGGTTGATTCCTCCAGTTCCATTCTTCTTTTTCAAGGTTGCTTTGGCTATTCGAGGTTTTTTGTATTTCCATACAAATTGTGAAATTGTTTGTTCTAGCTCTGTGAAAAATACCATTGGTAGCTTGATAGGGATTGCACTGAATCTATAAATTGCTATACTCATTTTCACTATATTGATTCTTCTAATCCATGAACACGGTATATTTCTCCATCAACTAGTGTCCTCTTTGATTTCTTTCACCAGTGTTTTATAGTTTTCTATATACAGATCTTTTGTTTCTTTAGGTAGATATATTCCTAAGTATTTTATTCTTTTCATTGCAATGGTGAATGGAATTGTTTCCTTAATTTCTCTATTTTCTCATTATTAGTGTATACAGAGAAGTAATCCAGAAAGAAAAACACCAATACAGTATACTAATGCATATATATGAAATTTAGAAAGATGGTAATGA
Organism: Ovis canadensis; assembly: GCF_042477335.2. Classification (NCBI taxonomy): domain Eukaryota; kingdom Metazoa; phylum Chordata; class Mammalia; order Artiodactyla; family Bovidae; genus Ovis; species Ovis canadensis. Next base: position 41,674,216 of record NC_091254.1, read on the forward strand.
TAACCCTGTATGTGAGACAGCAAAAGAGATACAGATATATAGAACAGTCTTTTGGACTATGGGAGAGGGCAAGGGTGGGATGATTTGGGAGAATGGCATTGAAATATGTATATTATCATATGTGAAACAAATCACCAGTCCAGGTTCAATGCATGATACAGGATGCTCAGGGCTGGTGCACTGGGATGACCCAAAGAGACAGTATAGGAAGGGAGATGGGAGGGGGGTTCAGGATGGGGAACACATGTACACTCATGGCAGATTCATGTCAATGTATGGCAAAACCAATGCAATATTATAAAGTAATTAGCCTCCAATTAAAATAAATAAATTTATACTAAGAAAAAATTCTAAGATCAAACACTAGGATATAGAAGTTAAAGAGGTTATTTTGTTGCAGAATCTACTGTAGTCTTTTTATACTTATATGCAGTAAAAATCACCAAGACAAGGATATAGTGTGCTGCATTTACCCAAAATATTTCACTCAGGTGTGTACTTCTGTAGAAAATCTTAGCATTCTAAGGAATATACTTTGGAAAACACTATTACAAGAGATGTAGCAAATAAGGGATAAAGATATCTGCTTACTTGCACAATAAGATTCTACCTGGTCATAATCAAGGATTGGCCTTAAAGCGTTTGAGAAATTCAGTATACAGGGACTAAATCCAGCTGTTGCATTAAATTACTTCAAGAAGATGACAGTGGTAGCAGTGCAGCATTTTAATCTCTTCCATAAAAGAAGATTCCAAGATCCAAGACAACATTTACATTGAAACTAGGTGACAAGCTGTCCCCAAGAACCCTAAATATAAGTAAGTGAGAGCAAGAAACTATGTGTGGGAAGAAGTGGCTAGGATCCACCAGCTTTCTGATATCTTCAGAACAGGAGAACCTTAAATCACCCAAAAAGCACACTGAATATAAGAGCCAATCTGAGAACAGCATCCATAGGGTTCAATTCATGGACAAGAACTAAAGGACCTTGATGCAATAAGATATGACAGAGCAGTGGACTGAAAATAACAAAATGAAGCTCTCTTCCAAGACAATGCTTCCCAATGACAAATTCTGGAAATCAAACCCAAACTGAATAAATAGAAAAAATAAAAACAAGGAGATTAATCGCAATATCTGACAAGGATAGCACCAAAAAAAAAAAAAATGCAAAACTAAATCATTGCTAGGCAGAAAACAGCAAAATATATTAAAAACTGTAGTGAGGATAACTCCAGAAATACAAAGCAGTTTCATTAGACGATCCAGTAAGATAATAATGAGAGCTAAGAAGAAAAATTATAAGACCACAGAAGAGTATTTGAAAAAAAAATTTTATTTTGAAATGTAGAGATTAAGGAGAAAAGATAAGAAATAGGCTGGAATATGTAAGATGATTCACAAAACAGTAAAATGAGCAATGAAAAATGGTAAAATTATCACATTCACTAAAAGAAAAAGTACAGCTTATTTTCTCTACTAACACTGACAAGGATTAAAAATAATTAATAAATGTTAGAGAGAAATGGGCATTCCTAAATACTGCTGGCAGTAGCACAAATCAAATGAAGAATTTGGCAAGATATGTCAAAAGCATTAAATATTGCCATTTTCCTTCTCTAGGAGATCTTCCCGACCCAAGGATTGAACCCAGGTCTCCAAAATGGCAATCCACTCCAGTACTATTGCCTGGAAAACCCCATGGATAGAGGAGCCTGGTAGGCTACAGTCCATGGGGTCGCAAAGAGTCGGACACAACTGAGCGACTTCACTCACTCACTCTCGCGTTCCAGGTGGATACTATAACCTCCAAGCCACCAGGGAAACCCAGTGAACATTAACTTTGGTTCAAAGAATCATTATTTTTAAATCATGAAATTCCCTATTTTAGATTGTTTTTCCATTACTCATCTAAATATTTTACTAATTCTAAAATAACAAATAGGTGGCACAAACAGTTCTCTTTTTCACACAATTCAACTCCATTAGACTATAAACTCCTAGGAGCACAGAGATTGTTTCTCTTCTTCACTTTTACATATTAAAAAAAAAAAAAGGTGGCATAGTGCTTGGCACAGAACAGGTTAATAAATATTTGCTAAATGGTTGGAATTTACATTCCTCATTACATTTCCCTCTTATACCCACTGCTTACAATTTAAGCGTCTGCCTCATCCAAAAAAAAAAAAAAAATTATCACATACCTTTAAAATCTTTTTGAGAGCTTGTTTCAAGTTGCTGTGATTGTGCCACTGTTTTCAGCATCTCCTGAATTACTACCCGATCGCTATTTCCAGCATCACTATACAAAATAAAAATAGTGGTAAATACATACATGTAAATATTTAATAAGTACTAACCCTTATTCGTGGAGAAGGCAATGGCAACCCACTCCAGTACTCTTGCCTGGCAAATCCCATGGACGGAAGAGCCTGGTAGGCTGCAGTCCATGGGGTCGCTAGGAGTTGGACATGACTGAGCAACTTCACTTTCACTTTTCACTTTCCTACATTGGAGAAGGAAATGGCAACCCACTCCAGTGTTCTTGCCTGGAGAATCCCAGGGACAGGGGAGCCTGGTGGGCTGCCGTCTCTAGGATCGCACAGAGTCGGACACGACTGAAGCGACAGCAGCAGCAGCAGCAGCAACAGCAACCCTTATTCGTAAGCTAAGAAAAATCTTGAAGATCTTCAGTGATTACAGTTTTAAGCAAACTGAATGACACTACATTCACAAAAATTTAAAACTGAAGTGTTTTAGGATCACTAATGACTGTGGATCACAATGAACTGTGAAAAATTCTGAAAGAGATGGGAATACCAGACCACCTGATCTGCCTCTTGAGAAACCTGTATACAGGTCAGCAAGCAACAGTTAGAACTGGACACGGAACAACAGACTGGTTCCAAATAGGAAAAGGAGTACGTCAAAGCTGTATGTTGTCACCCTGCTTATTTAACTTCTATGCATAGAATATCATGAGAAATGCTGAGCTGGACAAAGCATAAGCTGGAACCAAGATTGCCGGGAGAAATATCAGTAACCTCAGATATGCAGATGACACCATCTTTATGGCAGAAAGTGAAGAAGAACTAAAGAGCCTCTTGATGAAAGTAAAAGAGGATTGTGATAGAACTAAAGAGCCTCTTGATGAAAGTAAAAGAGGATTGTGAAAAAGTTGGCTTATAGCTCAACATTCAGAAAATTAAGACCATGGCATCCAGTCCCATCACTTCATGGCAAATAGATGGGGAAGCAGTGGAAACAGTGGCTGACTTTATTTTTCTGGGTTCCAAAATCACTGCAGATGGTGACTGCAGCCATGAAATTAAAAGAGGCTTGCTCCTTGGAAGGAAAGTTATGACCAACCTAGACAGCATATTAAAAAGCAGAGATACTACTTTGCCAACAAAGGTCTGTCTAGTCAAGGCTATGGGTTTTCCAGTGGTCATGTGCTGATGTGAGAGTTGGACTATAAAGAAAGCTGAGTGCCGAAGAATTGATGCTTCTGAACTGTGGTGTTGGAGGAGACTCTTGAGAATCCATCCCTTGGACTGCAAGGAGATTCAACCAGTCCATCTTAAAGGAGATCAGTCCTGGGTGTTCATTGGAGGGACTGATGTTGAAGCTGAAACTCCAATACTTTGGCCACCTGATGCGGAGAGCTGACTCATTTGAAAAGACCCTGATGCTGGAAAAGATTGAGGGCAGGAGAAGGGGACGACAGAGGATGAGATGGTTGAATGGCATCACTGACACAATGGACATGGATTTGGGTAAACTCTGGGGTTGGTGATGGACAGGGAGGCCTGGCGTGCTGCGGTTCATGAGGTTGCAAAGAGTCGGACACGACTGAGCGACTGAACTGAACTGAAACATTCCTATACTCAACTACAATTCGATTAATGTAACTGAAAACACTAAACATGTTCTTAATATTAAGTTTCAGTTCAGTTCAGTCACTCAGTCGTGTCTGACTCTTGCGACTCTTTGTGAACCACAGCACGTCATTTATACCAATATCATTGCTTTAGTACTTAAGCCCTGTACCTCACAAACCAAAATAAGTTACCTGGTTAATTTAGGTTGAATGTCAATTCCAAACACCTGAAAAACAAACAGCTTAATCTCCAATTGACTATTCGTGCTACAGAAGAACTCTTAATGAGAAAAAGAGGGCAAAGAAATCAGCTTTAGTTTATTTTTCCAAACAGCCATCATGTCCTTCTCAGTATTATTAAATCAATATACCGTCTAATTAAAAAACTGAAAGAAAATGGAAAGAATGAACTAGTAACCCAAATTCACTTTATGTAACACACAGAGCTTTAGGGAGCAAGAACTTAATTATTAAAAATTTTTGACTTGGGGGAGGGATCTCAGAGAGAAGGGAAAGTGGAAAGGTTCTAGGCTTCCTGTTTCACACAGGGCAGCTTCATTTTCATTTGTTTTATATTTTGTCTCTCCATACATGATTTTATATCAAAAAAGCATTCTACTCTTTAAAAAAAAAAGTCTGAACACCACTATTCTAAAAATGCTTATTTCTATGTAGTGGCCACTTACCTAGGATTAACTTCAAGGTGATAATTGCTTGCAATAGTGCTAATTTCAATTTTCTTTTTCGATGGAGTCTGTGGACAAAGAAAATAGTTATTTTTTTAATGTTTATTGGCTATTTCTCCTATTATCTGTATTTCATTGTTTTTTAATTATATAAACAATTTATGCTTAGTAAAGAAATAAAAATCACCACTAATGTTAGCCCCATTCTTAATGAAACCTCCAAACTATCCCCAGTTAACAGCAGATCATTATAAACAATCTGCATATGCCCTTTCACAGCCTTTTCCACGATAATACACAAAAATAAACACATACTATTAATAAACACATACTATTAATAAACACATACTATTAATAACACATTATTGAATAGTGTCTGTGTTTCTCATAAAAATTGTTTTTAAAGGAGGTAATCATATATATTTGTTTCAAAGTGAAATGCTTACTGTGATGGTCTGATGTTCAATTCTCAATTTTTCCACTCCAACACCATAAAGTTCACGTAGAATACACATAATTCTTGTCTTTTTTCCAGCACCTGATGGTCCATACACTAACAGATGTGGAAAGTCACCACACTGTACCTGGAATAAAACGGATAAAGCATTTTCCCTAGAGAAGCCACCACCCCTACGTGTAGAAACTTTTTATGTATGAAATATTTTATGTCTTTATGAAAGTTCAAAAACGTGTGTGTCAATGAACATAGAGACAGATGTATCTTTAACTATGAAATCGATTATTCCCCTGGAATTAATGCTAGATAGGCTGGATGGCATCACCGACTTGATGGACATGAGTTTGTGGAAACTCTGGGAGTTGGTGATGGGCAGGGAGGCCCGGCGTGCTGCGATTTATGGGGTTGCAAAGAGCTGGACACAACTGATCAACTGAACTGAACTTATATATCTAGCACAGTACATGTAAGATACAATACTATATGCTAGAAAGCAAGAAATCCCAAACCTGGCTATCAGATATGCTAAAAAAAACTTTTAATGAAAGACTGATTAATTCCAGGACTCCATCCACAAGACTAAGATTCAGTAACTGAGACTGTGATGACTGCCATAGTTTGCACTTCTACGAAGAGTCCCTTGGATAAGAAATGAGTGCATTTGGTTTTATTTGGAAGGTAAAGGAAAACTTTTTAGGGGAGAAGAAAAGCAAAGTGGGGAAAGGAAGGCAGCCAACAAGTGTTACCACTTAAATACCACTCTGGACATCTGGAGCTTGATCCTGCTGGGGATACACCTGAAGCCAGTGTGAAAATACATTACAGTATTAAACCACCCAAGGAGTGGGGAAGCTGGAATATGATACAAAACCCCTCCTCAAACCTTTGCTAGCTTGGGAAAAAAAATGGGGGAGGTGTTAATTCCCTAGCATTTCAAGTCTGCTTAGAGGTGTGAGCAAGAAAAAGCCTCCAGCAAGTGCAGATGCAGGGAGCTGGAAGTCAGGTCCGTGTAATCTCACAAGTTAAGACCAAGAGAATGGAGTAGGATGCTGGAGTAGTTCTGTATTACAGAACAAGACTACTTATTTTGAATATGTTCACAGGTGATTCTGATGCTCAGTCAGGCTTGGGGATCAGCACTGTGAAGGTTATAAAGATGACAAGAACACGGACCTTAACTTCAGATGCATAAAATCTTGTGAGTGTAATTTTATAAATAACCATTTAAAAATAAATAAGTATCAACAGAAGTGCTGTTAAGTGAACTTTAATACTTTAAAAACTTATCTAACGTTGGCACTGAAAGAAAGAAGTGTCAAGGAAAGGAACTATTCACCTAATACAATGCATGGAAAAAGGAGATGCTCCACAAATACAGCCTTCATTTTTAAAATTTCGATCTCAGCAAAAATAAAAGTTATGCCGTGTTTCACAGTTTTATTAAGTTGAAGATTAAAACGTAAACAGGTGAATACTTTTGAAAAGCAAATCTATTAACTCAAGACTAACATACTAAATCTGTTCAAATATTTATTCCAAACCCTATACAATAAAAAACGGGACAAAGAAAATAAAATATATCCCATGGCTAAGAAAATCAAACAGGACAATCCTCAGGGAGACTTTCTTTGTTTGCAAGCACAGCCCCCGGCCCCACAGTCTGTCCCCGTCCCTGTTTTACTGTTCTCCACAGCACTTGACATCTAAAGCCCGAGCGAAGCTCCGCTCTTGAGGGGCGCGAAACCCCTGAGTGGCGCTCCTCCCCTCCCCCGGCTCTCGCCGCCCCGTCCCGCCGACTCACCAGGTTGCGCAGCTGGGCCGCCTGCTCCTTGTGATAGTCCAGCTGTCCCAAGGAGCAGGGCCGGTATTTGTCCACCCAGAGGCTCATTCCAGCCCGACTTCCCAGGGTCAGACACTCTAATGTCCCGCGCGCGCGCGCCCCACTCACACACGCAAACAAGTTTTCCCGCGAGCTCCAAATCTCGCGACATCACTACCGGCGTGTTCGCGTAGTTAGGGACGCAAAGACTACGGAAGCCTAGTTTGGACAGAATTGGTCGCAATATCGGAACCGCCTACTTATTAATGTTCATTGTTTCATTTAATAATTTACTCTTTGCTCTCATCCTTAACATAGTACAGGAATTACTAAGCAAAACTGGAAAATTGGCTCTGATACTCTAGGAGTCAAATCTGGGTACTTCAGAGAGACCACCATTCTGAACTCATTTCATTCGTTCATTCATTCACTCGTTCCTTCCACTGAAACCTACCAACTATTTACCTTGTGGAGTTCTATATTTGGCACCAGAATATATCCGGCTTGGGACTTGTCTCACGTGGCAGGGACCAAAACAAGCTGTATTGAGTAAACTGCTAAAATTAAGATCTAATCTTCATTACCTTTCCTGACCTCCGTTCCTCAAGATTCTTACTGGATTTAAAGCTAAGGAATCTAAAAGGTCGTGAAAAAGCTACAGAAATGGGACCACTCAAACTGCACCTCTTAAATGCACTTTTCTCGATGTATGTAATTTTAATTACGTATTTAACTTACACTTTTACTTTACATATTGTTCAGAATCCTAAGTACTGCAACGGGACAGGAATTAATTTTCAATATGTGTAATAACCTTCTATCAAGGTCCCCCCTTTCATTCACTTATGACGCAAGAATTTATTGTATTCTCTGAATCATCATATTTACTGAATTATTCATATGTGCAGGAAATTACTCCGCACAATCAATAACAACATCAGATAAAGACACAGTCTCTATTCGCAAAAAACTTTTGAAACAACCTGGGAGACTTCCACCTCAAGACCTTTCTACTTAGGATTTCATCCCAGTGCACTTCTCTGGGGCCAACTTGTAACTGCTAGAATCAGGAGTAAGGTTCTTCTTCAGGCTGGATCTAATCTTGTTTCTTTAAAGAGGAAGAAATTTCATGGTTGCAAGAAGCTGAGAGACCAGTTCAGGGCATAAAAGGATATATGTAACTTTGGCTTTACAGCAGTGCTTATGAGTTTTCTTCTTTTTTCATCTACTTGGACAGATTTGGACCTTCTTTTTCAGAGAGCATACCCAGAAAATTTTTCTGGTATCCGGCCTCTATTTATTTAATAAAAATGAGAAAGTTCAGACCCTATTTCTTATAATTTGTTCTCTGATTGTCAATGATCAATTATAATTGGTAAATATAACTTATAATAAAGCATCAGTTATAGTTCCATTCCCTCATTTAACACAGAACTAATAGGCAGATCCCTTTCTGCATTTTGGAAATAAAATTAAATACTAAGAGAAAATTATGAAGAGATTATGAATGGAAAATTCATGGTAAATTGTGGCAGAGACAATGCTCTGTGTTCACCAATCCTCTTTGCTGTTCCCCCTCAGGGGACAGGGATGCTTTCTCCAGCTTCCTCAGTAATTAGTGGAATGCTGTGACTGAGCTCTGGCCAATAGAAAGCAGGTCTGCACTGATGAGTCCTATCTCCACTCCTCTCCAGTTTAAACTCCTGATTCTCCTGTATACTTTCTCTGTTCATTGGCCAGCTCGATACAGAAAATCCATAGGAGGGTTTTGAGGCTCTAGGGGACAGTTGAGGCCCTTGATAGTAGGAAACCAAGTTCCTGCATCTTAGGCCAGAGTGATCACCCTCTCCCTCAAACAAAGTGGGTAATTTATGCGGGAGAAGATCAAATGGATCCTCAGTGAGAGACTGAGAAAAGTGAAACAGAGGAGAACGTAAAGCCAGAGCACCCTGTATTATCAAGATCAATCCGAGGGGCAACTGGGGCTTGACCCCTCTGAGGACTTTTTGAGGAATGTATAGAGTATATCTTTGAATCATCTATTTAGACGGCTGGGGAGAAGTTCTTACACCCTACTGGTTGTGATTTTCTCCCCTGAGGATGGTAATTCACAACACACAGTTCTGTACTGGGCCTACGTACTAAGTAGGACCCTGCTTGTGCCCATGCTGTCAAAGGACAAGAATCTGACCATTTTTTTCTTATCCATTTTCTGTTTCCTCATCCACTTATGCTCCAAGAACACAGGTATTAATGAGCTTGAGTTATTTTTAAGTGTACAATTCAGTAGCATTAAGTACATTTATTCACATTGTTGTACAATCATCACTATTATCTGTCTCCAGAAATTTTTCATCATCCCAAACTGCAATTCTGCATATATTAAAAGTAACTCCCAGTGCTGGTAATCCCAAGGCTATGGCAACCAGCATTCTACTTTCTGTTCTCTGTAAATCTGACTAATCTGGGTAACTTTATAAGTGGCTACTGCTACTGCTAAGTCGCTTCAGTTGTGTCCAACTCTGTGTGACCCCATAGATGGCAGCTCACCAGGCTCTGCCATCCCTGGGATTCTCCAGGCAAGAACACTGGAGTGGGTTGCCATTTCCTTCTCCAATGCATGAAAGTGGAAAGTGAAGTCGCTCAGTCGTGTCCAACTCTTCGCGACCCCATGGACTGCAGCCCACCAGGTTCCTCCGTCCATGGGATTTTCCAGGCAAGAGTACTGGAGTGGGGTGCCATCGGAGCCATATAATATTTATCTTTTCATGTTTGGTTTATTTTACGTACTTTAATGCCTTTAAAGTTCATCAGTGTTGTAACATGTATCAGAATTTCATTTGTTTCAAGGCTGAATAACATTCCAGTGTAGGTATATACCATAATTTGTTTATCTACTTATCCATCAATAGACGTTTGGGTTGTTTTAATCTTTTGGCTCCTGTGAATGATGCTACTATGAACGTTAGTGTGCAAATATCTGTTCAAGCTTCTGATTCCAGATTCTCTGGGGCAAATGGCCAGAAGTGGAGTTGCTACAGTATATGGTGATTCCACGTTTAATTTGTTGAGCAGCCCCCTCAGTGTTTTTCATGACAGTTGTGTCATTTCATGTTCCCAGCAGCAGTACACTGAGGTTACAGTACCTCCACATCCTCATCAACCAGTAAGCCTTTTAAGTTTTTGCCATTCTGGTGGGTTGATGGAGGAATAAGGAATGGTATTGAGCATTTTATCACATGCCTACTGGATATCAGAATATTCTTTTGTAAAATGCTATTCAAGATTTTGTGTGTGTGTGTTTTTTTTTTTACTGGTTTCTTAATGACTTGTTTCTTTTCAAACATATGTATTGTAGATATCTTTTTCTATGTGTAGCTTGGCTTTGAGCTCTCTTAATGGTTTCTTTTGATGAACAGAAGTTCTTAATTTTACTGTAGTTTAGCGCATATTGGAGGAGGAAATGGCAACCCACTCAAGTATTCTTGCCTGAAGAATCCCCATGGACAGAGGAGCCTGGTAGGCTACAGTCCAAAGGGTTGCAAAGAGCTGGACACGACTGAGCGACTAACATTTAGGGCATATTGTTTTGAAAAGATGTATAGTGCATATTGTTTTAAAAATCTTAGCTAATATTCCATTTGGGGTTGCTAGTTACAAGTATTTAAGCCCATATTTGAATACTGTACATTTCATCTCTTTGATCTTAGGAATCATAAAATATAAATTGTCCCACTTGAGCACATTACAAACCTGTCACCCATTTTACTCAATCCTTTATATATGAAGCTGTAATTTCAAAAGTGAAAAAGCACTTCTATCCGCATGATTTAACAGTGATATATATTTAACATATCTTCCATTGCTTTTACTACCTTCCTGAAAGGTAATATATTAAAACTAAAAATAGTCACTCCTAGCTGTTAAAAGAGAGGATTTATTTTTCATGAAATGTCATAAAAAAACCAACTACAACTTTAAAAACACAAAATGTGATTAAATATCTAGTATAAAAAGAAGGCAGTGCCTTTATTCCCTTGAGGTTCTATGGCTCTTGTCACTGATATTACTTCATCCTAATGTTTTAGAAATGAGTAACCTGTAACCTCTGAGAGAGGGACCTAGAAATCAGGAGATCCCACAGTAGAAGAGAACAAGAAGGCATTGTACACACGGTGCAGGAAAGTCCCAGGCAACAGCGGCAGAGCCAGTGTGGCAAACGGGCTTTTTAGACTGGAGCAGGAGGGTGGCTATCTCCAGAAGATGAAATCAGTATCTGATGTGCTCACACATCCTGAGATGAGATTTATACGTATGCAAGAGAGTCTGGGAATAAATTAGCAAGAGGTACACTAAAAACTAACCAAAGAGGAAACAGGACAGTTACCAAGAACTGGGAACATAAAAGTTATATAAAAGGAATATGTAGTATCTAAAATAAGAAATGTTATAGCATTTTATCATGTGGCTCAATTGTGCATAACACATATTCAGAATAGTAAGAACACCATATACTTATCTAACCAGAAATTATGATATAAATGCACTAGGAGGGGAAGTGTGTCTAGGTGTGAGAAGGGAGGGATGTAAAAGAGATATGACTTCACTTTCTATAGTAGGCAATCAGCAGCTAAATTTTCAAAATCAAGAAACCACAGTATATATTATTAAGAAATATAGAGTTAACACCAACACACACATGCACACGTGCACACACACACACACACAGATGCACACACACAGAGTTGAAGGTGTTTTTTCCTGGGAAGCAAAAATAAGGTGGTTGAGCAGAGATCAGGAACAGGGATCCTATTTTGCATAATAAGCACTGTGGAACCTTTAACATTTTCACTATATAATTTGAAAAGTAAAGTTTAAGTCAATACAGTGATTAAAACAAAGTGACACCAAAGAATGTACCAGCCTCTAATGCCACACAAAGTGAAATTATTTCTTTTGCTAACAGTTTTGAATGGGACTTCTAGGGAGACCCACCTAATCAGGTAGGTCAGGAAAGGTTTCTTTGGGAAAGTAACATTTAGGATGAAGCTTGAGCAGTGGAATGAGCCAGAAAGGCAGAAGAGTGTATTTTAGAATAAAGGACTAAGACTTGCATGGGCCCTGAACAGGGAAGCTTCTGGGGTCATACTGAAACACTTGTTCGGCCAAAGAGGAGTGAACATGGAGAAGAAAGGCATGAGAAGAGGCTGAACAAGCCAGGAAAGAGACTGCGCTGAGTGGTCGTCCTGGTTTTAATGAGGATCTTTCTGGCCTATGTCCTGAATCATCTCCAGTTACCTCCTCACAGGTAAGGTAATAGGATTAAGCTGGTTCTTCTCAACTCAAACATCCAAATGGTTCTAAAACCCCGAGCAGTCTCCCCAGGGATTTTCGCAGTGGTGTAAAGCTCTCTGCTGGGCATCAGGGCATGACTTCACCTCACCCCTGACTTCATCTTAGCTCCTAGTTTGTTTCTGGGTGAATGGACTCAATTGCAAAATTAAAGTCTGGGCTACATAACTTGTCAGGGCCCTGCGAGCCCTAACACTCTCTTCACCTTCCACTTTTCTCTGTATTTTTGCCAAAAGGAAGAATTCCCTGTCTTTAAAGAATTCACATTTTTGTGTGAAACTCCTTCTTTTATCATGATCTTTATCAGTTCCTAAACTTCCCAGTTTTTGAGATTTTTCTACAAAATGGAACAGCATACCAGCGAATGTTGGTTTCAGCAACTGGAATGTGGCGATGATAGTGTAGGATGCCTGCCAGTCTGTTATGACAACTTTAGATCAGTTTATTGCAACACTGCTTTTGGAAAATATAGATTTGTTTTTTTCTCTCAGAAATTAATTATTATATTTTATTAACTAGATAAAATAATTTAACAGCATTATTATGCTTTTCCTATAATCACAGTAGCTCATTAACTGACATTATTTGATGTGTTCTTCCTGATTTCCATATATCCTCTACATTCCTCTTTATAGGAGTTACAAACTAAAATGCTAGCACGGTATAGACAGGCAAATGCAAGATGTAAGCTTTGGGAGAATAAAACAGGGAGAGAAGGCAGGAAGTTTCTTCCCACCAAAAGGGGGTGGCAGCCCCTCAGCTTCACTTTATCACCCACAAGCAGGATCTTGAACCTTTAGTGATAGAACTTCAAGTGTTTTGAAAGAAGCTCCAGTCCAGATTTCTTTTTTGTACAGTTCAGTTCAGTTGCTCAGTCGTGTCCAACTCTTTGCAACCCCATGAACCACAGCAAGCCAGGCCTCCCTGTCCATCACCAACTCCTGGAGTCTACCCAACCCCATGTCCATTGTGTCAGTGATGCCGTTTAACCATCTCATCCTCTGTTGTCTCCTTCTCCTCCTGCCTTCAATCTTTCCCAGCATCAGGGTCTTTTCAAATGAGTCAGCTCTCCGCATCAGGTGGCCAGAGTATTGGAGTTACAGCTTCAACATCAGTCCCTCCAATGAACACCCAGGACTGATCTCCCTTAGGATGGACTGGTTGGATCTCCTTGCAGTCCAAGTGACTCTCAAGAGTCTCCTCCAACACCACAGTTCAAAAGCATCAATTCTTCGGCACTCAGCTTTCTTTATAGTCCAACTTTCACGTCCATACATGACCACTGGAAAAACCATAGCCTTGACTAGACAAACCTTTGTTGGCAAAGTAATGTCTCTGCTTCTTAATATGCTGTCTAGGTTGGTCATAAATTTCCTTCCAAGGAGCAAGCCTCTTTTAATTTCATGGCTGCAATCACCATCCACAGTGATTTTGTACAATCTCCTGAGAAAAACAAGGACATTGTCCAGGCCAACAGAACTCATCTACAGGCCAGATTCACCCTGCCTCCTTGGCTTGCAAACTCTGCTTACACCTTGTAACATTTTGTTCAAACCTCAGAAAGAGAAGAAATAAATTCAAAACTCAAATCATAGCAGTATCTGATTTATTTCCCCCTGCTTGATCTGGGAGAGAAAACTCTGGTCAAGGCAGAATCAGAAACATTTGACTGAAAGAAAGGAGGGGCCTGTCTGATGGCCACTGATGCCAACATCCTCTGCCTCATAGTATTAGGAATTCCTGGCAACTGATAACTATTATCTGAAAGACTATCACTCTGGTTCAATAGGTTAATGGAGTTTGGCTTGTTTGTTTTTCAAAAATGTATAATATAAGAAAACACACTTACCTATATTTTTCATATTTTAAGACAAATCATGTTTTCTATAAATAATAACCTGTCCACAAATAATACTCACAGATGTAAGGCAAAGCATATCTGACCATTTAGTTATTTATTTCCACAATAATCTGTTATATGAAAATCAATTTCTCTGTTCCAATTTTGGAATGAAAAGGCTCAGAAATCCCTTCAGTTTCATTTATTCTAAAAGAGTTGGACAATATATGTCACTGCCAATAATTATGAAAGGCTTTTATTATAAACAACATGATTATATAAGTAAAATTGCAAGGTTTAGTAATAACTTCTAACAGAACCCTTTTGATTTTCCTCATACTCCTTATACCTTCTTAATGTCTCTGACATTTTTATTCAAATATTCTGCTATATTCCTCATCCTTCCTACTCCCAACTTGGAAGAATGATTGCATTTTATAGGAAGTGCTTACTTTGAATTATCATATCCTTTCCTATGGTGGTTTTTAATGTTAGTCATTAGAATATAGTTTCAAAAAGCAGTTCTGTTTATTCATGGGTTACATGTTTGAAAACATCTCTATCTTAGATATTTCCCTAGGAACCATTAGTATCTCAGATTTACTCATAATTTTGCTACTAATTATTGTAACAAAAACATTATATCTGCAATTTCTATGTTGCATTTCACTGGTAAAACTAGATACATTCTAAATAAAGTGGTTTTTTTAAAAAATTCTAAATAAAACAGCAACTATTCAAGTAAGAACATGGTTTTTATGGTATACAACTAGCCTGATTAAGACCTTTTTAAGTGGGTATATAAAAAGAAAGCTAATATAACAGGAATTTATATTTACAAGCATCCCTCACCTCAAAATTGAAAACCATAACCAGTTTAAAAGCAACACTGATCTGACACTAATATCATGCATCATTCTGCCAAATTACAAAATTCCAACTGCTTTAAGTAAGATAATCTACCATAAAAACAGACCCTCAAATCTATAAAGGTTCAAAAAAGACAAGACTTTACTTTTTCAGTTATGAAAGATCAAAAATGAGTGGTCCTGAACAGCAGGTGGCTCTCTTCCAATCAGTAATACCAGGTCACAGACTCCTTCCCTCTTTGTCTCTGCCATCTTCACCAGCTAGCTTCCACAGCCACTACACAGGTCTGCACCAAGCCCATGGAGGAACAGACCATGCAGAACCGCACGTGGAATGTTCCTGTGGGCCCGGGTCTGGAGCAGCATATGGCACATCCCATTGGCTAGACTCAGTGGCTAACCCACACCTGACTCAAACTGAAACTGGAAAAACAGTCCCCCTCTTTCAAGCTCCTCTCTTCAGCCCCCTCAGCACTATGTCTGTGAAGTTCTTGTGATAAATTAACCTATTAACTGTTATTATAGTTGTAGACAGCTTGTGGAACGATTCTGAGTCATTGTGTCAGAATGCCGTGCTAGACCCTGGAGTAGAGACCCAAGCAGGAAGGGGTTGTGGTCTTTGTCTTCAAGGACTTTACTCTATTACCTGGGCTTTCATAGAAGACGCTGGCAGAGAACCAAAAAGGAAATGGAAGAGGACCCACACTTGTATTCAGAGAGAGAAGTGTTTACTTAGACATTTAGCTTAAGGCTTCACTCTATCCTGGCCGCTCAAAGTTTGGTACTTGAATTAGCAACGTTTGCAATGCCTAGGAGTTAGTTAGAAACACAGATGCTCAGGCCTCACCCATCCTTCTTGTCTTTATTTTAATAAGATCCTTAGGTGATATTTATTTACATTAAAGTTTGAGAGATACTAGCCTGTGTCTCCATTAAAAGAGTTAAATGTTAGTTCAGAATTATTATTCTGTCTACACAGAATTCATACTTTTGTGTGCACAGATTGACCACTACAGATAAGAAAAGGTCTTTTGTATCGTGCTGAGGAATTTGTATTCACAAAGTGTGACTTGTTTTAGAAAAATAATATAACCCAAGAAATAGTGTAGATGGTGGATTAAATAGAATAATAGATTATTTATAATAATAAATAAGATTGGAATAAATAGATAATGAAGCTGGGAGACCGGTTAGCAACATGCTATGAATGTCTAGTCTTGATATGATATGAGCCATTTCTAAGACACTTCAACAAAGGACAAGCATTTAGAAAATACTTGGGGAATTTGGGGATAGAGAGAAGAGTTGTCAACAATGTTTTCTTGTTTAAGTGACTAGGTAATGGTAAAGTTATGAGCTTTGAAAGTTCAAGTGCATTTTAAATAAATAGAGCTGCTCTAAATTTTTATCTGTCTATTATAAAGTCAGGCTTCCCTGGTGGCTCAGTGGTAAAGAATCCACCTGTCAGTGCAGAAGATGTGGGTTTGATCCCTGGGTAGGGAAGATCCCTGGAGAAGGAAATGGCAACCTACTCCAGTATTCTTGTCTGGAAAATGGGCACAGAGGCTGGCAGGATACAGTCCATGATGTCACAAAAGAGCTGGATACAACTTAGAAACAAAAGAACAATAAAAGTATAAATCTAATATTATATAGCCCAAGCCCTTAGTGAATGTAGTAAACACACTGATGAATGCAGCCCTTCCTCTTCACCCCTCCTCTACTTTTACTTATGTTATTATCAATTTGAAGTACATTTTTCATATGACAAACTAAAATCAAAATATTATAGAACCACTGAATAAAGAATAGCTCTGCCAAGCAATCATTTCAAGGAAAACTTGCTTTTACTTCCTAGGGATGTTGTTATTAAATGATTTTTGTCCCCTAAGAATGTTAAGTGTTACTAAGTGGAAAAGTAGAGCTTTCAATTGGCCCCTAGGTGGTTGAGATTCTTTTTCCTGAGTATTGAAATCATCACTGTTATTCCCCAAAGTAAATTCTAGAATGCAGCAGAGCCTAAAGAAACTTTCGTTAAGGACCGTTCAAAGGCTGCTTCCCAGAGATACAGATTACAGTGCTCCACGATGGTCTACAAAGTAACAAGATGTGTTGTTCTGCAAACTTTTAGGCATAAAAAAAGCGTTTCAGTTCAGTCACTCAGTCGTGTCCGACTCTTTGCAACCCCATGAAATGCAGCACGCCAGGCTTCCCTGTCCATCACCAACTCCCGGAATTCACTCAGACTCACATCCATCGAGTCGGTGATGCCATCCAGCCATCTCATCCTCTATCATCCCCTCTCCTCCTGCCCCCAATCCCTCGCATCATCAGAGTCTTTTCCAATGAGTCAACTCTTCGCATGAGGTGGCCAAAGTACGGGCATTTCAGCTTTAGGATCATTCCTTCCAAAGAACACCCAGGACTGATCTCCATTAGAATGGACTGGTTGGATCTCCTTGCAGTCCAAGAGACTCTAAAGAGTCTTCTCCAATACCACAGTTCAAAAGCATCAATTATTTGGCACTCAGCTTTCTTCACAGTCCGACTCTCACATCCATACATGACTACTGGGAAAACTATAGCCTTGACTAGACGTTTACTTAAGTCATAACAGACACACCTTGGAGATCTTGCAGGTTGAGTTCCACTGAAATAAAGTCAATATAGCAATAAAGCAAGTCATTGAATTTGGGGGTTTCTCAGGCAGTAAAGAATCTGCCTGCAATGCAGGAGACCTGGGTTCAATCCCTGGGTTGGGAAGATACCCTGGAGGAGGGCATGTCAACCCACTCCAATATTCTGGCCTGGAGAATCCCCATGGATCAAGTTGCCTGGCAGGCTACAGTCCATGGGTCACAAAGAATTGGACATGACTGAGCAACTAAGCACAGCACAGTGCATATAAGGTTATGTTTACACCATACCATAGTCTATTAAGTGTGCAATAGCATTATGTCTTAAAATAAACCTGTACTTAACTTAATCTACAAATACCTACAAATTGCTAAAAAAGAAAAATGCTACCCCCCATCTGAGCCTTCATCGAGTCACAATCTTTTTTGCTGGTGGAGGCTCTGAAATATTGTTAGAATTAACAAAATGTGACACAGAGACATGATGTGAGCAAGTCCTGTTGGAAAAATGACACAAACTGGGCTTTCCTGGTAGCTCAACTGGTAAAGAGTCCACCTGCAATGCAGGAGACCCCAGTTCAATTCTTGGGTTGGGAAGTTCCCCTGGAGAAGGAATAGGCTACCCACTCCAGTATTCATGGGCTTCCCTGGTGGCTCAGACAGTAAAGAATCCGCCTGCAGCGGGGGAGACCTGGGTTCAATCCCTGGGTTGGGAAGAGCCCCTGGAGGAGGACATGGCAACCCACTCCAGTATCCTTGCCTGGATAATCCTATAGACAGAGGAGCCTAGCGGGCTACAGTGCATGGGGTCACAAAGAATCGAGCATGACTGAGAGACTTGCACAGACTTAGTCGAGAGGTAGGATAGCCATAAACCTTCATTTTTTAAAAAAATGCAATGCCTGCAAAGTGCAATAAAATGAGGTGTGCTGTGTACAACTGTGTTTATTTCCTGGGACTGCTGTAACAAATTACCACAAATTGGTGGCATGAAACAACAGGAGCGTAAGTTTTCACTGTTGGCCAGAAGGCTGAAATCGAGTTGTCGGCAGGGTTGTTTCTTTCTGGAGGTTCAGAGGGAGAATTTACGGCATGCCTCTTCCCTAGTTTCTCTTCTGGAAATCCTTAGCATTCCTTGGTTTTAAATATGTCATTCCAATTGCTGCCCCTGTTTTTTCCCTCTGGTTTTTCTCCTCTGTCAGTAGGTCTCAAATCTCCCTCTTTTTTTCTTATAAGAACACTAATTATTGGATTTAGGGGTCACCCGAAATCCAGGATCATCTCATCTGGAAACCTTTAACTTAATTTTATCTGTAAAGGTCCTATTTCCTTTGCCATTTGCAACAAAACTGATGTACTTGGAGGGAATCGTGATAAGTTAAAGAAGTCATACAGAGAAAGACTAATACGGTATTTATCACTTTTATGTGGAATCTAAAAAACCCCACAAACTAGTGAATAAAACAAAAAAGAAACAGTCTCACAAACTCACAGGATAAAGAGAACAAAGTAGTGATTACCAGTGGGGAGGGAGGGACAACATAGAGGCAGACAAGGAGAGAGGGCCATTATGAGGTTCTATGAAATCATATATTTGAAACTTCTGAAAATTATCAGCCACTACAGAATTTGAAATATCTTCCATTCACTAAATTAAATAAATACCCTATTTCCAAATAAAGTCACATGTGCAAGTACTAAGGATTATGACATGGATATAATTTTCAATTCAACCCACTACAACAACCAATCCCAGGTGGAAAAACAAGTTTTTGTGATGTCAAGGGGGCCAAAGATAATGACACCCAAACGTGGGGTAAGTGTTCAAACTCATGCACTTACGAAAAGAAACAAATCTCTATTCAAAATAAAATGCTTTTTTGCACTCTCCATTCAGACTTCTTCTTTAAGCTGATGGAAATTCCTGTTTTTATATTTTTATTCATGCTGCATTTTTATATTATAACTTTTTCATTAAATAGTTTAAAATGATGAAGGTTTTCGGAAGCGTTGAATCATCATTACTTTTTTTCTTTTCCTTCAGCAATAAATCAAAGAAAAACAGAACATTGCCTACTTTGTTTGCATACCTTTTCCTCTCTTTATTGCAGTTTTATTCACTAGGTGAATTTACCCTGGATATTTCCATATTTTCAGTTAACTTTTATTTAGTTTTGAAATAGGACTCTCTGAACCATGAAAAGGGCAAAAAATCAACTGAAGTTCTTTGATAACTAAATTTGATATTTGATAAAGCAAATATGTGTATCTGCTTAATAGATTAATAGTATTAAGAACATTCACTGAGACCAAACTTTAGTTTTACTTTAAGAACTTAAAAAATCTTTATAAAGGAATTAAAGTACTTTAAAAAGCAATTTGCATTTTGGCAACTTTTGTCTACAGATCTCTCATCAGTAAGTGACAAATAACTTGGAATCTAAGTTTATATTTTTAACGATACTTACAATTGAAGAATATAAACAGAGATATTTGAGAGAATTCAAATGTAGATTCTACATAACTGTTTAAATGTCTTCGCATATTGTATAGCTGAATTCATTCCAAAATATTCGTCAAGTGCCTGCTCTGAGTTGAGCACTGCTTTCAGGATATTGTGAACAGGTAGATTTGGTCCCGTTTTTCACAGGATGACATTTTAGCAAGGAGGAGACAGACAATAAGTAAGCACCAGGATCATTTCAGATATCGATGAGCACCATAAAGACAATCATACATGGCAAAGTGGTTGAGGGTGGCTCAAGGATGTAAGGGGAGAGATGCCTGCATTAACTAAAGTCATCAAGGGAGCCCTCCCTCAGGAGATGGTGTTAGAATTGACACTAAAGAATGAAAAGGTACTTTTAATACTGCTGAAATGGCTGGCATTGTTATTCAGTTTAGTTCAGTCACAAAGTCACAGCCAACTCTTTGCAATCCCATGAACTTCAACACACCAGGCTTCCCTGTCCATCACCAACTCTCAGAGCTTGCTCAAACTCATGTCCGTTGAGTCAATGATGCCATCCAACCATCTCATCCTCTGTCATCCCCGTCTCCTCCTGCCTTCAATCTTTCCCAGCATCAGGGTCTTTTCTAAGGAGTCACTTCTTCGCATCAGGTGGTCAAAGTACTGGAGCTTCAGCTTTACCATCAGTCCTTTGTTATTAGCATTAGTCCTGTGTTATCAGGCATTGTTATTAACAAGACCAAATTCATTCATTCTCACAATGAGCACAAAAATTCTAAAGGAAAAGAAGTCATGCCAAATGCTTCAGGACAGGATTTGAAAGTAGAAAATGTTTCCAAGCTGATGATTCATCATAGATCTAGTGTGTATGGCCAGAAAACACAGTATATGTATGGCCAGAAACCAGCAGGAAAGCATTCCAGACCCAGGCTTGTGGTCCTATGCCCAGGTGCATTTTTACTCTATAGATTCTGGGGATGTTAGCAGCACTGTCTTAGCAGCGAAGAACAGTAAGTAAGGGCTCAAACTGAAATCGTGGGGAACCCTTTCTCCAGTCTGCCTTTTCCTGATCCACAGTCAGCACGTAGTTGTTCATGATCAAACTTCTGTGATCCCTAGGGCTGGGAGAAATTGACCCAAAAAAAGCTTAAAAGGAGGAGGAGGATTTAAGACAGTCTAATTTTTGGTAAAGAAGCAAAAAAAGGCTTTCCAATGTATTATGCCAGTCTCTGAGTGCTGCACCTGGATAGAACAGCCCAGGAGAATACCTATCTTGAAGTTTTGGTCAGATTTTTAATTAGTATTGGAAGTCAAGCTTTGGATTCTATTCAAGACCAAACCAATGGTCACTTTCATTGCTGTTTTTCTTTTTTCTGGTTCTCATTATTCTTTTTAAAAAATCAATTATGTTCAGGTATAATTTACATGGGGTTTCCCAGGTGGCACAGTGGTAAAGAATCTGCCTGCCAATGCAGGAGATGAAAGAGACACGGGTTCAATCCCTCAGTTGGGAAGATCCCCTGGAGTAGGAAATAGCAACCAACTCCAGTATTTTTGCCTGAAAAATTCTAGGAACAGAAGAGCCTAGTAGGCTACAGTCTATGGGGGTCACAAAAAGTCAGACACGATGTAGTGACTGAACAACAATAGCTAAGGAAACTAAGCCCCACGCTCTTTTTCAGGGCTTCAGGCTGGAGACGGGGTTTGGCACTGCTCTGAGTGTTCCAGTGTTTATGATTTCATCTGATGTCTCCTGGGGCAGTACGTTTCCACCTTTGGCATTCCTCAAGGCACTTGTGCATTTTAAAATTAGCTGCAGTACACTGTCTACTTGACACACCCACTGTGCGTCTGACCCCACTCAGTAGGGAAGCCATTCAGGGACTGGCAGGTGGCAAGCCACATGGGAACCTCAAAGAAAAGAGATTTCTGTTTTAGTCTTATCACCATTTTACTGGAGACCTGAGCCTTGAGGCTGGGACTGCTTAGTAGCCAGAGACCTGTTTTTATTTCAAACAGAAGCTTTGGCTGAAACGTGCATGCTATGCTTCTGGGACGTCGAGGCTAGACAAATGTTAGGTAGAAAATACTCCATTATGCAATGTCTTTCGGTCTTTATGGGGTGGCTCCTATTGCTTCCCTCATTATGTAACCTCAATTTAGCCGTTCAGTCTGTCAACAAATACTTCCTGAGGGTATTGATTTGGGAACTAGATGGTGTAGTGAAAACACAGAAGTTCAAGAGTTGTGTTTGGCCTTTGCTTGCCTTTTTGGGCTCAGGGCCTACCTAGATGCCTAGTAAGCCCAACGCTCAAATTCATGTGCCAAATAAAGGGATACATTTAGCAATGAATAAGACAGAAATAGCTCTTTGCCTCAACACGTTTACTGGCCCTCGTCAGAAGAGTTTTAAAACTTGGCAGAAAAAATCAGGCCACGGCAACCTCTGCAGTTTAGTTTTACCCTACTTTAGTCTTTTGCTTTAATCTTTAATACTGTAATATCTTTTCATTTCCTATTTTAGACCCTTGACCAGAAATTCTAAATGCTAAATTCCTAAAGTTAGAAGTAGAAAATACTATTTCAGGCCGGAATGATCAGGGAAGGTTTCTCTGAAGGTGGGGAGAACCATGCAATCTGGGAAGATGGTGCTGCAAATTGAAGTAGATGATACAAATAAAAATCCAGAGGCAGAGAGGCTGAAATCGATACAGACAGGATTTTGTGATAATACAGGGCTTTTCTTTATTAGAGTGCTTTTGATAATCAGTTGGGTGTACTGTATGGGTTTGCTTTTGGGTTCTCTCTTTTGTTCCATCGATCTATGTACTTACCCTCTGCCAATTATCTTGCCTCTATGTAGTAAGACTTAAAATCAGGTAATTTCTCCAACTTGATTCTTCTTTTTCAAAACTATTTTATCTGGTCTATATTCTGTGCCTTTGCATGTGAATTTTAGAAGGTTATCTGTGTCTATAAAAAACCTTGCTGAATTTTAATAGGAATTGCACTAACTGTACAGATCAATTTGGAGTTAAAAGTGTTTTTATATATGTGAAATCATTTTATCTTCTGGAAAACCATGGTAAAGTTCTGACAATGACAATACACGCACACACACACACACACACACACACACGTAAATTCCAACGATATTTGGGTGTCTCCACCAACCGAAGCCATGACAAATCCAGGAAGCTTTTTTGCAACAGGAGTGACCCAGAAGTACCAGGCAGGGGTGCAATGTCACCTTCCAGGTAAGATGTCAATATAACAGTGCCAAAAGATGACCCTGCTCACTTGATGGGGCTTTATCAGGCAAATTCTACCCTAGCAGCTCACACAGAATTTTCCTCAGACTAAGATAACCGGTGGAAATGGCAATTTTCTTTCTTTACCTTGGCTTATAATTTTCTTTGAATTACATGGAAGTCTCATTTATAACAGTTTACGGTAAAGCAGGACTTCCCTGGTGGCTCAGACAGTAAAGAATCTGCCTGCAGTGCAGGAGACTTGGGTTCAATCCCTGGGTTGGGAAGATCCCCTGGAGGAGAGTATGGCAACCCACTCCAGTATTCTTGCCTGGAGAATTCCCATGGACAGAGGAGCCTGGTGGGCTACAGTCCATGGGGTTGCAAAGAGCTGGACATGACTGAGCAACTAAGCACAACACAGCACATGGTAGAGCAGTGCTCTGAGATTCCAAATCCATGAATAAAAACAAAACAAAACTAAAGCATGGCAAAATGGCATATCACTAAATGTACTGTTTCAAACTAATGCAAAGCACTGAAAACTCAGTTATATGACAGCCAGACCCTGATGCTGGGAAAGATTGAGGGCAGGAGGAGACAGGGACAACAGAGGATGAGATGGTTGAGTGGCATCACCGACTCAATGGACATGGGTTTGGATGGACTAAGGGAGTTAGTGATGGACAGGGAGGCCTGGCGTGCTGAGGTTCATGGGGTCACAAAGAGTTGGACACAACTGAGCGACTGAACTGAACTGAATAATCTTACCATTATTTTATTATTATTTAATAATTACTAACATCATTCAATATTTAGTGATTGTAATCTGTAATAAAAGGGACAATAGCTCTGAGGAAATATAAAATGCTGCAGCCTCTATGGAAAACAGTATGGGGTTTTCTTCAAAAATTAAAAATAGAATTACCATATGATCCAGCTATCCCACTTCTGGGTATAGCCAAAGGGACTGAAAGCTGAAATTGAAGAGATATTTGCATGCCCATGTTCAATACAGCATTGTTCACAGTAGCCAAGAGATGCAACCCAAGTGGCCATAGACAGATAAACTGATAAACAGAATGGCGTATACACACAACAGAATATCCTCCAGCCTTACAGAAGAAAAAATCGTATAAATGCTACAAATCCTGCTTCATGAATTTTGAATATATATTAAGCTAAGTGAAATAATTCAGTCATAAAAAGACAAATACTGTAGGAGTTCCCGTATATGAGGTATCTAATGTGGTCAAAGTCACAGAAATAGAAAGTGGAAGGGTTGTTGCCAGAGGCTGGGTGGAATGGGGAATGGGCACTACTGTTCAAGGGATATAGAATTTCAGTTTTGCAAAATAAAAAATTCTAGAAATGTAATTGCACAACAATATGACTATAGTCAACACCAATGAGCTGCACACTTAAAAGTGGTTAGGGGAATAAATGTTATGCTGGGTGTTTTACAACAGTTTAAAGAAAAAGGGCAATTATAGCTATACTGAGATCCAGTATAAGAAAGAGGATTGAATATTTAGCTTTTAAAGTTTGTTATCTCCTTATAGAATGAGTCTTGGTGCAGACTGGACAAAGATTATTTCTAAATTTGTATTGGAAATTCATGCTAAACATGCATTTCTATGTGCAGAGCCTAAAAGGGAGAGTTCTTTAAAATAGATTAAATGATGTGGAATAAAACTTCCAAAAGCTGTAATTGGAAGTGTCAGAAACACTAGCTTTGAAACAAGTAACATTTAATCACATAGATTATACAGAAGCATAAATTTTTGTAGATTGTTTTCTTCAATCAAATTTACATTTTAATCTGCTAAAACTGTTCATCACTTTTGGCTGTCTGGTACCAAACAGCTTGTCAGAACTTATAAATGCAAACCGCCTACATTAGAAACAGGACTTTGCCTTTAAATACAAAGATAATGCAAGTTTAATTAGCTTTTTCAAGACTGAAAGTGTCTTCAAGATGCTTCAAGATGGCATGTGTCTGAGAGTGGTGAGATTAAAAGTAAAGGGCATTGGTACTTCTTTAGATACTAAAAGTTTTAAATCTTCATTGTTTATGCCCATAAAACACTTTTAAGGGCCACCAAAATGTAAAACTTTTCATAATTGGACACTTGCCAATGGAAAAATTCTGATAGGATAAAAACTGTGAGGATGACACAGGGAAACCATGAGATAATCAGGTGCTCTCTTCAAAGGCTGGGCTGGGAGAGGGCAGTGATGGTCATTTTGGAGGATCTGCTAAATAGGAGGGTCCTAGGATAAAAAGAACCCATAGAGCTGCAGATTCAGGCAGTTCTCTCCGCTATGTCTTTTCTTACCATTCCCCCTCACAGTTGCCAGTAAATGGTTTTCAGTATCATCAAGTTCTAGAGCAACTCGGGATTTTACCTGCATCATAGAGGGCTGCTGCTGCTGTTTTTTTCAATGAAGTACAGCTGTCTTTTTAGTTGCTGAGGTCACACTAACAAATTCTAGTTTGTTACATATGTGTTTATTTGTACTCTCTTTCAGGACACAAATGCTACCAGTACAAATGTCATAAGGGAGAAGATTTTAAAACTGGGTGAATCTTTTACAAAGACAGAACCCTCCCAAAATATGTATATTTGGCCAATGATTACAGTAACACCCAGATCAATGTCACAGTGATTAAACATTTTACCAAACAATGCTGGCTATACATTTCAAAAAAAAAATGCTGCAATGGGGGAAAGTAATCTTTAAAAATTATATTTAAAAAAGGAAAAAAAATGTTGTAATGGGTTTAAGCTTATTTACATGCAGTCAAGGCACAGAAGATATGCTACCGTTGTTTTCGGTGGATGAGAAAGCAATTTCTCGAGACTGGCCAATGAGGAGACTATAATATCACCAGCAAGCATGCTCTACCCATCTCCCTGTGAAGTATCATGTTACTACTTGAGTGATCCAAACCCCTGACTTCCACAGAGAGTGATATTTGCCCCAAGAAATCAGAGAAAAAGTATCATGAAGATTAAAAGGAAAAAATGTTGTTCAGTCAATAAATCGTGTCTGACTCTTTGCAACCCAGTGAACTGCAGCATACCCTGCTTCCCTGTCCTTCACCATCTCCCAGAGTTTGCTCAAATTCATGTGCATTGAGTCGGTGATGCCATCCAACCATCTCATCCTCTGTCGTCCCCTTCTCTTCTTGCCCTCAATTTTTCCCAGCATCACGGTCTTTTCCAGTGAGTCAGCTCTTCACATCAGGGGACCAAAATATTGGAGAAGGTAATGGCAAGCCACTTCAGTATTCTTGTCTTGAGAACCCCATGAATGAACATATTGTAAAAAACAAAACAAAAAACTAATTCAGTCTTGGTTGCCTTGAATCTAAGACGTTTATGGGGCATCCAAGTAGATGTGTAAAGAAAAAGCTTAATATGCACATCCAGAATTCACAAAGATCTAGGCAGGAGATACAGACTTCAGTGTAACAGAGGTAATTGACGTTGCCACAGTGGATGAGATGAGCAAGGAAAACCACTCAGTGTGAAAAGAGAGGCAATAAAGAAAAAACCCCACGTGCTGGAGTTTGGGTTTTCCAGGATGCAGCCTCTGAGACAGAGCTGTGTGCTCAAGATGCTCACGGAGGAATGGGTGCACTTGGAACGCACACCTGCAGAAGGGGTGTGGAAGAAGCAGGGTGAGGCAAAGGGAGAAGCTGAGCTGCAATGCCACCCCCAAGAGGGTCTCTCTAGGTGGAACACCCTATCGGAATTGTCCTTTATTCGGCCACAATAACCAGCCCTTTATATCCTGCCTTAGTCAGTCACTGGATATGCGTCTTGGAAGGGGCACAGATCCTATGTGAGAAATAGCCGAGGCCACACCAGGTGCAGCTGAAAGCTGTCTCTTGTCTGTACTCACAGCTACTATGACAGCAAGTCTCTCCCCCAGGCGACCTGGGCAGCCTGGCTCCGTGTCCATGATACTGAGAAATGCAGACGTGTATGAGTGAGCAGATACAGAGAAGCCAGCACTTTGAAGTTTGAAAGACCGGGTAGAAAAGCAATAGGACCCAGCTCCTGCTGGGTTGGGAAGATGTTGAGAAAAAGGAGGGAGCTGTCAACAGTGTGAAGAGCTATTTTAATAACACATGTAAAATAAGAACCATCAAGTGTAGATGACAGGCAAGAGTTTATAGCTCTCAGAAGGGGTATAGGCTTTAAGAAGACATAGTTTTTAATATGAGGCTGAAGGACTAATGGTCCAAAAGTGGCATGGAGTAGAAAACAGTTGCTTGATGGCAAATCAAGGGATCAGATCCTCTCATAACAGATGCTGAAGGGTCCTCTCAGCCTGTAAGAACAGCCAGAGGCAGGCAAGTAAACCAAGACTGGCCACTCAGCCTCTCTCAAAACTTGGAATCTTAATCAGAGTGATCCGAAATGAATTACAATAAATGACTGGTCTTGGCTCATCCCAGTAATAGATTTTGAGTGAGAATGACCTGCCTCTTCTGGCAGTGACACCTGTGGCAATCCCTGGTCTCTGCTTTATATTTGGTTCTGCCTTCCTTGGGATTCTGTATAGTCTTTATTTTTAATAAAGACTTAAACAAACAAAAAAAATTCCATCCAATATCCATTTCTGCTGCTTTCAACCAAAGAACCTAACTGATATCACAGACATCTCCCTTCTAATGGAGAGAGAAATACCAAAATCACCAATACAGAGAGATTTCAAACCTAAGTCCTGAAGTGTAAGTCATCAGAGCAGACATTCCAAATCGCAGATATTGGTTTGTGACAGAGCTGTTTCCCATATGGACTCTGTGGTGTAAAAAGAAGGATTTAACTGCTGGATGATGGCTAACAATTGTCCCGAGAATAGAGAAGAAACCAAGTACAACCTGCAGCTGAAATTCAAAGAGGAACAAGGTCCTTATCACAAGAGAAGGACAAGATACACGCTAGAGAACTCTGAGGAAAGAGACTTCCTGCAGCAGAAGAAGCCAAGGAGGCAACTTCAGGAGACAACACTGAGCTAGGTCATTAAAGGAATTCACAGCTGGGGGTGGGGGGCAAGATGAGCAAGTTAAGTCAGAGAGGCATGAAATTATAGACTCTGAGTAGCTGGTAATTCAGCTTTTCTATTGATAAATTTTAGGGTCAGTGATGAGGAGATGTGGAAAGTCAAGTTTGGAAAAGCAGTTTATTGGTAAAACTAGGAGACAAAGTTCCTCACCAGTGTCTAACCAGCAGGTGGGGAGTGTGGAGCACACAAGACAGGTATAGGACTTCTTATAGCATTCTACTTGTCGAATTATCTGGTTTTGAGTTGGATCTACTGATTTTAGGTAGCTAGCTTTAACAAATCAGGGAGATTCCTTCCTCATAACATGCTAGATGCCTCTGAGAGGTTTTAAGGAAGCATGGCACAGTTAATATGTTTTGTCTTGCCCTCTCTAGCAGCCGTTGAAATAGGATACCATATCCAAGAAGTGCCTAGTGTGTGACAGGCACAGGCTTGGTAAACGGCAGTTCCTTTCACCACTACTGCTATCGTTAATGCCTTGGTGACGTCTTCATGAATCCTACTTTCCTTCAATTATCATTCTTGTCCTAGTCTAGAAAATTTGTTATCATTTCCAAAATACCTGATTTAAAATTTGGAAATCAAACTTGACACAATCTGTGGAAGCAGAATAAGTAAGTGGCTCTTCACAGTCATGATTGGTAATACATATGTAACATGGTCCACAAATTCAGGGTGCAAAAGATGTAACTTTTGTTTTCTAAAATTCACCTTAATTTTAACCCTATTTCCATCAGTCCATGGCATGTGGCAGATATTCAATAACTGCTTGTTGAGTGAGTGTATGTATGAAGGAATAAATGAATGTGTTAGAATTAACCTCAGCAGGTCCATCTTCCTACCTATTCCATTAATGCTCTCTGACAATGAATTATCCAACTTTGTAAACGATCCTACCATCTTTTACTCCTTGAAAATATATTGACATCTTACTGAAGCTGAGTTCAACAAGAAAACCATGTATTCTAGTCTTCTAATTGAGTTTGGACTTTAAATATCCTATTCTATTGTCAGATCACAAATTACAATTCTTGTTTTAGGAAATATGGTCACTGTATATGTTCCAGTGTTACTTTCATACTTAGCTTATCCTCAACACTTGTGGTTTTCTTTCTGCCTTCTTCATTCTCTACTGCTACTGTCTGCAGTGATGAATGCTTTACCCAAGTCATGAGTCCAACTGGGCAAACTTAGATTGATAGCTACACATCTCAACACGTATGGCCTGTATCTGTGGACTTTATCAGCCTTTGATTTGGAGATATCCAATAATAAAGATAATCAAGGCCTTGCAAAGCCAGAAATATGGAACCAAAGAAAAGCTTTTAAGCTGGGGATGGTTTTAAATCAAGCTTTTTTGTCTACTGTCACTCTGCCATGAAGTTCAGTACTATGTTTTTAAAATATGTGTGAATTGCAAGCGGCTTTCCACACACCTCTCCACTTCCACTCATCAGGAGACAGACACTCTCCCCAGGTTCTTCTGGTCGTTCCAAACAGCCTGAGAGCAGATGTCTCAGATTTGAAGTGTTGAAAGTTAAATTTGCAACTTCAAGGACCTCAAGGTCACAATCTTCAGAAACTCATTTTTCTTTGAGATATAATCATGACACATATTATCCCAAAGTTACAACTGCGGACAGAGGTTCCAAGAGGTGACAGAAATTGCCCAATGTCACTGAGAGAGGTAAAGGGCCTAAACTCTACCTAGACTTGCTGGTTAAGTTCACTATTTCCCCTATAGTTGTAATTTCAAGCTGGTTTCCACTGGCTTCACTTGTCTCTCCTAGGAGAAAGGATAAGGGCTAATAGAGAAAGATTATTTATTTTCTTGGGCTCCAAAAATCATGGCAGATGGTGACTGCAGCCAAGAAATTAAAAGAAGCTTGTTCCTTGGAAGAAAAGCTGTGACCAACCTAGATAGCATATTAAAAAGCAGAGCCATCACTTTGCCAACAAAGGTCCATCTAGTCAAAGCTATGGTTTTTTTCAGTGGTCATGTATGGACGTGACAGTTGCACCATAAAGGAAGCTGAGCACCAAAGAATTGATGCTCTTGAACTGTGGTGTTGGAGAAGACTCTTGAGAGTTCCCTGGCCTGCAAGGCAATCCAACCAGTCCATCCTAAAGGAAATCAGTCCTGAATATTAACTGGAATGACTGATGCTGAAGCTGAAGCTCCAATTCTTTGGCCACCTGATGCAAAGAACTGACTCTTTGAAAAAGACCCTGATGCTCAGAAAGATTGAAGGCAGGAGCAGAAGGGGACAACAGAGGATGAGATGGTTGGATGGCATCACCGACTCGATGGACATGAGTTTGAGCAAGCTCTGGGAGTTGGTGATAGGAAGACCTAGTGTACTGCAGTCCATGGAGTCACAGAGTCAGATATGACTGAGCAACAGAGCTGAACTGAACTGATAGATAAAAATGTCTTAATTATTGGTGAGAATTTTCTCAAATTAAAAATATATATATCTATCCCTTGTCTTAAATAATTGAATTCTGTGAACTTTCTCTTTAAGCTAGTCTACAAACTAGGCACTCAGAGGTTTACAAGCATCAGAAGGCTCTGGGCAGATTCTGTCAAGGTATTATTCTTCTTTAAACCACGTATTTCCTTGTTTATAGCACACTGTTAAAATGATTGATGAACAAATAAGTTCACAGTGGTTGAGGCAAACAACGCTTACCTGCTCAAGCAACTACAAACCATACATCATTTTGTAGCATTAAATTTTTTGCCTGTTGCAAAAAAATAAATAAAAAATAAAAAGCCACACACCCACAATTCTTAATGACAACATGGAAGGAAACAGGTGATTTTTGCATCAATCTGATGCAGCTGTTTTTCTTACAATTAATTCCCAACCCAAAGGCCTCTGTAATGGTGAGCTGTGGGCTATGTGTCTCATTCTTCCTTTCTGGGGCATTTCCAGAAACATTTGCAGAAGTACACACACATCTTTCATCCTTAATACACTTACAACTGAAAAAGAAAAAAGCACAGTGCACTACTTTGAAGATTCTAACCTCATTCATCTTGAAATACTATTGAAGTAGCTCATGCCTCTAGTATAGAAAAGTTTTCAAGTCAGTTCTACCACATTCATTAAGCACCTTTGTTTGCAGGCTGTGCAGCAAAGATAGAGGTGAATAACACTTAACACAATTCCTGTGCATTTTTTTTTTACAGTTGGGGAGATATGAGAGACAGACAAGGAAAAAATGTGTGATAAACACAATGACAAGTGTGACTATAAGAAATAGAAAAGGGCCCTGGGTGGAGGGCAGGGAGGGTTCTCATCTACATGGAGTGGTCAGAGGAGACTGCCCCAGCAATGATGTCGGAACTGGACTTTGAAGAATTGATAGTAATTCTCATGCTAAAGAACTTGGGGGCTGCACTCTGGGAAGAAGGAGTGAGACAGCAGAGCCCCAGAGGTATGAGCAGAAGCAATTAGAGGCTGCTGAAGTATAAAGGAAGAGGGTGTGGAGCTCTGTCATGAGGAAGTGGGAGGTGGCACAGAAGGCGTGAGCACCCAGGCACCTTGGTCTATCCAGATCTTTGAAAGTAGCCAGACGCTTTCCCTTTCCTTTTTGAAAATTCTCTGAAACTTATCCACCTGAACTACACCTATCAGATAGAAAAGGCTCAGTTCAGTTCAGTCGCTCAGTCATGTCTGACTCTTTGTGACCCCATGGACTGCAGCACGCCAGGCTTTCCTGTCCATTACTAACTCCTGGAGCTTGCTCAAACTCATGTCCATCGAGTCGGTGATGCCATCCAGCCATCTCATCCTCTGTTGTCCCCTTCTGCTCCTGCCTTCAGTCTTTTCCAGCATCAGGGTCTTTTCCAATGAATCAGTTCTTCACATCAGCCTCAGTCCTTCCAATGAACACTCAGGACTGATTTCCTTTAGGATGGACAGGTTTGATCTCCTTGCAGTCCAAGGAACTCTCAAGAGTCTTCTCCAACACCACAGTTCAAAAGCATCAGTTCTTCAGTGCTCAGCTTTCTTTATAGTCCAACTCTCACATCCATACATGACTACTGGAAGAGACTTAACTTTGACCAGATGGACCTTTGTCAGCAAAGTAATGTCTCTGCTATTTAGTATGCTGTCTAGGTTGGTCATAGCTGGTCATAGGATAGGCTACCAAATAATAACAGCAGAATTATTTTTTTTCCAAATAATTATATTTCTTTCCCCAAAGAAGCCTTTCTATCAAACTCAAGGTCATTGTGACCTGGAGGTTAGAGCATTGGCTTTGGCATCCGGAGTGAGTACAAATCCTGCTAATACCTTGTGGATATATACTGGCAAGTTATTCAAACCTTGAAGTTTCTGTTTTCCTTCCTGTATTACGGTTGCTGTGAGAATTAAATAACAAGAACTTACCACAGTGTCTGGAATGTAACATGTCAGAACACAATAACTGCAGCTGTCATTATACCTTTTTTTATGGACAGTCATCTAAGCATCATATTGCTGTGATGTCAATGGGATAAATAAACTGTCTCATTGTAAATCCTTTCAACTAAGCTCACTGGCAAGTAGACTGGATATTGAGGAGCAAGTAGCACCCCCTGGAAGCCTTGAGATGTACTCAGGAGAGAAACCAAGATTCCTGAAGATAGGACCCTACTCCCATTGTATCCTGTCACCTGCCTTCAGCAGGAATTCCCTTGGGCACCCAAATGATTAAGCAAAGCAGCCCAGAAGGTGAGACAGATGTTCTCATAAAATCCCGATTGTGTGTATACGGAAATTGAGGTCTCCCCGTCCCAGCAGCATGCTTGCATTGGGAATCTGCGGCTGGAGTCGTTAGGCTGCTCCCACATACTGCCCTCTGCAGGTGCATTTGGTAAAGCCATAACTGTTAAGTCCACAGAATACAATGAAAATAGCTTTATTAGCAAGATGTGAGAATGTTTATTCCCTCCAGAAATAGTTTCTTAACAACCTGAGCTATTTATTCAATCTTGCATCTTAGAAGAAGATTAGATGTTGAGGTAAAAGTGCCTGAATGGGAATTTCAGAGCGGATCTCCAAAGAATGAAGAATTTCTTTAGAGTAGAGAAATGAAACTGCCTCAGGTCCCTGTTTCAATAGAATCGAATGTTCATTCGTGAATGAGAATCTGCTATATATGAGATTACTCTGGAGTTTTTACTGTGATAACTTCCATAACTTCTACTTTGAAAAACATGCCAGTCTTATAAACTAGAGGTACCTGGTATCTGACACAGAAATGAAAAGGGCTTGTCATGTCTTGAGTACATTCTGCAATTCCAAAATGCATAGCTTGTGCCATCCCCACCAGCGCTGCCTCACCACATCCTGGGACACGGTTTTCACACTGTCCTCACATGCAGAGACTGAGAGCCTGAGGCCGCTGGTGAAAGCCGTGCTCCAACTCCGGCTTTGCTAAGACCAATTCACAAAATGAACTTCATTGCTTAGCTACCAGCTCTCTACTTCCTCAGTAATAAACAGTAAACAGGTATTTTTAAGGTATCTAATTTTATGTACAAAACTGTGCTAAGTACCATGCAAAGTGCTGAAAAGCAAATTATGCTCTTTGAGATTAAGAATTCTGTAACGTTAAGGGAGGGAGTGGGTTGCAGAAATTAACAGACAAAACCAAGAACAAACAACAGAATTAAAACAATGTGATGTTACTGAAGGAGCCCAGAGTCAATTAGCTTATTTATTTCTTTCTTTCTTATTGAAGCATAATTGATTTACTGTATTAATAGGTTAACAGCAGAGGGATTAGATGCTTTATACATTACAAAATAAATGTAGTACCAATCTGTCATTAGATAAAGTTATTAAAATATTATTGACACATTCCCTATGCATCCCCATGGCCTATTTATCATCTGACTAGGATTTGTACTCAACCTTAATCTTACTGTCTTCTTTCATTCACTCCCCTACCCCATTCTCCTCTGGCAATCAACAGCTCGCTCTGCACCTATGAGTCTGTTTCTATTTCATGTGCAATCACAAATGGAATTGTTTTCTTATTTTTTTCTGATAATTGTTTGTTAGTGTATAGAAATATAACAGGTTTCTGTGTATTAATATTGTATCCTACCACTTTATTGATTCATTTATTATTATTATTTTTATTTTTTATTGTGTCTTAAGAATTTTCTATATATATGCTGTCATCTGCAAACAGTGCAGTTTTACTTGTTCTGTTCCAATCTGAATTCTTTTTATTTCTTTTTCTTGTCTGACTGCTATGGCTAGAACTCCCAATATTATGTTAAATAAAAGTGGTGAGAGTGGGCATCCTTGTCTTATTCCTGGTCTTAGAGGAAATGTTTTCAGCATTTCACTATTGAGTATGATGTTAGGAATATCCCAGAATTTAAAACAGTATTCTAGGTTTAAAATCTTGCTATGTGAATTAATACTTGTGAAATCATGGCATTAAGTTTATTTTGTTAGCTTCAGTTTTCTTCATTCTAAAATAAAGGTTAGCCTATGGGAATATTGCAGGATCAAGCAAGGTAATATATGTGGGAAAATGTTCTTTAAGTTTCAAAGTCCCACACAACAGTTAGATATTATTATTATTGCTGAATCTTAAAGCATATGTTTTACTTTCCCCTCAAAGTCTTTCCAAACAGTGACTACTGAGTGACTTGTAAATAATATGGCTTAACAATACAGGCATACTACAATAACAGCAAAAATATAAGAAATCTAATTTGTGTATAATTATATGCATCTGAAGTGAAATGAGATGAAGTTGCTCAATCATCTCCGACTCTTTGCGACCCCATGGACGGTAGCCTACCACGCTCCTCTGTCCATGGGATTTGCCAGGCAAGAGTACTGGAGTGGGTTGCCATTTCCTTCTCCAATTATATGCATGTAATTGTCCAATACTTTGGCCACCTGATGCAAAGAGCTGACTCATTTGAAAAGACCCTGATGCTGGGAAGACTGAGGGCAGGAGGAGAAGGGGACACAGAGGATGAGATGGTTGGATGGCATCACCAACTCAATGGACATGAGTTTGGGTAAACTCCGGGAGTTGGTGATGGACAGCGAGGTCTGGCGTGCTGCAGTTCATGGAGTTACAAAGAGTCAGACACGACTGAGTGACTGAACTGAACTGAATTGTGTATAATTGCATTATCAAATTGGTTTCCTCACTGCATTTAATCATATTCTTATGTCTTTGATTTGGGGTCTCTAAGACCCCCTTTTCTTAAGAATTCATGTTGGCAATAAAATGTAGCACATCATTTTTTAAAACTATTATCAATTAGTTAGAAATTTTGTTGCAAGACAATAGCTTTAAAAGATTTGAATATAGATATCTAGGGAGGGCAATTGCATTAAAAACCTGATCTTGCCCATACAGATTTCACTTTTTGTTTCAGGAACTATTTTTGAAAACTGGGATCTTGACTTTTCAAGTATAGAGAAATGAAAGATCATGACCAAGTTTTAAGTGAGATCCTAATACTACTAATGCAGATTTGCACCTGCATACACTTATACACAAACGACTGCATTTGCATGCCCAGATTGAGGAATTAGGTAGCTAACTACAAGATCAGCAAAGCAAATGCTTATTAGCCCATCAGCAAATTGGTGTTCATAAAAAATTTCCAGTCATCCCATATAGTTCAACTTCTTTTCACTTTTCAAATATTGGCAGTATTCTTGTATATTCATTAAATTTCCAAATTTGGGGGCTTCCCCCACAGAAACTCACACCTGGATTTTTAAATCTTCCATAAACTTTTCAGTTATAAACAATGATTGAAAATTATTCTGTTATTAGTAAAACTGATAAATTTCTCACAAAGTTCAATATACATGTGTGTATATTCATACAAGTATACATGTGTATACATAAGTGTGTATACATGTACACCCATAGACACACATATAATCAAACATATGCACGTACATATACATACATTCTATCTATACGCATTTTTTTAACATTTTTTCCTGTTTTTTTAAATTGAAGTATAGTTGATTTACAATGTTGTGTCAGTTTCGGGTGTACAGCAAAGTGACTCAGTTATACATATTTTTGCATTTTTATATGTATTTTTAAACTGCATTTTATTACCAAAATGAGTCTTACTACTTGCTCATTACCTAATGTTTAAAGAACCAGAATAAGCAAATACCTCTAGTTGGCTGCACAGCTGGGATTTTGATTCTAGGTCTCCTAATTTGTTCTATCACATCAGTTCATTCCCTCAGCATCCTCTTACAAAAGATAAAATATCCAAAATAATACAGACAGTAAAAATCTACATATGCAAATAATCCTCTGATTTAATTCAAATGAACTTTTCCTTCTTATCCTTTGACTAGATAAACAACTAGAAAATCTGACATAATTTGACAGTTGGAACATAATTTAGAAGTTAGGAAAACTGGAGTTCCGCATTACATGGATGTCTAAGCCTATAAAGCTTCAAATAATGTGTTTCCAGTCTTTATTTTGGCAAGGAAGGACATTTAAAAGATGACTGTTTTCACCAACACTGTAATTCATAAAAGGAAGGAGATTCTAATACCAAGAAAAACAAAGGACATGATCTCAGAATAAAGGACTAAGTTATAAATCAAATGAATTTAGTTTTATGTAAAACTATGTAAGCAAAGTTCTGTAAACACACTTTTCTCAGTCTGTTGTGGGCAAGTGAGGAAGTTCTTTCATATTGGAGCCCAAACAGACCTCCCTAGAACCTTTACCCATAGTACCAGTGTGGATACTAGTATTGCTTCTAGAATATACAAACAAGTCCATGTCAGATCAATGGATACTTGGACAAGCACAACATGACAGCAGAGACAAACAATGTTTGAAAAAGGGACCTGTGTCTTGAAGGACAAAAACACAGACAAAAAGACCTCAAAGAAGTTACTTAGGATTCACAAATAAGCTCAGGCAAAAAAATAATCAGTAGATATTTGAGAGAATAAATTTACACAAATGAAAAACACAAAGAGAAATAAGTAGAACAACTAACTTCAGAGAAAACTTGTAATTCAGGGATAGAAGAGAGTTTCAAAATTTCTTTTTCATATCCTCAGAGAAATATGAGAAGATATTGAAACCATAAAACAAGCCATAGGCTGCCATGAAAAAGAAGCAATCATAGAAAAAGATATTTCTTGATAACTAAAAATTACTATTTCCAAAATGAAAATTTCAGTAGAAGCTCTGAGGAACATCCTTTCAGAAACCTCCTAAAATCTAGAGCAAGAGAAAAAAGGTAGCAAACCTGAGTGACTAGCCATCAAAATCTGGCCTGTCTTAACAAAGAAAATAACAATATAGCTTGAAGAAACTGGAGTGGGAGAGAAATAGTGAGAAAGTAGAAAGGAGTACAAGGATCAAAAACATCCTCACCTTCAATCCGAGAATAAAGTCATCCAGTCAAGGAAGAGATGCTTATCTGAATTACTTAAAAGGAAACCTCTAGAAGAATCAAAACTCTTGGTAACCATCAAAACCTAGGCAAGCAGAAGAGATGGGGTAGTAAAACTAATTCTTCTTCTTTCACATCAGTGAGACAAGAGATGCTGCTGAGAATTTTTTAAACAAGATTTCAAGGTGTTTGCATATACTTGATATTACAGACGTGATCACCAGAAAGGCTACAAACTAAAATTGTTAACTTTGATTTAAAAGTATTACTTGTCAATTTGTACTTCTCTGTGTTATGGTCATCTATATTGTTGAAATTTTTTCACGATTAAAAATAATTTCATAAAACTACTTTTTAAAAATTCAAAGTATACTTTGCCAAGACAAGATGACTCACTAAGCTCTTTTAAACATGCAAATGGACACTTATACTTAACAGATTGGGTGAAGTTTTAAGAGGCGGTAAGTGCAAAGAAAGCTGGGGGCTAGCCTTGAGTATGAGGCATTTCCATGGTTTACTGCAGGGATCTAAACAGGTAGGACCTGCACTTAGGAAGCATGTATTTGGAGAAGGAGACACATAATATATTTGCATTTGAAGGAGTTAGTTGGAAGAGACAATAGGAAGGAAGAGCAGATAAAAGAGCAGCTGGTTAGGTCAGAACTAGTTGGTGAAGGAGCCCAGGTAAAATTTAGCCACAGACTCACCTGTCAAACATTCTTGAAGAGAACTAGTAACTAAATTCAATAAATGAGATACTTAAGAAAAAAAAGTATTCTGGCTTTCTCCAAGATTTATTTGTCATGGTCTTCTGAAGATGACCGCACCCCCCCAAATCATTCTTTTTTCCTTAAGTGTTATGGTCCATAAAATTACTACTACTAACTACTACTACTAAGTCACTTCAGTTGTGTCCGACTCTGTGCGACCCCATAGACGGCAGCCCACCAGGCTCCCCCATCCCTGGGATTCTCCAGGCAAGAACACTGGAGTGGGTTGCCATTTCCTTCTCCAGTTTTCCTTTAAAATTGGAGGAAGTTACAGTTCAGTACACACAGGCAAAGTCGTATCCGACTCTTTGTGACCCCATGGACTGTAGCCCACCAGGCAACACCTAATATTCATATACTCGTATGTACCGTGTGAACTGTTCCTCGGCAGGAAGAAAAATTATTGCGTGCCACAAATATCTGTTGTTTGTTGCACACAAAACTATTCTACCAGTAGTTTGGCTTACAGGGATCACATATATAGGGTCACTTTTTCTTATATATTTCTTATGGTTATCCATATTAGAAGTAAGTCTTCCTAGGTGGCGCAGTGATAAAGAATCTGCCTGCCAATGGAGGAGACAGATTCGATTCCAGGGTTAGGAAGATCCACTGGAGCAGGAAATGGTAACCCACTCCAGTATTCTTGCCTGGAAAATTCCATGGGCAGAGGAGCCTGGCAGGCTATGGTCTATGCGGTTGCAAAGAGTCAGATGTGATTGAACGTCTGAGCGCATTCGTACATATTAGAATGACTCAGAGCCTTAATGTCCAAAGTAACTGAGGAGGAAACTACACTCTGACTACCACTGAATTCAAAATTACCCACATATCATGTATACTTTAGAAAAGTATTTTCCTGCCCTTGACTGGAGCTCCCTGCTTTGATTTGACCATCTTATTGATTAAGTGAAATAATTAAAGTTTTCAAAAAAAATCCACCTATGCCAAAAAGAAAGAACTGCAGAGCCTAGCCTAGTAGCAGAGAAAATCGTAAGTAAAGTTATCAGTTCAGTCCAGCCCCTCAAGTCTGACTCTTTGCGACCCCATGGAATGCAGCACACCAGGCTTCCCAGAGTTATCAACTCCTCTGCTATTTCTAATAGGTTTTCAGAGGCAACCAGTGATTCTCCAAGAAACTATTATTAGTGTAAGGAAAACGTTCTCCTTAATCTCAGAATTTCTAATACCTCACCTCCATCATCGTAGTTGCTCAGAAATAACTCTTTTAAATGAAACATCTCTTCTAACTTTAATTTTATGCTGGATCAAAATTAACTAGATTTAGAGAATTGCTTTAGTGAGACAGTTTCAGTTTCAGTTCAGTCACTCAGTCTTGCCCAACTCTTTGCAACCCCATGAACTGCAGCACGCCAGGCCTCCCTGTCCATCACCAACTCCCGGAGTCCACCCAAACCCACGTCCATTGAGTCAGTGATGCCATCCAACCATCTCATCCTCTGTTATCCCCTTCTCCTCCTGCCCTCAATCTTTCCCAGCATCAGGGTCTTTTCAAATGAGTCAGCTCTTTGCATCAGGTGGCCAAAGTATTGGAGTTTCAGCTTCAGCATCAGTCCTTCCAATGAATATTCAGGACTGATTTCCTTTAGGATGGACTTGTTGGATCTCCTTGCAGTCCAAGGGACTCTCAAGAGTCTTCTCCAACACCACAGTTCAAAGGCATCAATTCTTCAGCACTCAGCTCTCTTTATAGTCCAACTCTCACATCCATACATGACCACAGGAAAAACTATAGCCTTGACTAGACGGACGTTAGTCAGCAAAGTAATGTCTCTGCTTTTGAATATACTATCTAGATTGGTCATAACTTTCCTTCCAAGGAGTCTTTTAATTTCATGGCTGCAGTCACCATCTGCAGTGATTTTGGAGCCCCAAAAAATAAAGTCTGACACTGTTTCCACTGTTTCCCCATCTATTTCCCATGAAGTGATGGGATCGGATGCAATGATCTTAATTTTCTGAATGTGTTGAGCTTTAAGCCAACTTTTTCACTCTCCTCTTTCACCTTCATCAAGAGGCCCTTTAGTTTTTCTTCATTTTCTGCCATAAGGGTGGTGTCATCTGCATATCTGAGGTTATTGATATTTCTCCTGGCAATCTTGATTCCAGCTTGTGCTTCCTCCAGCCCAGCATTTCTCCTGATGCACTCTGCATAGAAGTTAAATAAGCAGGGTGACAGTATACAGCCTTGATGTACGCCTTTTCCTATTTGGAACCAGTCTGTTGTTCCATGTCCAGTTCTAACTGTTGCTTCCTGACCTGCATACAGATTTCTCAAGAGGCAGGTCAGGTGGTCTGGTATTCCCATCTCTTTCAGAATTTTCCACAGTTTATTGTGATCCACACAGTAAGTGTCACACAAAAGGCATCCAAGAAGTAACAAATTCTAATGACTTCGAATCATGACTAAACCATCCTTTGGTTCAAAGACTGGGAGAAGGCTCAGTTAGGGAGTGATATTTTAAAGAAGTGGTGAGAAGTTTTGAGTCATTCCTCCCCTTTGTCATCTAGCTGACTAGAATTTTGGTCATCGTTCTTATCTGGCAGTTGGTGCGAGCTAATTTATTATATAATCTGGAAGGCTCTAGATATCTTGGATTACGTACTGGTAGAGGCTAAATTTTGAAGTGGTTTCTTGGATTTAGTTTCTTTGCTTCTTTTAATAGTTATCTGGAACAGAGTGGTGACTGCAGGCAGGTAACACAAAGAATCAATCCTCCAGAAAAAAAAAAAAACTTAATAAAAAAGTTTCTTAAATAAGAAATATCTGAGAAAAAGTAAAATTTGGAATATGAGCATAAGTGTTTCTATTAAAATTGGCACCTACTGGGTCAAAGTGGGTAAATTTCCTTTATTGCCTTACCATCCCCTTTCAATCCTTTCTCTAAGATCTTAAACATTAAATTATATTTTTATACTGTATTCTAAAAACAACTTGTCTTACCATAAATGCATTGCCCTGTAAGTGTTCATCACACTGAACAAAATGGCAGCTAACTACCTTCCACTGAGAGACGCAAAAACAAAAACAAAACTCCAAAATGCATGGGCTGTGTGGCTTTATAATTATTCAGTTATGATGAATAATTTTAAATACTGGCTAACAGTATGTTGTTAAAGAGGATCAGAAGTCTTTAAGGTTTCATCAGGATGGCAGCAGTAGTTCTTCATTGTCCAGTTCTGGGAAATTTGATTCGGGCTTACAAACTTGCACAAGAACGGAGGGCATCAGCTGCTTACCAATTTCAAGTTTGAAATGAAAGAGAGATGAGTACTTTCTTCTTTCATGGAAGAGATGAGTTTTTTTAAGCCATTCTATTAAAGTATGAAGGGTTTTATTTTCAATTCTGGGGAAATTGACTTAAATCCTCAAGAAATGTTGTGAGTTAATTTTTAGGATAAGAGCATTCTTCTTTTGATGATGTTCCCCAGTACCATCACAAAAATAAATTGAGATTCACAAGTTATTGATACTCTAAGAGTATCTAATGCCCAGGCAGGGCAGAAAGAATACTGTGTAAATTTAACCTTTTCTTTTGCAGGCAAAAGGGAGGAGGGAGTGTTTAAGAGTGTAAGTTCTGGAGTTAGACTAACCTGGTTCAGATCCTGGTTCCTCATTTTCCAGCTGTGTGACCTTGAGCAAGAAACCTAGCTAGCACCTTTTCTCCTTGATTTCTTCATCTTCAAGCTGAAAGCTTCACGAACACCTACAGGATAAGGCAATTGGGAGCTAAAGTGAAGTGAAGTGAAGTGAAGTGACTCAGTCATGTCTGACTCTTTGCGACCCGTGGACTGTAGCCCACCAAGCTCCCCGGTCCATGGGATTCTCCAGGCAAGAATACCTGTTGCCATTTCCTTCTCCAGGGGATCTTCCCGACCCAGGGATCGAATCCAGTTCTCTCATATTGCAGGCAGATCGAATCCAGTTCTCTCATATTGCAGGCAGACGCTTTAACCTCTGCACCACCAGGGAAGCCCTATCCTACCCAGAACTGTTGCAACCTGAGAGCACCTTTTCTCCTCGATTTCTTCATCTTCAAGCTGAAAACTTCATGAACACCTACAGCATAAGGCAATTGGGAGCTAAACTATATATAATCTCAAAAAATACTTAAGTTCCTGTTTCCTACTGCTCTTATTTAACTATTTTAAAACTCTACTCTCTTATTTGTAAAAAGAGGATCATCATTTTTCCTATCATGTTCATGTGAACATAACATTTACTGCATTACTTGGTACATCAGACCTTGATAAAGACTAGCTATTATGTATTACTCCGACTTTTCAAGAAAACAGCAATGATAATACCAAGCATGGCCTCTTCAGAGGGAACTTCAGTAACACTACCATCTAGTGGCGCATCCAAACCTGCAACGTTCCCTCTTTTAGAAGTCCTGGTCTTATGCCTTTTATTATTTCTGGCCTGTTGATGCAATGAGCTCTGCTCAATCTTTTCAAGCATCTCTGGCCTCTGCCACCTGCCTCGGGCACCAGAGAGC
This sequence comes from Ovis canadensis, assembly GCF_042477335.2. Classification (NCBI taxonomy): domain Eukaryota; kingdom Metazoa; phylum Chordata; class Mammalia; order Artiodactyla; family Bovidae; genus Ovis; species Ovis canadensis. Next base: position 41,717,278 of record NC_091254.1, read on the forward strand.
TGGGTACAAAAGAAAGGAAAACGCATTGGCAACATTAGCCTTCAGTGTACTCGGGTTCTAACAATCCATTTGCTTCCGTCCTGTTTTTGTGAACTCAACCACAGGCACAGTGTTTCCTTAAGCAAAGCTAACTTGAATGATAATGAAAAATTAACAAAACAGCAACACACAGAATTGGCTATGGCATCACTTCACAATGCCACAGTACTGAAAGATCACTTTGGGGAAGGAGGTGATGTAAAAGGCTACTGAAGAGCCATGGCAATTAAGCAGCAGGTCATGTGTGACTGGAGCCAGTGAACTAAAAACTTATTTCAGCTGAGCAAGAGTGCACTGGGGTGCTGCAGAGCCCACTGCCCCCTGTGGCGTTCATGAATTCATGGGCTAGAACAGAAATTGCCTGAAAACAAACTGGGCAGGTTAGACCTTATCTAAAGAGCAAACACAAAAATGTGATAACTAAGGGTGACCTCTGTGTCATAAGCTTGAATGTCATCTGTTATATTTTTGCGGTTTTGTTCCTTTTTGTAGGCAAGCACATTTGGGTGAAGAATTGCTCAGGCTCTAAACATTGTGGCAAGTTTTCAGTTTAGTAATGACCCTTCAGAATCTTTTGTTTCATTTACCCTGATAATAAAAGTAAAATTTCTGAGTGGAGATAAAAAAAGAGTTCTGGTCTCAATTGCCTGGATTTCTGTTTCTGTTTAACCTTTTGGTTAGGGACCCAGATCCTGACACCATGCTCACTTCTTTAAGAAGCCTCAACTGACTCCTAAGTGAAGTCAGATTTTATAGCAATGTTATCATTGAACCAAGTACTCACTTTCTTAGGACTTGTCACAATATATTACTTATTTGTCTGATTGCTTGATTAATGTCTCTTTTTCCCACATGACTGTAAGCTTCCTGAGAGTAGGAGCCCTGTCTGCTTTTGCTTAATATCACATGCACACACCTAGCACAGACCCAGCACAATGCAAGAGCTAAGTAAGTGAGGAAGGGGTGGGGGGCTTACTCATTGCCAGCAATGAGTGATCCCCAGAGCTAAATATGCACGGAACAGAAATGCACGTGGCCTGTGGTAAGAGACTTTTGGACTTATCCACTGTCTGTCCTACACGCTAGTTACAAATGACTGTAACAAGGAGACCATGGTCTTCAGGGAGAAAAATTGAGACTCAGTGCCATAAAAAGGCCAAAATTCACTTGGTCAAAAATGGGAAAGTAATAGCTCACTCTTCTTTCTCTCCTAGGACCTGGTTTAATGTCACTTCTCATTTAAAAGTAAATTTTGAGTTGGGTTTAAAGTATTAAAATTCAGTTTTATATTTGTGGTATGAAATAAGTTGACATACCCATTTTCCCCCTAAATGGTAATTAAATGCTGCTTTATAGGTCTGATACCTAGACGGTTCATGTAAAACATTGCTTTCAGGTAGGCCCCAAACATATGTGCAAGTCAGGGCTCAATGCATTGACAGAATGAAAAAGAGAAAATGATGCACAAAAGAAAACATAAATGTAATGGAGAATCTCAAAAAATAAACCTCAAGTCAACAAAATATCTGTTTTAAGATTATATCCTACAGAATTCCAATCATAGTCTAATCCTTTAGATTCACAACAGTAAGAGTAGACCTTTGCTGTGCTTATCTATGTTGCCAAAAAGTCACCAAGTATGTTGAATAAGACACAGGGTTGAGAAATAAAAGAAATGGTCCTTCATCTCAAGATTATATTCTATTGCCATAAAGAACATGTCATTAAAACATTTGTTACTGCAAAAAAAGAAAACTGGGTTTTTACCTCATAAATGCAAACTAACGTTTTATTTTCAGAATGATTTTGGTGCTGACAAGATGGTCGAGCAGTCTAAGGTGCTACATTCAGAATGTTTTGGTCAAAAGAAATAATTTAATCTGTTTTTATAGGTGGGTCAAGAGAGGCATGGGAAATATATGCATATATATGTGTGTATATACATATATACATGTATGTGTGTGTATATATGTTCTTATATATATATATATATATATATGAGATCTTTTTAGCAACTGATGTTGCAGAAAGAATTAGTGGTGTAGCGCAGTGTAGATTTTAGGGTTATAGAGGGTTATAGAATATGAAGTAGAGTTACTGCCTTCAGCCTAATGAAATCCTCGTAATGGGATCAGGTAGAATCAAGAGGACACACCAGATGTACCTTAAGATTAAGTGAAATCATCTCTGTGTAATGACCTTGAAAGTGAAAGTGATAATTGCTCAGTCATGTCTAACTTTGCAACCCAGGGACTGAGCCTGCCAGGTTCTCCTGTTCGTGGAATTCTCCAGGCAAGAATACTGGAGAGGATTGCCATTTCCTTCTCCAGGGGATTTTTCAGACCCAGGGATTGAACCTGGACCTCAGCTTATTCCAGTCTTCCATGTTCTGAGTAACGTAGCTATTTTCATTTATTTTAGTATATATATGTTACATTATCACCATATCTTGGCCCATCAATCACTAACGTTTTGGGGAAATAAAACAAAATGTTTCAAGGTTCAAAGTTGATAAAGGAAATTAGTCTGAAATTAGGGGTTTTATATATTTAATGGTAGAGAGATTTCTTTCTCAGAAAGTCAGATTGACTAAAAGAACTGAAGGGAGGAGATAGAATTGGCATCAAAGAAGTAAAATGACTATCCACTCATCTTACATTGGTGATACCAGTTAAATCTGAGTTCTTGCCAGCACTAAATGACCTTGGTTACAATATGCATGGATATTTTCCTAAAAGATTATATACTTAAATCTAAATTTTTGCAAGACTAAATTATTAAAAATACATTAAGGAAATGGTTCCCCTTCTCCCCCCACCCAAAATAGGTAGCATGATAAATTTGTATGTTGCAAGTTTAGTTCTATTAATAGGATATGTCACAAGGAATGTGTTACTATATTAGCTAAAGTGTCAAGGTTTGTGAATTATTCACCTAGAAAACACCTTCTTGTTTTTTAGTGTATCAAAAGTCAAAGCCTTGAATGTATGCAAGATCGTCCCTATAATACTATCTTTTTATATGATCTGCATTTGATTATGCTTTCTTGAATGAGAAGGAAAAAGGGGTAAATGTTCAGCCATTATACTGAGAATGTCCCAGAGACAAGGTTGGCTGACCCCAGAGGTAAGTCTGTGCCTACCTCTGTCATAGCATTGCATCATTCTACAACTTTTGGACTGTGTGTGGGTCTCATTGAGTTCCCTGAGGGCAGCAAGTGTCATAGCACATAGAATGAACTCAATGAATATCTGTTCAATTAAAAACTTGGGTTTCTACAAAAGCAAACATAGGAATTCAATTAACTTTAAAAATTCCTTATAGTGCATGTATCAGATGTACATAAATTATGAAACTTTGATCTGAGAAGTCTTCCTGTTGAGTAGATTCTCTCTCTTTTTTTTTTAAAGCCAAGTATATTTGTACTTGTTTTTAAGAAATTCCAAACTCTTTATTAATATAAATTAACTTAATTCAAGTAACTTTGTTGAGTTCCCACTCTGTAAAAGTTTCCATGCTTTGCACTAAGAAAACATGATAAATTAGACACTTTCTATCCTCAAACTTTAGACGTGTATTTAAATAATTACAGTATGAGAAGAGTAAAGATGTATGCATAAAATACATATGTAACAGAAGAGGGAGGGTCACGTCTGCTGATAGAAGTCCAGAAGTCTTAGAGTAGCAGGTGATTAACGAGTGAATGGTGGGGAAAGAGGAGGAGGGTATCACCCTCTATAGCTGGAACAGTAGGTACACAAGAACAGAGACATGGGACATCACAGATTAAAAAATTGCTGGACAATACCATATGAAATGCAGAGGAGGAGATGAATGTACTCAGAGAGGTATAACAGGCAAATCAGCAGAACCTGGAAGAAAGCATATGTGGGATGATGGAGAGCATTCCACTAGTGTACCAGCAGGCATTAACATTTCTGAAGTTCTCTAAAGTTCTGCACCCCAGCTTCTCAACAGAATCACCTGGGGAGCTGTCCAGAACCCCAATGCCAAGACCCCTAAAATCAGAATCTCTGGAGGTAGAAGTCCACGACCGTGTGGTTTCAAGGTGCAGTCAAGGCTGAGAACCACTGGTCTAGACAGAGATTCTTCCCGCAAGTGTTTGGTGGTGGGGAGGGAATGAGAGCTTAAATGAGCCATCGAAAGTCATAGAGAATAGGAAATAGAATCTGAGTCTCTTGATTTCCAGCCCAGGGGCCTAACCACCAAACTGAATTATAGCCTAAGAGTCCCAACAGATCACTGACCAGCACTGACACGTCAGGTTCATGGCACTTATTCATTCACACTTCCGCATGGCCAAAGCTAGCGACCATATTAGAAAGAGCTAAGAAATAGAAGACATTTTTACTTCCTGACACTCAAGATGATAACAAACTAAATAGGAAGACATAATGCCTCTCAGTGTCACACCAGAGAACACGTAATACAAGATATGATGAATGGCAGAAGCACTTCCTGGAAGAGGCATAGGAGTTCAGAGAAGAAAGAGTTAACTCTGGAAAAACATAACTTGAAGGAGGAAACAAGAGTCATCAAGATGTAAACTTGAAATTATGAATATTTTAAAAGGCAATGAATGGCATTTCATGAACTTTCAGTAACAATCCAATTAAGAACAAGTATTCACATAAGTCATTGAAGATGGCTTTTACTAGGCCAGATTTGGTATAGTCAAGAGGAGTTTAGAGCTCTTTCAGAATTTTTAATTACAAATCAAAATGGAGATGCAGTCATTTTATTCATGGAAAAATTTAGGGAAAATACAATTAACAATGGAGCAAGATGACTTATTGTTAATAAGCTCATGTAGCTCTGAAGAACACTCTTTCAAAGTTTCTTCAGAGACTAGACTATTTTTAACTGGCACAGTAATAATACTTATTGTGTCCACACATAAATACTAAGAAATACAAATTCAGTTAATATCTAAGAGTTTATACAGAGACTAAGAAAAAACCAGTTTTCCATAATACAATCATTAGTCATCCCATAACTATCATTTCTTCATCTCCCCTTCCATTTCACCTCTACTATGACACTGTCAGAGTTCAGGTTCAAGTTTTAAATATCTAGACACAAGTCACTGCGTTGCACACTCCCCGGAACACCCACAGTGGTTTGCAGAGGGTATGGGAGTGACTAAGAGAATGGACTATGGACTCAGACTATCTGACTTCAAATTCAGGTCTTGTCATTTACCAGAGGGACACTCTTGAGTAAGCTACCCAAAATAAGTATGTTTCAGTTTCTTTACCTCTAAAATTAGAATAGTATTATTAGCAGCAGTACCTCAAAAGATGGTGCTACCAGCTAATATCCTGGTGCCTTGAACGATGGACGTACTCAATAGATATTGGTTATTGTGATATTGTGATTTATAATAAGAAATGTATATTTGAGTTTTGTTCCTGTCCTGGCACAGAGTTCCTAAAACCCTTGAAGTTTCCCTTGAAGAGAGAAATTAAAGTGTCTTTTGTTATGCTAATGAGGTGACTTTGGAAAGCAACTAAGGACAGGCTGGTTGCCAGTGAAGCTAACTGTGTGATTAGAGGGTAAGAACTTTCAGTTCTATCCTTGACCTCAGGAGTTGATGACAAACAGGGAAGCTTGGCGTGCTGCAGTCCATGGGGTGGCCAAGCGTCAGACATGACTGAGCAACTGAAGACTGAATTGAAAGTAATCCCTTCTCTAAGATCAACGTCTTCAAGCGAAATAAACCCAAAGGTTGTAGAAAATGCTTAGTGCACAACCCAGGGGGAATAAAAATGTATGTCAACCACTGATTTATTAAGTAATTTCTGCAAAAGCTGCACCTAGGAGACATCACAGGGGTTGAGTTATTGGAGGAGAAACTCCCAGGCCAAATATAGGCACTGTGAGTGGTCTTGAATTTACAACTTGCTGAAAGGAAGAAGGTGGAGGGCGGCGGGGGCAGCGGGGGAGTGTTGGGAGAAAAAACTACCATTCCATTTGGGTGGTTTGATAAATCGTGATTTGTGGAAAGTGCTCATTTCAAATCCCTTGCATTTTATTTTATGAGTTTATGCATTTATCCACATGTTCTGCTAAGGAAACTGAAGAAAGCTACATGAGTTCTGTCTCTTGGCCTCTGGGAGGTAGAATCGACAAGTGAACTTTACACCGAGTGACTTTTCCTCCTGGAGACTGCTGTCACTCGATGCCATGATCTATACCCCAAATCTTTGAAAAATGATGATGAATTATTCCACATGACAGTTTCCATATAATTTCACTGCAAAGGCTTTTAAAGCTGAAAGGAGCCTTAAGAGATCATCTTGTGACAACTTCCTGGTTTTATAGATAAGGAAAAGGAGCCTCAGAAAAGCATCAATCCTTGGATAGGAACACACAGCCTGGCCCCGGGAAATTCAAGACTGGATTCCAGGGTCTCAGACAAAGAACAGCATCCTTTCTCCTGCTTGAGCTAATGTCTTCTTAAACTAGGTAGGAGTATGCTATAAAATACTGTACTTGCTTGAGAATCTAATTTATTACTTGAAAACTATTTAGGACATTGGGAAGACAACAAAGCAGTGATGTGCTAAGCATTGCTGCTTATAATAAAGGTATGGGCAGAAAGCCTAAAATGGCAGGCTGCTTATAGACAGGCAGAGAACAATATGATTAAATGGTTTGACAAAAAATAAAAAATGTTCATTCTCAACTAGGTAACATTGAGCATTCTACAATGAACCCATGGTGGGGTTGCGGGGTTAGGGGGTCATTTTAAAAAAGCGATTTGCAAAGATTTCAAATGTGTTTGGTCTCATCTAAAATGTTTACAACCTGGCAACCCACTCCAGCACTCTTGCCTGGGGAGTCTCATGAACAGAGCAGCCTGGCAGGCATGGTCCACAGGTCGCAAAGAGTCTGACACAACTGAAATGACTTAGCACACACACATAATTTTAGCTTACAAATCTCTAAATGTTTGATATTCTGTTTAGTTTCCATTTTCAAATAAGATAAGCAATGCTGCATTGAATTTATTTGTAGCTAAGTCTTAGAACAAATTTGTGATTTATCCTATCCCTTAAGATAAATTTTAGAACGCCTAGTTTAAGAACATGCTAATTTTTAAAGTGCTTTGTGGACAGGTGATACCGTACCATGCTGCCAAAGCTGCTATTATCATTTTGTATAGTAGCTTCCCTGGTGGGCTTCCCTGGTGGCTCAGACAGTAAAGCGTCTGCCAGCAATGCGGGAGACCTGGATTCAATCCCTGGGTTAGGAAGATCCCCTGAAGAAGGAAATGGCAACCCACTCCAGTACTCTTGTCTGGAAAATTCCATGGACAGAGGAGCCTGATGGGCTACAGTCCATGGAGTCACAAAGAGTCGGACACAACTGAGCAAATTTACTCACTCATAGTCTTTGGTAATTTGACATCAAGAACTCAGAGAAGAGCACTGTTGTATCACACGTGCTCTTGTTAAATGGGAACATTTACTGAGAAATTGTTTCTCAAAATGAGCATCTGTTTGTAACAAGGATGTGCTATGGGTTTAGATATAAAAGTAGATATGAAGTAGCCCCTGCCTTCAAGAAACTTAAGTCAAGAGAAGGCAACTAAAAAGCACCAAGCATCCAAAAAAACGAAGAAATGGCATTTAAGGAGAAGCTGCTTTAAAGAGGGTGGAGATTGTATGAAACGTGTGGTGAGCGAGTTTGAGGCAATCAGACACAGGAGCGAGTTTATTCAAATGGATGCTTTGGACTGCTGAAGCTCATTCTGACTTGGCTCTGCAGAGCAGGCTGGCAGTGAGGCTGGCTAAATTTGTAACAAATGGTTTGTGCCTACATACAGGAACAATGGAACGGTAATTTTCCTTTTTTAATGGCCAGCTACCAGTATCCTTTATGTGAAATGATAACAACAGACTCTCTTCCAGCCACATCTTTGAAAAGCTCTCCTCCCTGGAGGCCACCAACCCGCCATTGCGCAAGAGTACCTCATTTCTGTCATGCTGGGTCACCATGTTCCCTGCAGGTGTGTGGCTCATCACAATACTTTATACTTGTGCTTATGGTGGGGTTTTTTGTTTGTTTTGTTTGGTTTTTTAAACAAGATTAAAAATGCACATGTAGCTCATATCATCAATCCCCAATATTGCTTAACTGAACTGTGTGTGTTTACACAGCTGCTGACTCCTGGGATACCCTCTTGGGAAGGAGACAACAGTTCTGAATGTACCATTTTGTGAATCAGTGAAAAGTACAAAGGTTGAATTTCCTTTTTTTTAAGTAAGGGTTTTCTATCCAACAATCTTGTCAGCAGAGGCAGTGGCTATGCACACACTGGCCATTGGAGAGATCTCTGTTTCAGTCATCCTTTTCAAAGTAACAACAGTTTTTAGAACACAAAAAGTACTTATTTCTTCTTTAAAGAAAACTGAAGTTTTACAAGAATGCCCCCATTGTTTGATTGGTTGTTTTAGTTTATAAATAGCAAAATCTGGAAATAATCTGCTTTGTTGTGGATCCTCCCAGCTGGAAGTTGTAGCATTTCCCCTACCCTAGGGGAATTGCCTGTTCTACACAGCTGTGCTGATCTCCACCCACTTCCTGCCTCAGTCCTCCTGGAGGTGCTTCAGGATTTCACCCCACTTCCTCTGCCTCTCTCTAAGCAGCTCATTAACCATAGCTCACTTCTTTTCCACTAACTGACCCCATACTAATCCTTTGAGGCAGATAAAGATGAGGAAGCTGTATCAGCAAGAATCAGTGACTTGTCCAGAGACCCCATCTTTTCTGAAGGGCCACATGTCATTCTGCAGAGAAGGAAATGGCAATGCACTCCAGTATTCTTGCCTGGAAAATCCCATGGACGGAGAAGCCTGGCAGGCTACCATCCATGTGGTCACAAAGAGTCAGACATGACTGAGCAATGAACACACACACACACTTCATTCTGTACCCTTTTTATGTGGGAAGAAGAGTTTAAAGTCTAATAGGAGAGTGTCTTTGTCTTCATATAACCAACTATCATAGACTGAGTGGCTTATAAACAATAGAAATTTACTTCTCATAGTTCTGGAGGCTGGGAGGTCCAAGATAAAGCCCCAGCAGATTTGGTGTCTGGTGAGAGCTTAATTCTTTGTTCTCAGATGGCCATCTCACTGTGTTCTCACACGAGGCAAAGGAACCCTCCGGGGTCTCTTTTTGCTTTTTATTTGTTTTTCTTTATCTATTTTTAAATTTTCTGAAGTCTGTTTTATGAGGCCACTAATCCCATTCATGAGGATTCCACCCTCATGACCTAATCAGTTCCCAAAGTCCCCATCTCCAAATACTATCACAGTAGGGGTTATGTTTCAACACATAAATTTTGGGGTGGGGAGACACAAACATTCAGTCTACAGCAGAGAGATTAATTAAACAAGTATTTACTAGGAAAGTGATTGATTATGTTTTGGCAAGTACTAAAAAGGTGACTTCAGTGTGCCATAAAAGCAAACACTGCAACTCAATCTTTTGTGGGGCATAAGAAAGGCTTCTATACAGAAGGGACATATAAGCTGACACTGGATGAATATGAAGAAGTTACCCAAAAGAGAGAGATAAAATGAGTATTCCAGGCAGGGGAGCAGCATGTAACAAGGGGCCTGAGGCAGGTTGGAGTTTACTATATTGGAGAAATTCATAGAAGATCCAGTATGACTGGAAACAAAAAGTGAACAGTGCAGGGCAAGAAAGCAGGTTGGTGAAGATGGTGGGAACTTGCTTGTAAAGCCAATGCAAACCCACAGGGAGATTTCAAAGATGAGTGGCATGATCAAATATGCCTTTTAAAATTATCACTTTGTATAGAGCATGGCAAAACTGAAAGCAGAGTGATGAAGTCGGGGGATACTGGAGTAATCAAGATACTATGGTAACGTGGACTAGGGAAATGAGGAAAGTATGTTAATACTAAAATAACTAGGAGATAAAATAAATTGTTTTGGTGCCCAGACATGGGATAGTAGGGGAGAAGGAGGTATCAAGAATGGTTTCTATCTGTTATGATTAAATTGTGTCCCACCCCCAAATCAATATGCTGAATGTCTAATCCACAGAACCACAGAATGTGATATTATTTGGAATAGGGTTGCAGATAATTAGTTTAAACTACAATGAGATTTTACTGAAATAGAGTAGGCCCTTAATCCAATATGACTTATATCCTTATAAAGGGAAAATCTGAACACAGATATGCACAGAAGGAGAATGCCATGTGAATATTAAGGCAGAGATTGGGGCAACACATCTATAGCCCAAAGAATGCCAAAAGATTGTCAACAAACCTACTTCTCCTTAAGTAACAGGCCTGGAACAGATTCTCACAGCCCTCAGAAGGTAGGACCCTGTAAGCTCCTTGATCTTGGGATTTTAGCCTCCCAGAATGGAGAGAGAACAGGTTTTTACTTTTTAAACCACTCAGTTTGTGATATGTTGTTATGACAGCCCGCGCAAACCAATGCAGTATCACTGTCCCAAATCTGATGGATAGTGGGATCCATCCTGAAGGCAGTGGGCATGAAGATGCCTTTCTTCACTTCCTCACCCCCTAAAATTTATCCCCATCAAAGACCTTTAGAAAGCAGACTGAGATTCAAGACATGGAGTAAAAAATAATTCATCTATTCATCCATCTATTCATCTAGAAATATTCATTCCACCAGTATTTCTTTGGAACTTACACTGTTTCAAGTACTAAATGAAACTTAAAGTATTATACACATGGATTGAAAGGAAGCACTTGTTTGGGGGTGGTCAGGGAAATTATAGCCAAAATCTTGGATTCACTTGGAAAGTGAAAAAATTTGGCTGATTTTCAAAAAAGCGTTCCTAATAATAAATGCTATTATTTTATAAAGTGCTTCCCAGAGGAAGCGTAATAATCCCATAGTTTGAGTCATAGGAAATTTTGGTGGGCATAACACTCAATGACAGAATTTGGGCAAACAACCTTAAATTATAAAGGCAAGAAGGCAGGATTACTTCATTGTTTCCATCTTCATTTTCTATAAAGGCTCCTTGTGGAGACTTCACGACATGGGTGGCCAAATTATAATCACTGAAAGATACAGTGGAAGATGAATCAAAATGTGATAATGTTCTTTTCACTCCCATTTCTGACTTTTATTTGCAAGCTGTATTCATTGGGCTTCTTTCTCCTTAACACTTTCAGTTAATACCCTCCCTTTTCTCAATATTTTCCATTACTGTCTTTGTACTTAAATTTAAGGAGTGTTACATTTTGGAAGCTACAGACAGTCTAGGTACACACATCTTTGTTGTAGCTATGAAAGCAGCCTTCCTTCCAGGTGCAAACTGTCAAGAGAATTGTCCAGTTCCCATGCCTTTCATGGGATTTTAGAAAGTATTATTTCACGTTGTTAACAGATTAGCAACAAGATAATCCTCATGTATTTTCTTTTGAAGTGCTTATATGTTGTGTTTAAAGAACTAAGTTTTAGCTTCCTGGCAACTCTTAAGTTCCTTCATAATATATGTCTGCATTTCTAGGTATCTTACCTGGAGTGGCAGGAGGTGGGGGGCAATCCAAGGTTATCAATTATCCCAAAAGCAGAAACTAAGAAAGCTTTGACAAGGTTGTCTCATTTCAGTCAAACTGGCTTATCACCAAATACTCACTGGTGTCTGAGCAAGTAAAAACTGTCTAGCCTGCTCCTCAGGCAGTATGGAGTCTGGTCCCCAACAGAGGGAACCAGATCTTCATAGAAAATAAGGATGGCTGTGTCTCCCCACATACATGACAGAGGCTCATAGGACACATGAGTCAGGTATGATACTTCCAGAAAGGCCACATCCTATAATTTTCCGATGAAATGGTCATTTTTTGCCCACAATGCCACCAGGGCTTGGTTTAAGGGTCTCAGATTGGGTAGCACAGTGTGAAGAACAGTTTAGTCAAGTGGTCATTTCTCAGATAAATTGCTTTTCAGGGAAGACTTCCACAATTCATTGACCTTTCCATGAAATTCTAACTCTTTTCTTCCCCAGAAATTGCAGTCAAATTTCTAGCAAAGAACATCCTTTCCATCCTTTCTCTGCCCCTGGTACAGTGCTCCACTGGATGGAGAATATGAAGGAGGCCACAGGAAGCACAGTCCTTAGCAAGAAAAACGAACAAGGAAAGAGAAAGTTTTGAGCACACAAGCTTGATGTGACTATAGGAGGGAGGACACTGGTCATGGGGGGGAGAAGGTCTCTCCAGAGAACCCAACAAGCAGATCAGAAAGAAAGGATCAGAATTTAGAATCTGCCATATTCAGAAAGCATTCAAACCAGATGACCACGATGTCAGCCAAGCTAGACCATTCTATGCCTCAGCTGCCCTAGTCTCTAGCTCTGCTAACTCTGGAGAGGTGCAAAAAGAAGAGAGGGAAGAAGTGGCCTAGGACAACTGGAAAGGGAGCAATATTTTACACTGGAAGAGAGTTTACAATTTTATGATTATTATACTGGACTGGCCTGGACTGGAAGTATGTCAATTTCCTAAAATTTCATCAAGGGGTAGGTAAAGAACTACTCAATACAGAAAGATTAAAAGAGAATAGCGATAGGGAATAAGATTGGCCTATATCCTCTTAAATCAAGCTTGTTCAATAAAATAGTTACATGTTACATGTGTCATTAGTTATTGACTTATGTATTGAGATCACTATTTTAATCGTGATGAGATCATCTCTCAATTTTCTCTTTGTTTATTTAAATAATATCCATTCTTTTAACTTAGTGTTTAGGCATCTTTGAGTGTCTCCAGAAAAACATCTTTCTCTGCTTTTATCAAGATCCCAGATAATGCCATACATCTTGGCTGTAGTTTTAAAATATGTAATCTAAGAGAGGCCAAACAAAATGAGCCCTACATTTATTTCCAGTTCAATAGCTATAAAATGAATTGTAGTTTTCTTCAGAATCTCTTTGCCTTAGTTATCGGGTTAGCTGTCCAGCTGGGTTTGAATCTGATAAACCCACTAACTGTTCTCTGCTGCTGCTACTGCTGCTAAGTCGCTTCAGTCGTGTCCGACTCTGTGCGACCCCATAGACGCAGCCCACCAGGCTCCCCCGTCCCTGGGATTCTCCAGGCAAGAACACTGGAGTGGGTTGCCATTTCCTTCTCCAATGCATGAAAGGAAAAGGGAAAGTGAAGTTGCTCAGTCGCATCCGACTCTTAGCGACCCCATGGACTGCAGCCCGTCCACCTTTACCCCTTTACCTTTACACTGGGTTCCATGTAAAGACAAGTCAGGGAATAATCTCCACACTTGATCTCCCATGGTCATCTGCAATCACCTCCTCCTTCCTTCACCTTTCACCATGCTTTCTCAACACTTTCCTCAAATCTGCCGAGAAGTGCATCTTTCACTTTGAAACCTCTGTTCCCCTCCATCTCACTTCAGCTCCAAAACGAAAAGCCTCTTTCAGAGAGGATATCAGTGTAGTTTAGACAGAAACTCTCACATTGCTGGATATCCAAGAAGAATAAACTCTGAGGAAACGAACACGGACATAAATGCAAAGCTCAATTTATATATCATAGAAATTTTTGATAGATGTAAACCTGACATGCAAATAGAATTTTTATGGCCTATTGCTACATTTAGATTAAAGTGCTTTTTAATAGAACATACAATTTAGAAATATAAAAGTGCATTTTAATTGCCCACAAATGAGTTTTTAAAGTACTAAGCAGTATCAAGAACATTAAATGCAAGTGATTAGATAAATTATCCTGCTAAAACTAATACTTAATTTAAATGGCAATAACTATATGAAGAGTAACTATGTAGTATTAAGACAAATTTCCACAGACTGTGCTAATTAAAGAAGTTAGATTCAAGGTTACATCTTTTATTAGCACATTGTCACCTTTTATATTTAACAGCATCATTATCATCATGGATGGTGCAGAATCCTGCAACTGTGTATATAGAGAAGATTCGGGATCACCAGCCAGCTCTGTGACCTCTTCACACATGTCATCATCCATTCTTGCATAAGGCATGGCCATTTCACAGTTCTCCTGACTTTACCTGTGTCTTTTCTGGTTTCTTCATTGTCTGACCAGCACTCTGGGTCTGTCTGCCTCTTTTTTTATCCGACCAAAGAAGGGGCTCATGATTACTTAGAGGGCCTCTCACAACATTTTTATTTGGCTCTTGTTCCATGTCAGATCACCAAACTGCCTCACTACAAATCACTGTCTCATACATGAAATTCAGAGTGAACCCATGGAATTGCAAGATTATGAGCCTCTGGTCCACCCTGGCCATTGGATGTTAATAACAGCTCTTAAGTGATGTTGTGGAACCTGCCCAAGACCATTGGAATAACCCTAATATCTAATAAATTATGTTGTGCTATGAGGCACGATTGGGACAGTCTTTGAGGCATTTTAGTAAATGCCTCAAAAGATTACAGGGAGCCACAAAAATGTCTGACAGGGTGGTATACCCTAGTCCAGGATCTCTGAAAAGCTCCTCTGAGGAAGACTTCTAATCTGAGACCTGGGAAATAAGGTATCTAGGGTGGAGAAAGAGACCATTCTCAGCTTATAAAGCAAGAAGGATCATGGAATGTTTGAGGATCCAATAGATTAGTAGGGTGGAAGGGAGAGGGGTGTGAAATGAAAGTATCTCCTGCCATATCAAGATATGATATAAGATATATGATACAAATTATCAAGATTTGCCATATCAAGATATATGATACAAATAAGAAATGTCACAGCCCTCTGTGAATTCTGGCCTCCAAATGTGAATGAGGGCTCCCAAAACTGTGACCCAGCAGATGCTGCCACTACCTATGGTGACTGCTGAGGAGCTAGGGGAGTGCAAGAAGCAGCCATCTGTAGGACAACAAAGAAACAGGATCGGCCCCAGATAGCGGAGGTGCCTATGAAAGGAAATGAATTCAGTGAGCTCAGAGGCTTGCTTGTTCCAATACAGAGAATGCTGAATTTCTTAACCTGATACCTGATCTTTGATGTTCAGACTGCCTGCTCCCTTTGTTGCAAGCTCGTATACAGCCTGACTCCCCTCCTGCCTCCTTGGAGCAGTGTTCTCAGAGCTACTGAGATGCTGTCTCCCTATACAAATAATAACATTTTATTATTAAAATAAATAAATTTTATTTATTCCCACCAAATAAAATAACTCTACTTTCAGGTTGTGACTTCATTTTTTAGTCGATGGGGGAAGAAGGTTGAGTTAAAGCAAGAGAGTTTCAGATGCTGGAGAGTGACAATTAGAAGCAAGCATGGATGTGGAGTGTCTAGAAGCCATTATAATAAATGGGGACAAAGCCAATGTTGGTTTGGACTAGGATGGTGAAAGAAGAGATGAGGAGAGGTGAACGTTTAGAAGGCACACTCAACACTGATGGTCAACTGCCTGCATAGAGCAGGTGAAGAGGAGAAGGATGTTTCCAACTTACACTTTTGGATAGATGGCAGTGTCATTCACTGAACTAGTGATCATTAAAGAAAAACTGAATTTCTGGGAGTGGAAGATAGAAATGAGGCTTGCGCTTATTGAGGCTGAGGTACCTATTAAATATCCAAGTATCACTGTTGAGTAAACCATTGGCCTGAAGCTCAGAAGAAAAATATGGACTGGGAATATAAACCTGGTGGTAATTAAAGAGGTTATATGAAGCTATCAGGGTAAAAAGAGCACATAAAAAGAAATTAGATCTTAAAAAATAGGGTCTCTGACCAAGCCTTAGGGAACGCCAGTATTTAAAAGTGGGGTACAAATAACATGTCAGAGGAGCTAGAGCTGCAGGAGAATGACTAGTAGGGTACTGTATCCCATGAGCCAAGAGGATAAAAAGTATTAGAGAGGAAATCACCATGAGAATAAAATGTAATGAGAGGTCAAATGAAATGAGGACTAAAAATATCTCGTGATTTAGGGATGGCAGGACAGGAAGGAGGAATCTCTAATGATCTTCCCAAGAGCCATTCAGAGAGCAAATAGTATGAATTGTATAATAGCATGAGTCTTTAAACGCTAAGGAAGCTCAGAGGGTAGACAACTCTTCAGAGTGGTTGTGGCCAAATGTCAAGTTTTATCCAAGACAGTTCACATTTGGGCTCTTGTCCTGGAGAAATTATCAATCGTTCCCTCCTTTACTCTCAAACCTGTCCTGTTTTGAATGATAAGTTATATATCACTCTATGTGAAGAGCAGGGTCAAAGTTAGCAGATAAATTGGCATAGAGCAATTCTTAACTCTCGGGTCCAAGAGGGTGGCAGCACAGAGCTGTGAGTGAACTCACATTTGAAGGAGTAGTAGTATAGTTTTTGTTCTACCATGTATTGGCTGAGGGACCTTGGACAAGTGTATTTAAGCTCTCTGAGATTAACAGGATTTAAATTTCAGCACAGAGTGAGGATTTTGTGCAAAGTACTAACATATAGTGCTCAGCAAATACAGGTTCTCTTCTCTTAGTTCCTATGATTTCTCCTTTTCTACTTCATTTCCTTCTTGATCTTTTCTTTTTCCTCTTCTCCATACCCTAAAGTAACTCAAACACTTTGTGAAAGAGGACATTCTTATTTTTATATTCAAAATGAAGTCCTGTTTTGGTGTAACAGGTGTCACGCCTCTTGTCCATTACCCTAACTGGGCAAATGTATTGATACCCAGCTCATTCATGTCAGTATGTTTCAACTGGTACTTACACAATGTCATTTGAATCTCACTCTAGCAATGCTGAGAGATACCGAACAAGTATATGGTGCGATTCTTTTCTCAAGAATGGTGTTTTTCAAGGAGAAAGACAACATACTATGTATAATATTTCTGCTGCCACTATTGCTGCTACTTCTGCTAGTGGTCACCATGTATTAAGTGCTTTGGAGGCACTGTGCTAGGCAGCTGGCATATCTTATCACATTAAATCCTTAACTTGCTCAAGGTACTATCGCAATTGTTCCATTTTACAAATGAGGAAAACAAGCTCAAAGAGGTTAAGCAAATGGCTCAGAAGTGCCCAAACTGGTGTCTAAATCCTGATCCACCTGACACTATAGCCCATGATCTTTTCATTTCTCAATGGAACACAAATTGAATAAAATACTGAGCAGAAAATGAGTGCTATGAGTGCTCAGGACAGAAAAAAGGCACCAACTGCAAACCAACAGCACTGGTGAAGGCTACATAAAGAGCTGGAACTCGAATGGCCTGGAAGGATAATTTATGCACATGCTTCTCTAAAATAAGCAATGCACTTTACAACTAGTTAAGCTGGAAATGTTTCCCAAGGGATTGGATGTATAGATTTCCAGGATCTTTTATCTCCTCAGCCTTGACTATTTAAACTAAATTTTCACTTAAATGCTTGTGAAGTCAAATTGGACAGAATCAGCTCTGCTCTATTCCAATAGCTCCAAGCTTCCCTGACATTAACTCTCAGCTTTATAAGCATGAATAGGTGCTCAGGGTTCAAAATCACAGAGTTCACTGTAGTTTACCAATAGCACATTATTTGTTTTCAGTTCCTGCCTCTAGCACTGAAATGGTACAGCCTTCAGATTGATTTAAAGTGGCCACTTAGAACCTAGCTGAATAATGCTTGACTTTCATCACGGTTGAAAGGGTACTTAGAGCCCAGCCCCTGCAACTGTGTCATCTTCTGCAAATCAAGGTTGATTAATAACAAGACTGCCTCACTCTGGCATCGTGCCTTTTATCTGTGTGAGACTGAAGCTATTCCTGGAAGAAATTCAGCTTTCTTTTGCTGCAGTGTTGGGATGTGTTGACAGCAGGGGCAGAAAGGAAGGTCAAAGTTAGCATTTGAATTTGGACTGTGAGGAAGAAAGTGGGAGGATTGAGATCCGCCCTGTAAAGTAGTTTTAAGGTTCTGCGTGATCCTGGCACAGGGCTCACATCAGGAGTGGGGCTGCGACTGGGCTTTCTCTGTCCAGTCAAGCAGGCACCATTTTACAACAAGTCTTCTGGAAAATGGTGATATCATTGGTGGGTGTGGTTGCAGGCCCTTTTCCCGTCTTTCTTCTGAAAACAAGCAGACTATTCTTCTACACAAGAATTTTCAATGTGTACTCTGTGGAAGCTTGCCATGGATATGTGGTCTGCTTCAACAGCAGAGCTTAGGCTATGGGAATTTTTGTAAAAGATTTTTTCCCCCACAATTTACACTGAGAGTAAGGATGGTCTATCATATTTTCTCCTAACTTGTCCTTCATCATCTCCTGTAATATCGATGACTTCCTCAGAGCACTCCAGGAATGTCATTTAAAATGTCAAACCCTTGGAAAGAAGATGATCTGTGTTGCGCTCAGCATATGCAACAGTAACCTGTATTACAGTGCCTTCAACTGAGTGTTTTTCTTCATTGCTTTTATTATATTTTCAATGATGTAGTCATTTCTGTTGGTTTTAATATTTTTCTACCCTATAAACACCAATGACAAAACAGAGTATATTTGCCAAGGTCACACTACACAGATCCAACTGTTACGGTTTCTGGCATGGGGTATGGGTGATATATATGTCAACCACATTTATCACTCCCACTACCAATGCAGGTTCAAGATTTTACTATTTTGTCAAGATTAGGAAAAAAATACATTTAAATGTGAAATGTTTGCTGTTTAATTTTATATATATATATATATATATATATATATATATATATATATATATATATTTAATGCCTTTAGGTGTAGAGAAAAGTAGATTGAAACTTCAGGGCCAAAACTGAAGAGGTTGATTTGTCTCTAGCAAACTTGCTAATGATCTTCATGTACTTCAAAGTTACTTGAGCATTCCAAAGAATGTTGTAGATATTAATTCTCTAGTCAAACTATAGAGAATTTAAGGCTTTGCCACAATCTCCTTGATTTGCATGGATTTGTTTTCAGAGTTCCAATCACTGGTTGACTCAAACATCTATATAATAGTCATTTAAGTCACCAGCTCACTACAGAGTGAGTGGCATGTTCTCTATTAAAATAAGAAGTCAACAAGTTAACACCAAACTTTACTAAATGCACATTTGAACTACCGTAAATTTAAATACGGGATTCTCAAGTGTCTCAGTGGTAAGGAATCTACCTGTCAATGGAGGAGACTGGAGATTCAGGTTTGATCCCTGGGTTGGGAAGATTCCCTGGAGGAGGAAATGGCAACCCACTGCAGTATTCTTGTCTGGGAAATTTTATGGACAGAGGAGCCTGGCAGGTTACAGTCCGTGGGGTTGCAAACAGACAGCATGACTGAGCAAGCAATTTAAATACAGGTCTATTTGTTTCTAGAATGAGAGATTTCAGACAATGGAAAACTGTGTTCTTTCTATTAAACTTAGTAAGAAAGAGGGTAAGGTGGTATTAGGAGTCTGCTATGTTCTAGAAACTGTTTGAGGTGCTTCTGCTGCCCAGCAATCCTGCAAGCAGATCACTGGGCCACAAAAGAATATTCTCAAGTCTTAAGATCAGTGGAATTCACCTTTCTAGGTTTTGGACTTGCTTTGGACTCTTTGCCCTTTTCTTGTTTACAATTTCTCCACTTTGGAGTGGGATTATCTAACCTATGCCTGTCCTACCACTGTATCTTAGAAGTACATAGCTTGTCTGGTTTCGCAGGTTCACAGTTGGAAAGACATTTCCATCCTGCCTAAGGATGAACAACACCTCAAGTCTCATCTGTCTATGATTTAGATGCTGTTGAGATGAGACTTTGAACTTAGAATTGATGTTGGACTGGGCTAAGATTTTTAGGGCTCCTGGGATGGGTTGAATTTGCTTTGTATATGAAAAGACACAAATTTGGGGAGCTCAGAGGGTGAAATGTTATGGACTGAATTGTGCCTCCAGAAATTCATATGCTAAAGTCAAAATACAGTAGGATTGGTGTTGTTATAAGAAGAGGCACCAGAGAGCTCCCTCTTTCTGTGAGTGCGCACAGGCTATGAGGGCACATGTGAGAAGGTGACTATCTGCGCACCAGAAGAGGCCTCACAGGAAGCCATTCCTGCTGGCACTTTGATCCTGGATTTACAGCCTCCAGAGCTGTGAAAACATTCATTTCTGTTAAGGTATTCAATCTGTGGCATTTTTCTGTAGTAGTCCAAGCAGACTAACCCACCACCATTGGTAAACTTTAACAGTTTCTCTAAAATTGGTCCACCATTCTAAAAAAGTATTATTAATAAATTGGTCCACTGTTCTTAAAAAGTATTATTTAAAAAATAGTATTATTCCATTATCAGCAAATAGTCACATCTTGCCCTGAGTAGGAAGACACATAGCTGGCAGTAGAGAAACTAAAAATTGTCTGTAATCTCCTTAGGACACAAATTAGACCTCTCTCAATATTTTCAATATATATTTGATAAAAATAAAACAGTTAATGGCCATGATAAAGACAAAAAATGGTATAATTCAACTAACAATTTTTTAAAAAAATTCTCTTTTGCTTTGGGATGCATTATAGATTTTTTACAAGATTTCCTAACAATGCCAATTCTTATTAAGTTTCAAAACAGCAGAGATAATGAGAAAATTTAAGTTTTTAAGAGAGTACAAAGATCTATAATAATAATAATGAATAGATCAAATACAAAGAAGCAGGCATCACACTTACCAGAATCTAAAAGACAGAGGAGCAAGGCCTCTAAGACTCTGACGGAATTATTATTACCAACCATCAAATGTCAGAGTAAAAATAAAAACATTTGCAGAAATGAAAATTTATTTCTTTTCCTATTAATGTTTCATCTGAATTAATTTAAAATGCACTTGAAGTTACTGAGCCATAGAACCTGGGGAGTGGAGAAATAAAGCTGGCTTCTGCAGGTCATGGACAAGATGGAGAGTTTGTTTGTAAAGACTAAAGGCTGACTACATTTGGATTTTGTGAGGAGTATGAAGTAAGTCTCTGCTAAGGAGGGAAGGCATTTGAATGAGATTAAATCTCAGTGGAAGTCTAATGGAAGGGAAAGAATGTTTAGAGCAAATATAAAGTCCTCATTCTGTTCTAGGTAGTTGCCCATTGGTGGGGAGTCACCCTGAGGGCAAATTTGGGGAAAGGGGTAGAGGCTTTGTGCAGGAAAACAACAGTGGTTAGAAAGACAAGTCAAGAGGCTGTGATCAGCAGGCCAGTGAAGAGCTCCTGGAGGTTTTTTAGATCTTTGCTTGAAGAAGACCATTTTCATCATATTTGTCAACTGATACATGCTGAATGCCCACCAAGTTTACAATTAACACTTGAATATTACATGTTTTTAACCATAAATTTACCATTTTTATAAATCAGGTTGTAATTTAATTGGAGTATATAAACACTTTTATCCAAACAATAGAAATATTGCCCAACCAAATATGCTTGTGTGATCTTTTCACTGGAAACAATATGGTCAATTAAGGGAGGTTTTTTTTTTCCTTCTTATTTGTAGTCTTCTTCCAAAGTTATTATCTCAGCACAGTAAATTTATACTCTGCAGACTATCAAAAGTAACATATAAACTTAGAAAAAAAAATCTTCCTTTTGCAACTAAAATTAGCATTGCTGAGCCTTCTGCAAGACTTTCTGGGGTAAGGTATGCTGTGTGACAAGTCTCAGCAAGGCTCTGTAGTTTTCTGCTTTCTAATCCTGTAACTTTCCATTCTATAATCATGAGTAGGTTGTAAGGACTCAGACTCAATTTTCCAGATGACTTCAGGGACAAAGAATTGCTAATTTGTTATACTAATCTTGACATTTTGAGTTGTAATTGAAAATAGTTTTCCTTAATTAACTATGTTGTTTTGGGTGAAAAAAATCAAACAAGAGTAGCATATTTAGTGGGGTAATATTTCTATTTCGGTGTCTTTTTTAGTATAGTCCTTCAGTTCCATGGTGATATATGTAGATATAGATAGATAGATAGATAGATAGATAGATATAAATTTTTCAGTTTATCCCGTAGAGGATTCAAATATAACTAATACTCTACAACTCTACTTGGAAAATAAAGATTTTACCCATAATCGACCTATTTTACCCATGACAGAACTATTATGACAGAGGTTTTGTGAAAAATCCTTTCCTCTGATTAATAGACAAATGCATTATTCAAAAGTTACCTCTCTGAATATAGGAGAATCTTTAGAAAGAGAATTGGTATTAAATGTGCATTTACTATCGAGCATTCTGGAATTAAAACTGACTATAATTTTTCCTCTAAAAATATGCTAAGGTATTATGCTTGCCTATATAGGAAAAGGAGTACGTCAAGGCTGTATATTGTCACCCTGCTTATTTAACTTATATGCAGAGTACATCATGAGAAACGCTGGGCTGGAAGAAGCACAAACTGGAATCAAGATTGCCGGGAGAAATATCAATAACCTCAGATATGCAGATGATACCACCCTTATGGCAGAAAGTGAAGAGGAACTAAAAAGCCTCTTGATGAAAGTGAAAGAGGAGAGTGAAAAAGTTGGCTTAAAGCTCAACATTCAGAAAACAAAGATCATGGCATCTGGTCCCATCACTTCATGGGAAATAGATGGGGAAACAGTGTCAGACTTTATTTTTTGGGGCTCCAAAATCACTGCAGATGGTGATTGCAGCCATGAAATTAAAAGACACCTACTCCTTGGAAGGAAAGTTATGACCAACATAGATAGCATATTCAAAAGCAGAGACATTACTTTGCCGACTAAGGTCCATCTAGTCAAGGCTATGGTTTTTCCAGTGGTCATGTATGGATGTGAGAGATGGACTGTGAAGAAAGCTGAGCACCGAAGAATTGATGCTTTTGAACTGTGGTGTTGGAGAAGACTCTTGAGGGTCCCTTGGACTGCAAGGAGATCCAACCAGTCCATTCTGAAGGAGATCAGCCCTGGGATTTCTTTGGAAGGAATGATGCTAAAGCTGAAACTCCAATACTTTGGCCACCTCATACAAAGAGTTGACTCATTGGAAGACTCTGATGCTGGGAGGGATTGGGGGCAGGAGGAGAAGGGGACGACAGAGGATGAGACGGCTGGATGGCATCATTGACTCGATGGACATGAATTTGAGTGAACTCCGAGAGTTAGTGATGGACAGGGAGGCCTGGTGTGCTGTGATTCATGGGGTCACAAAGAGTCGGACACGACTGAGCAACTGAACTGAACTGAACTGAAATTTGTATTAATACATGCTTATTTCTGCTCTTCCAATTCCCAACCACCTTTTAGATTATATATATATATATATATATATATGATATTTAAGATAGAGATATATTTAATGTATATTTAAATATATATATATATAATAGGAGAAAATTATTATAGGTTGGTAGTGAACAAACCCTGGGTCGGGAAGATCCCCTGTAGGAAGTCATGGCAACCCGCTCCAGTATTCTTGCCTGGAGATTCCCATGGACAGAGGAACCTGGTGGGCTATAGTCCATGGGGTCGCAAAGAGTCGGACACGACTGAGCAACATGGCATGCACACAGTGGACAAAATTTTTCTAGGGGATTGATGCAGTACTGTTTTCAGTAGAGAAAACTGGGGTCTCCTTGCTACATTCTGCTCCACCCCGCCTCACCCGTGCTTTTGTCCTGTTGGAGGTGAATTTTCCCAGGAACACAACACAAGGTGGTGCTGTTGCATTTATGCTAAACCAGCTGCAGGCCCAGCCCCTGACGCTATCTGTAGATTTCATTTGGAAAGTGTTAAGCAAGTGCCAAAGGAAGAGAGAGAAAGCTTTTGCATATGTGAAGTGTCTACCTGGTAGTTATCCTTTCAGATGAGAAAAGCTACGTAGAAAGAAAGAGGAGGAATGTGAAGTTTCTTTCAGTTGAGGAAGCTTCTGGGGGAAAACATCTTAAGAAATGAAAGTGACAGTGCTGGTGGGTTCCTGTGTTGCTAAATTACAGAAGCGTAGAGAATTAGGGCTAGAAGAGATATTAAGATGCTATCTAATCCATAAGATTTCGTTTATTAAATTATCAGCCAGTTAAACTTTTGCCTTGGTTTTAAAATTTCCTGGGGAAGAGAAAACGGTAAATTACCAATCCCTACTGTTAATAGTCTCCCCTCTGTGAAGATAAGGGGTTGCAAATCCACACCTCCTCCCACTCCTCTCACTCCACAGACACACTCACATGGAGTAGAAAGGATTTTGTTAGCAGACTGGTTAGTGAGGATCAAAACGAGATTAGAAATCAGGGAGTTTGGATCCTCTTCCCTCCCTCATCTGACCTCACCCTGGATTAAGAGTCTTCAGATTTAGCACCTCCAAAGTAAAGAGACTCTGTGAGCATCCGGGTTTCCACAAATAGTTGGTTCAAGTGAGAAGCTTTTTTTAAAAGTACAGATTAAGGATCATACCACAGAATTGTTTAATCAGAAAATCCAGGGCAGGGTCTAGAAATTACGCTTAAAAACTGGAGTCCCCTAAACCCTGGAAAGCTTTTTTCCTATGTGAAGATAGAGAAATTAGATAGAAACTTATAGGCAAGCAGCCCACTTAATCTCATGACTGGTGAGTAAGCACCACTAGATTGCTGCTGCTGCTGCTAAGTCGCTTCAGTCGTGTCCGACTCTGTGGGACCCCATAGACGACAGCCAACTAGGCTCCTCTGTCCCTGGGATTCTCCAGGCAAGAATACAAGAGTGGGTTTCCATTTCCTTCTCCAATGCATGCATGCATGCTACGTCACTTCAGTCGCGTCCAACTCTGGCCGACCCCATGGACAGCAGCCCACCAGGCTCCTCTGTCCACAGCATTCTCTAGGCAAGAGTAGTGAAGTGGGTTGCCATTTCCTGTAA
The DNA here is from genome assembly GCF_042477335.2 of Ovis canadensis. Classification (NCBI taxonomy): domain Eukaryota; kingdom Metazoa; phylum Chordata; class Mammalia; order Artiodactyla; family Bovidae; genus Ovis; species Ovis canadensis. Next base: position 41,742,149 of record NC_091254.1, read on the forward strand.
GTAACTCTAATTCCATCTGGCTTTAAAATTTTCAGTCATCTTTAACACAAAAGCCCTCGAAAAATAAAAGTAAACTTCAGCAGGTCCAAAGTGATTTCCTCTTCACTGTATTCCCAGCCTTTTGAGCAATCTGTCATATATAGATCTAAAATTAAGTGTTTTCTAAATTTCCCATACCTGTGAAATTGGAAGGTACAGAACTATTACTGTGGTAAAAATCTAATAACAGTGAATGTGTTCACCCTGCTTCCTACAGACTAGTTTATTTTCCTATAATGGTTACTCTGGATTGGTTGACAGTTAGGAAAATAGTATTTTGACAATTTCACCTTGTATTCTTATAAAACTAGAGAGTCAAGAAGCTGGCCACATTCTTGGCCAGTATATAAGCTTATTTGTAAGTCACATTCTAGTGAATTCAAGTGTATGGGAGTCACTCACAAAAAATCCTCCAGGAAAATCTGGTTTTCTGAGTCTTTCAGACTGTCTAATTCAGCAATGTGAAATTCAGGAACAATGCAATTCAGATCATTCGCATCCCAAGTGGAAGAATCAGATAATTGAAGCAACATTTGTTTACTCTAGTTTATGGTATCGAGGTAATTAATTCTGCTTTCCATTTCCCCTTGCTAATGTAATGTGACCTCATTGTTATTTTTGAAGTAAATCGATTAGGAGATTTGGCTTGCATATGCAGCTCTTGTATATGGGTAATTATTCCAGCAAACAGAAACCTATACACTCTTTACAAGCTGTAGTCTTAGTGCTACTTTCTAATATTTGGTTCTTGTTACTTGTAGCTTAAAAACCATTTCCAGGTCTGATTAATTTGCTCTTCAGCAGTCTGAAGTTCAGTGTTTCCAACCCATGGGTTGAATATATAAAATGATGTATGGGGTCAAAATTAGCATTTAGTTAAATATTAGAGTAAATCAGGGACTTCCCTGGTGGCCCAGTGGTTAAGACTCCATTCTTCCAATGCAGGGGGCATGGGTCCAATCCTTGGTTGGGGAACTAATATTTCACGTGCTACACAGTGCAGCCCAATTTTTTTTTTCATTTTTAATTTAAAAGAATAATAAACAAGTCAATATAGGAGCTAAACTCCATTAAATACCATGTAGATAACCTGTCCATTAGATCTTTCAAACCGCTTCTCAAAATTCAGCCCAGCTACAACTGAAGCACAAATTGGAATCAAGATTGCTGGGAGAAATATAAACAACAGATATGCAGATGACACCATCCTTACAGCAGAAAGTGAAGAAAGCTAAAGAGCCTTTTGATCAAAGTGAAAGAGGAGAGTGAAAAAGTTGGCTTAAAACTCAACATTCAAAAAACTAAGATCATGGCATCCAGTCCCATCATTTCATGGCAAATAGACAGAGAAACAGTGGAAATAGTGAGACACTTATTTTCTTGGGCTACAAAATCACTGCAGATGGTAACCGTAGCCATGAAATTAAAAGACGCTTGCTCCTTCGAAGAAAAGCTATGACCAACCTAGACAGCGTATTAAAAAGCAGAGACATTACTTTGTCAAAAAGTAATCCATCTAGTCAAAAGATCCATCTAGTCAAAGCTATGGTTTTTCCAGTAGTCATGTATGGATGTGAGAGTTGAACTATAAAGAAAGCTGAGTGCCGAAGAATTGATGCTTTTGAACTGTGATGTTGGGGAAGGCTCTTGAGAGTCCCTTGGAGTGCAAAGAGATCCAACCAGTCAATCCTAAAGGAAATTAGTCATGACTATTCATTGAAAGGACTGATGCTGAAGCTGAAATGACAATCCTTTGGCCACCTGATGTGAAGAATTGACTCATTGGAAAAGACCCTGATGCTGGGAAAGATTGAAGGCGGGAGCAGAAGGGAATGACAGAGGAGAAGATGGTTGGATGGCATCACCAACTCCATGGACATGAGTTTGAGCAAGCTCCAGGAGCTGGCGACAGAGAAGCCTGGCGTGCTGTAGTCCATGGGGTCTTAAAGAGTCGTATACGATGGAGCAACTGAACTGACATCTGTTTAGCTTCCCAGGTGGCGCAGTGTTAAAGAATCTGCCTGCCAAAGCAGAAGACAAGGTTTCAATCCCTGGGTCGGGATGATCCCCTGGAGTAGGAAATGGTAACCCATTCCAGTATTCTTGCCTGAAAAATTCCATGCACAGAGGAGCCAGGCAGGCTATAGTCCGTGGGGTTGCAAAGAGTCAGCCACAAAGGGATTACTGAGCATGCAAGCACACATTATCTGTTGTTTATCAGTTACAAATATCCATATTCCTCTGCTGCTCAGTCACACTGTTCCAAATTATCTCTAAGTCTGTGTCTTGTGATTCTCTGTATAATTACATCTGCTTCTCCCTGATTTTCCATGAGCTTATTTCATCCTTTCAAGAGGGCTTATAAATGCATTTGTTCCCTTTATCAGAAGGACACCAGCCCAGCAGTTCTGTCTTACTGACGCCCATGCTCCAGTGAATAAAAATAGCCTTGTGTCCTCTGGAGTTCTCTGAGCCGTTTAGGAAGAAAGAAAGTCTGTCATGGAATCACTATCATTTGTAATGTCCTCGCCAAAAGACAGCCACAGAAAAAAACTCTAGAACTATTTGTGACCTAATAAAATACAAAAGAAGAAAATGTACTCAAAATAATACAGCTTTTCTTTATTGCACAGTCCCAGCTTCTTTGAGCCCCAATGATTCTGTTACTGGACTTGGTCCCGGTCATATAGAAGTTCTGTGCATCAGGAAATCAGTTGCCATCTCAGTAATTAACAGGAAATTACTCTGCATTTTGAACCAGACTGTCTGCTTTTGCTGCTGTTACTACTGCTGCCTTCCGAAGCTTTAGGATGCTCTCCCCGAACACTGAAAATCTGTTCCTTCTTTATCCAGAATCCATTCTCAGTGTTGTGAAGGAGCTGCGAGCGTTGGTATGAAGTGAGGTTCTTCACCTAGCAGTGAAGCTAAAATAGCTTTGTCCATCAAATTCCTGAACTTCTCTGAGCTTAAAACACTCCACCTATAAAATGTAAAATTTATCTGCTTCTCAGTGTTGTTTTTGTGGAATTAACAATGCCACAGAGTGAAACACTATGACCACAGTATGTAAATTGAACGTTGCTGCACAGATATGAGGGAATGTTAAATACTGGTTATTTAGAGCAGTGGCCTCCGACTGGAGCCCTCTATCTCAGGGGTCCACAGCAATCAGGTGAGGCCTGGAGAGAGAATGTTGGAACGTCTGTCTATGTATAAAATGTGTAAACTTAAAAGAAAAGATATTAAGCTTTCGCAATATTTAATACAAGAATTAAGCTGATGCTTTCTCTAGTCTGCGTCTGAAATGGTCATGGAACTTAGCAGTGAGATGTTCTGAGGGGCATGCTGGTACCACAGCTAGGTGACATGGAGTTCCCACGCATCGGGACGCGTTCTGCATCCCACACACGCTGCACTTTGTGCATGTCCTTCGTGGCTGGCAGAACAATGCCGACTCCCAAACCTGTCCAGGAACCCCCGGAACCTGGGGACAGACTACCTCACGTGACAAAAGGAACTTTGCCAATCTGATTGCGACTTGAGATGGGGAGAGTATCTGGATTACCTGGATGGACCCAATGTAATCACCAAGGTCCTCACAGTAAATGAACTGGGGAGGCAGGAGCATCTCAGTGAAAGATGTGACAAGAGGTCAGAGTGATGTGATTGCTGGAAGGGGGCCACAGGCCGAGGAATGTGGTGGCCTCTGGAAGCTGGAACAGTCAGGGAAACAGGGTTGTTCTTGTAGTCTCCATAAAGAACACATTCCAGCTGACACTTTGATATCAGCTCAGTGAGACCCATTTTAGGTTTCCAACCTCCGTCCATAGCGTAGTAAGTAATAAATCTGTATTGTTCAAGCCACTACATGTGTAGTAATTTGTTACAGCCACAACAAAAAGCTAACTTATTATGTTAAGTGGATTTGTGAATTCTGTGATCCAATTTTAACTAAACTGTCACCAAAAGGGCAAACGTCCTCTAAAGAGATTTCTGCAGAAAAAGTGTTGCTGAGAGACAACTCTAATATTGCAAATGCAACTAAACAAGACATTGGCAGGACTGAACTTCATTACACTCCTCAGCTCATTTTAAAATGAAAAGAGTGATGTTCTAATGTACTTAATTCTATTGTTTTCACTATATTAATTTTTAAGTGAAAATAGTGGCTTTAAAAAAAAAAAAAAGAAAATAGTGGCTTTATATCATTAATACATAAATAGTAATAAAATGTTACTTTTAACATATGCATTTTATATCTATTAAATCATTTTTAAAAAGCCTTTTAAAGTTGAAATAATTGTAGATTCACATGCAATTGTAAGAAATAATACAGAGAGATCCCCATGCACCCTTAATCCAGTTTCCCTCAATGGCACCATCATAACTCTAAGGTAATATTCTTGCCATAAGAACGCCATGAACAGCATGAAAACAAAAAAAGATATGACACTGGAAGATGAGCCCCCCAGGTCAGAAGGTGCCCTGTAGGCTACTGGGGAAGAACAGGGGGCAATTACTAATAGCTCCAGAAAGAATGAAGCCGTTGGGCCAAAGCAGAAATAAAGCTTAGTTGTCAATGAGTCTAGTGCTGAAAATAAAGTGTGATGCTATAAAGAATAATATTGCATAGGAATCTGGAATGTTAGGTTCATGAATCAAGGTAAATGGGACACAATCAAACAGGAGGTGGCAAGAGTGAACATCAACATCTTAGGAATCAGTGAACTAAAATGGATAGGAATGGGGGAATTTAATTAAGATGACGATTATATCTACTACTGTGGGCAGGAATCCCTTAGAAGGGTAATATCATAACTGGGATATTGACATTGATACAGCCCACTGACCTTATTTAGGTCTCACCAGTTTTACATGCATTCATGAGCATGTATGTAATCAGCTGCATGCAATTTTATCACTTGTGTAGATTTGTGTGTAGCCTGTATCACTTGTGTAGATTTGTGTAACTGCAGATTACAGAATAATCTCATTATCACGAGAATACATCATGCTAGCTACAGTCACCTCCACCTCCCTCCACACTTCCTTCTAACCTTTAGCAACCAGTTATCTGTTTTCTATCTCCATAATTTTGTCACTCTGAGACTGGGCTTTGTTTTTTTCCACTCAGCAAACTTCCCTTGGGATCCACCCAAGTTATTACTATACTAGTTTTTTATTGTTGCTGTACCAAATTACCACATATTCAGCCACTTAACGCAACAAACACCTTTTATCTCACACTGCTGAAGGTCAAAAGTCCAAGAACAGCTCAACTGGACCTCTGCTTAGAATCTGACAAGCATAAATCAAGGCTGTGCTCCTTTCTGTAAGGCTCTGGGGATAAAGTGGTTCCAAGTTTGTGCAAGTTGTTGATCAAATTCAGTTTCTGGCACTTGCAGGACTGAGGTCCCAATTTCCATGCTGGCTGTCGGCAGAGAGAAGTCTTTGCTTGAGAGCCTGCCTGCATCCTTCGCGTACTTTCCATTTGGCGCTCCCCCAGCAATAACAGATGAATCCCTCTCACACTTGGAATCTTTATGATTTCTGACATATCACTTCCACTCCAGCCAGAGAAAATTCTTCGAAGAGTTCATGTGATTAGATGGGACCCACTCAAGTAATCCAAAAGACTCTCCCTATTTTAAGGTCTGTAACTTTATACCTGCAAAGTCCCTTTGCCATGTAATATAACATATTCATTGGTTCCAGAGATCAGAGAGCGTACAATTTTTTTTTGGCGGGGGGAGCATTTTTCTGTCCACCAGATTGTATATACCAATAGTTTGTTCCTCTGTATTGTTCAATAGTATTCCACAGTATGGGTATACCATGGTATTTAACAATTCATCCATGGAAGGACTTTTGAGTTGTTCCCAGTTTTGGACTATTATTAATATAGATGCTGTGAAAGTTCTTGTAATGACTTCATGTAACACACACTTTTTTTCATTTTTCTGTGGTAAATGCCCAGGAGTACAATAGTTGAGTCATATGGCAAGTTCAATTTTATTAGAAACATCCACCCACTTTCCAGAGAGGCTGTGCCCTTTTACAATGCAACCAGCAAAAAAATGAGTGATTCAGTTCCTCTGCATCCTCATGAGCATTGGCTGTTATCATTCGTTTTCACTGCGGCCATTCTGACAGGTGTGTAGTTGTATCTCATTGGGGCTTTAAATTTATATGTCCTTAATAATTAGTGTTCAAGCTGGTTTTAGAAAAGGCACAGGAACCAGAGATCAAACTGCCAACATCCACTGGATCATGGAAAAAGCATGAGAGTTCCAGAAAAACATCTATTTCTGCTTTATTGACTATGCCAAAGCCTTTGACTGTGTGGATCACAATTAACTGTGGAAAATTCTGAAACAGATGGGAATACCAGACCACCTGACCTGCCTCTTGAGAAATCTATCTGCAGGTCAGGAAGCAACAGTTAGAACTGGACATGGAACAACAGACTGGTTCCAAATAGGAAAAGGAGTATGTCAAGGCTGTATATTGTCACCCTGCTTATTTAACTTCTATGTAGAGTATATCATGAGAAACGTTGGACTGGAAGAAACACAAGCTGGAATCAAGATTGCCGGGAGAAATATCAATCACCTCAGATATGCAGATGACAGCACCCTTATTGCAGAAAGTGAAGAGGAGCTAAAAAGCCTCTTGATGAAAGTGAAAGAGGCGAGCGAAAAAGTTGGCTTAAAGCTCAACATTCAGAAAACGAATTCAAGGCATCTGTTCCCATCACTTCATGGGAAATAGATGGGGAAACAGTAGAAACAGTGTCAGACTTTATTTTTTTGGGCTCCAAAATCACTGCAGATGGTGACTGCAGCCATGAAATTAAAAGACGCTTACTCCTAGGAAGGAAAGTTATAACCAATCTAGACAGTATATTCAAAAGCAGAGACATTACTTTGAGAACTAAGGTCCGTCTATTCAAGGCTATGGTTTTTCCTGTGGTCATGTATGGATGTGAAAGTTGGACTGTGAAGAAGGCTGAGTGCCGAAGAATTGATGCTTTTGAACTGTGGTGTTAGAGAAGACTCTTGAGAGTCCCTTGGACTGCAAGGAGATCCAACCACTCCATTCTGAAGGAGATCAGCCCTGGGATTTCTTTGGAAGGAATGATGCTAAAGATGAAGCTTCAGTACTTTGGCCACCTCATGCGAAGAGTTGATTCATTGGAAAAGAGTCTGATGCTGGGAGGGATTGGGGACAGGAGGAGAAGGGGATGACAGAGGATGAGATGGCTGGATGGCATCACTGACTCGATGGACGTGAGTCTGAGTGAACTCTGGGAGTTGGTGATGGACAGGGAGGCCTGGCGTGCTGCGATTCATGTGGTCACAAAGAGTCAGACACGACTGAGCAATTGAACTGAACTGAACTGAATGATTAATGATGTTGAATATCTTTTCATGTGCTTCTTTGCATTCTCTTCAGTGAAATTGCTGTTCACATCTTTTGTCCTTCTAATTGGATTGTTTGATTTATATTTTTTACTGTTGAATTTGAAAAACTTATATGGTCTAGATATAAGTTCCTTGTTGCAAATGTGGTTTGCAAGTATTTTCTCCCAGTCTGCAGTTTGCTTTTTACCCACCATCTTCACATCAGCTTCATAAAGCAAATGTTTTAATTCTGATTAGGTCCAATTGACCAGTGTTCCCTCTTATGGATTCTGTTTTGATGGCAAGACTAGAAAATCTTCACCTAGCCATAGATGCTGAAGATTTTCTCCCATTTTGGTTTCTACAAGTTTTATAGTTTCATGTTTTACATTTATTTCAGAGACCCAGGAACTTTAAGGGTCCACTGACTTCCCTTTTCATTTGGAGCTCTTTTTAATCCAAGACATTTCTATTGAGAATGGCCTTTGGGTCACCCTGCTTATTTAACTTATATGCAGAGTACATCATGAGAAACGCTGGACTGGAAGAAACACTGGACTGGAAGAAACACTGGACTGGAAGAAACACAAGCTGGAATCAAGATTGCCGGGAGAAATATCAATAACCTCAGATATGCAGATGACACCACCCTTATGGCAAAAAAGTGGCAAGAAAGTGAAGAGGAACTAAAAAGCCTCCTGATGAAAGTGAAAGAGGAGAGCGAAAAAGTTGGCTTAAAGCTCAACATTCAGAAAACGAAGATCATGGCATCCGGTCCCATCACGTCATGGGAAATAGATGGGGAAACAGTGGAAACAGTGTCAGACTTTATTTTTTGGGGCTCCAAAATCACTGCAGATGGTGATCACAGCCATGAAATCAAAAGACACCTACTCCTTGGAAGGAAAGTTATGACCAAACTAGACAGTATATTCGAAAGCAGAGACATTACTTTGCCGACTAAGGTCCGTCTAGTCAAGGCTATGGTTTTTCCAGTAGTCATGTATGGATGTGAGAGTTGGACTGTGAAGAAGGCTGAGCGCCGAAGAATTGATGCTTTTGAACTGTCTCTTGAGAGTCACTTGGACTGCAAGGAGATCCAACCAGTCCATTCTGAAGGAGATCAGCCCTGGGATTTCTTTGGAAGGAATGATGCTAAAGCTGAAACTCCAGTACTTTGGCCACCTCATGCGAAGAGTTGACTCATTGGAAAAGACTCTGATGCTGGGAGGGATTGGGGGCAGGAGGAGAAGGGGATGACAGAGGATGAGATGGCTGGATAGTATCATTGACTTGATGGACGTGAGTCTGAGTGAACTCTGGGAGTTGGTGATGGACAGGGAGGCCTGGCGTGCTGCGAGTCATGGGGTTGCAAGGAGTCAGACATGACTGAGCGACTAAACTGAACTGAAACACTGAGGAATTTTTTAATGAGCTAAATAACAATGGTAGAATTTAATTTCAGACAAGTATTCACTGCAGAAATTTGATGAGTTAAGGGTATAAAGAAGACTATTTAAGAATTGCTATTATTTTCTTATAATCATACTGCTCTTAGGTTGACCCCAAAACTCCAATTCCACCTTTAACATGTTCTTAAGAAGACTGCTGACGTAGATAGAGGAAATGTTTGATAAATTATTTATGAATGAATTTAATGGGTGACAGCAGTTACCATAAGGTCTAATTTATATATTTTTACATTGTGGATGTCTATAAATCCTAAAGATGTTTTTTTCCAACTTCATCTAAGAGCAACTCAGGATGATGTAGGCAAGAAAATTCCCTGGAACTCAAAATCATTCAAAAAGCTTTAGAACAATTTTCACTGAAATTGTGGTGGAATCCAAAATCTGTATTTTTAAAATGCTGTCCAGGTGATTCTGATATTCAATCAGGTAAGTGACTAAGACAAAAAGACTGGATTTCTTTTAAAAAGTTTCATGTTCCTTATTTGTATATAGACAACATTTCTATATTTTCACTATTTTAAATTGGGGACAAAACATAAAAGCCTATGTAGCCCTCTAATCTTACCTCCACAAATTCATGAATAATTCTTAAACAATACTCCTATATACAGAATGCTTTCTTCTTGTTATACACTGGAACAATGTTTGCAATCAAGGGCTATGACTTGACTTGAAACCTTGGGCCTGCTGAGTTGCTTCAGTCATGTCCGACTCTTTGTGACCCCACAGACTGTAGTCTCCCTAGCTTCTCTGTCCCTGGGATTCTCCTGGCAAGAATACTAGAGTGGGTTGCCATTTCCTACTCCAGGGGATCTTTCTGACCCAGGGATTGAACCCATGTTCCTTATGTCTCCTACATTGGCAGATGGGTTCTTTACCACCTGGGAAGCCTCTTGAAACCTTAGACAGCCACATAAGAAAGAAAATTGAGAATGCCCCATGGTATACCCAAGCCAAGTAGCATCAAGATGGGCTTTGTAAGAAATCATTCATTCGACAATATGTATTTTCTTATATTTAAAATGCACCATGATAGATTTTATGACTCCGACACATTTAGTCTTATAATACGGAGGCATAGCTCAGTGAAAATTTTAGGTCAATAAGTCAGCTAATGCAAAGTAGTAGCATCTATAATGGTAGAGAAAGGACAGAGTGCTATAAGCACACACAGGAGGATGGTCTGAGTCAAGAATTATTTGGTTGCAAGTAGCAGGAACCCACTGAGGGCAGCAAAAATTGGTTATTTAACATATGGGTAGAGGTAATTCTTGGGAAACCCAAAGGGTAGGAAGTAGAGCTGTCAGGAAGAAAGGCAGTTGGTTCTCCTCTATCTTCCTGAAATCACATGATCTAGCATATTTGCTTCTTTCTGGGCACCTTTTTCACTCTCTGCAGCCTGGATTTTATCATCATCATCACCATTGTTATGTCTACATGCATATGGCAGAATATGAATGCCCCACACTGGAAGCCCAGATGAGTCTACCTCTCTTCCAATTTCCAATAAGAACAGAAATGGACTATTATCTTAGATTCCAAACCAAATTCCCGGAAGAGAATTTGGCCTGATTTGACTCATACACCCACATGAGCTAAGAAGACATCTTAAATTAGGATGACTTTAAGGGATATCTTGTGCATGAGGATAGTGTTCTAGATGAAAGAGCAACTGACTGAGAATTGGCAGAGATGATACTATCAAAGTCTAGGGAGAGTATAACACACCTGGAGCACAGAAAGAAGGTCAAGACAGCTAGAACTTAGGTACAGTGGAAGTGGGATTGGAGACAGAAGGTGAAGAAAGAGAACCCTGGTGCCTACTGAGGGAAGAAGGGGCTAGATAACAAGGAAACTTGAAAGTATGCTAACGGGCTGGTAGAGGGTCTTTGATGTAAACTTCTACATTAAGAATATTGCATCCCATTCTCCCTTGTTCAAATCACCAACTGTGACTAAACTGAATCCAATCACATCCTTACTTAGCATATTTTGTTTTGGTTTATGCCATATGAGTTTCTCCCTGTTGTCTTCCTATTACTGTCCTCTTCTGGGCCTTCTTTGGATCGTGGGTGAGGTAAAGGTACACAGAATCATGGTTTCACACAGAAGTGAAAATACATTTAATTTATACTTTTCTAGTGATGGGCGGAGGAGCCTGGTAGGCTGCAGTCCATGGGGTCGCTAAGAGTCGGACACAACTGAGCGGCTTCACTTTCACTTTTCACTTTCATGCCTTGGAGGAGGAAATGGCAACACACTGCAGTGTTCTTGCCTGGAGAATCCCAGGGATGGGGGAGCCTGACGGGCTGCCATCTATGGGGTCACACAGAGTCAGACACAACTGAAGTGACTTAGCAGCAGCAGTGATGCCCCGAATGTCTTTTAACCTCTTAGATGTACTGGGAGAAAACACCTCTTGATTGAGCCATCTACATTTATTCCCAGAAGAGAATATAAACAGCATGAAAGACAATCCAAAGCATTAGAATAACTTATGTATTTTCAGCTTTTTTCCTTTGATACTTATCCTCAAGCATGATTCCGAAGGTCATGGCAATTTGGAAAATTCCATTTCAAAGCAATTTTCCCTAAAATAACAAGGGAAAATAAGCACTAAGAAAAGACACACTGACAGAAGAGATATCAGTTTAGCTTCTTAAATTTGGTTTGCATAATATGTTTCATACAAGAAATTCCTGCATTTTTAAAAATTAATTTAATTAGAGTATAATTACAATATTGTGATGGCTTTTGCCATACATTTTGAAATATTTTATGACAGTCCCCACTCCCACATCATTTGTTGAACTATGCAAATATAGGCTTCCCTTATGCCTTAGTTGGTAAAGAATCTGCCTGCAGTGCAGGAGACCTGGGTTCGATCCCTGGGATGGGAAGATACCCTGGAGAAGGGAAAGGCTACCCACTCCAGAATTCTGGCCTAGAGAATTCCAAGGACTATACAAAGAGTCGAACACAACTGAGTGACTTTCACTTCACTTCGCATACAAAAACAAGGTCTTTCTGGGCTATTTCTTAATGTCTGTGGAAAACCTGTAATGAACTTTCTCCAATTGGTTTTCCCTTTCATTCACTGAATTTTCCTTTTGGTGTTTCTGGTTGTACCCTCTCACCTCTACCGTTCAATAAGCCTTGTTTTGTGCTACCTTACTGAATCCTTTCTTACTAGTTTCTGATCATTTTAAGGCTGGACTGCTTAAAAGTACTTTACTGGAGACAGATCAAAGAAATTCCACTTATCTCTAAGAAATCACTTGGAAAAGCATAAACAAGTCATGTGACTTAATGGTGGCTAGTTTCTTTTCAGGGGCTTGGACCAAGACCAAAGCTAGGTTTAGTTGAATATTTGTTACCTTGAGACAAATGAGAGTACACTCAGTGGAGGGAATTTTCTGGAGGACAGTATGAATGACCTTTCTTTGTTCTCCGAAATCAACCACTGTGGCCTTTGTTATTCCTTTCCTTTTTTTTTTTTTTTCTGGGGCTCAAGCTAAATGTATATCTTGGAGGGCTAAGTAGGTGCTAGCTTGTAATTTCTGTCTCTTTTCTTAGGACATGGAAAATAAGTTAACTGATTCTTAGGCAAAATGCTGTTCTTTTTTCCTGGTAGATCCCTAGGGGTTCTCATCCTTAATAATTCAATACTAAAGGTCAATTCTAGTTTAGAAAATGATTGGTTCTCAATAAAATTTTAACTTACAAACTTCAAGAAGTTGAGTTCAAGAATGAAAGAATAGAGGTACATTTTAACTTCATGACTAAATGTTGAAGCCCTATGATATTGTAGCTTTCCTTAGCAAATTTTCTAGCGCTGGCACAAATCTATCATTGAACTGACTTTTACCCAAACTGCCACTTCATGAATAATTCACATTTGTGGAAGTACAAAGTCTATGAAAAAAATATTATTTTTGCTACTGACGTGAATGGCCAAGATACTTGTCATCTCTCAACATTAATTTTTGATGGCTTGCTCCTTGGATAACAGAAAATAAAGCCAGAGAGCTGCAAGGACAAGAAATACTTCTTCTTTTGTGCTTGAAGACAAGTCCAGTTTTCTTTGACATATAAATAAGTATCTGAGAGAGAAGGAACCATGACACTTAAGGGTGACAGACCTCAAAGAAGTGATTTTAAAACCAAAATGCAGTGAATATTTGACATTAAGCCAGATAAGTAATAAATAGATCATATGTTTCCTAAACCAATTTAAATTTAATATTTGGAAATAGTCAATAGACTTACAAATTAAATCCCAATAATATTTCTAAGGAGTTAGGACCAAAAATAAATTCAGGTCACTAGAATTACCAATAAGAGCTATGCTTTTCAAAACAAGACCACTCATTTTTAAGGATGGGGCAAAGAACTGATTTAACCCTCTGTGTTGCCCCCCAAATAGTTTTACATTAAGTGACCTTTTTGACCTAGGTGAAACTTATTAGAATGTTTTTCTTCTGCTGTTCTTTTTATAGATCTTATGACTATGAGATATACCTAATGTCAGGAAAAATTCTGCTTTGTGTTCTTCACATCAACTGTTCCCCAGAGTAATTCAGGGAACTCAAGATCTAAAGTGAAATGACAAAGCATATAAAAGTCATAGACATCTCCTCACTTATGTACCAGCCGTATTTTCATTTTTCTGATTCATGATCTCTATTGTTATGGTTTCAATTGCTTGAAAACAAGAGAAGTAACATAAAAACATAACAGTGACAATGTAGAGCTTTCAGTCTTCCAGTTTCCTTATTAATCCAATCAGTCCTAAAATGGATCATTTCACCATTGGCTCTTTGTTTAAAGATACAAATAGAAATATAGAGATTTATACTTGTTCTTATCCAACAATAAGTTGTAGATCTTGCCATTATATGGCATTTACGCCTCTTCAAAAGTAAGACCAGGGAGTTTCCTCCTTAAGAGATGATATTTTCAATCACAGGGCTATAAGCATTTCCTTAGGAGAGCAGAGAAGAGACTTTGCCATGATTTGCCAATTTGCAGAAGTCACACAAAGGGCAAGATTTTGTGATGGTCCTAAATGCCTGGTTCCAAGCAGATTCTGTGTTGACATGTAGGATAGAGAAGCTGATCAACACCCCTCTCTGCAGCATAGTGTTCTCGTATATTTTTGTTGTATTTGGAAAAAAATTAGTCTATTCTTTATTTATCAGAACACGCATTTCACACACTATGGAGATTCCTCCCTGCACTAGTGACACTCCGGGCTCTCCACACTGTCTCTTTTTTGAAGTTTAGACACATCTCATTTTTCTCAAACATAGCCTTAGTCCCTTGAGATGAGTAAGAAAGAAGTACTAGTGTCCTCATTTTCAATAAGGAAACTAGGACAGGAAAAAGTCATTTATTAGCTATCTCTGTTGGGTAAAGAAAAAGAGACAATTTTCTGGATAATTGGTATAAACCATGTGATGTTTTGAATAGTATGAGTGCCTTTCAATGCTTTGTTTTGGAGTTTCTGTTTTAGTTTTAGGGATAGGAAAGGGCTCTGTGTTTCAATTGCTAGAGATCCTTAGGCTATTGTATAGAAGAGAAATGTAATCAGGATAATGTTTCAAATTAAGCAAAATTCCAGAAACTTAAAAAGTTAGCTCAAGGCAAAAATTGTCAACTAGGGAGCAAGTAAATTTGGTTTCTGTATCTTTTCTTCGCACTAAAAATCAAATTCATTCACAATCAAAGACCTTGAGTTAGTGGAATCTTGGATATTTTTATTAAAAATATAAACTCTCATTGATAATATTAATGGCTGGTCAGGATTTAGAGCAACTGGAATTCTTATACTTTGTTTATGGGAATGAAAAATGGTTTTACCACTTTGAAAAACAGTTTTGCAGTTTATTAAAAACACATACATATATTTACCTCCTGACACAGCAGTCTTACTCCTAAGTATTCACTTGAAAAGAAATGAAAACCTACATTCATTCAGTAACTTGTACATGAATATTTTTTAGCATGTTTACTCATTATCACTACAAAATAAAAACATCCCACGTATCCCTTAGCTGGAAAAAAGATAAATTAAGCACATTTCTACAATAGAATACAAGTCACCAATAAAAAGAAATAACCTTCTGATTTTGTTTTTAATTTTTTAATTGAAGGATAATTGCTTTCAGAATTTTGTGGCTTTCTGTTATACATCAACAAGAATCAGTCATAGGTATACCCATGTACCCTCCCTCCCAAACCTCCCTCCCATCACCCTTCCCACCTCACCCTTCAGCCTGTTGCAGAGCCCCTGTTTGAGTTCCCTGAGTCACACAGCAAATTCCCACTGGCTATCTGTTTTACACGTGGTATTGTAAATTTCTATGTTACTCTCTCCATACGTCTTCCCTTATCCCTCCACTCTGCCCACCTTGTCCATAGGTCTGTTCTTAATGTCTGTTTTTCCACTGCAGCCTTGAAAATAAATTCATCAGTGCCATCTCTTCAGATTCCATATATATGTGTCATTATACAATATTTATATTTCTCTTTCTGACTTACTTCACTGTGTATAATGGGTTCTAGTTTTGTCCATCTCATTAGAACAGATTCAAATGTGTTCCTTTTTATGGCTGAGCAGTATTCCATTGTATACATGTACCACAGCTTCTTTATCCATTCATCTGTTGATGGACATCTAGGTTGCTTCCATGTTCTAGCTATTGTAAACAGAGCTCAGTGAACACTGGGGTACATGTGTCTCTTTCAGTTTTTATTTCCTCAGGGTATATGCTTAGGAGAGGGATTGCTGGGTCATATGGTGGTTTTATTCCTAGCTTTTTAAGGAGTCTACATACCATCTTCCATAGTGGCTGTATCAATTTACATTCCCACCAGCAATGCAAGAGTGTTCCCTTTTCTCCGCACCCTCTCCAGCATTTATAGTTTGCAGACTTTTTGATGATGGCCATTCTGACTGGTGTGAGGTGGTATCTCATTGCAGTTTTGATTTGTATTTCTCTGATAATGAGTGATGGTGAGCATCTTTTCATGTGCTTGTTAGCCATCTGTATGTCTTCTTTGGAGAAATGTCTCTTTGGGTCCCTTTCCCACTTTTTGATTGGGTTGTTTGCTTTTTTGGTATTGAGTTGTATAAGCTGCTTGTATATTTTGAAAATTAATTCTTTATCAGTTGTTCCCCTTGCTATTATTTTGTCCCATCCTGAGTGTTGACTTTACACATTGTTTGTAGTTTCTTTTGCTGTGCAAAAGCTTTTAAGTTTAATTAGGTCACACTTGTTTATTTTTGTTTTTATTTCCATTACTCTAGGAGGTGGGTCATAGAAGATCTTGCTTTGATTTATGTCATCAAGAGTTCTGCCTATGCTCTCCTCTAAGAGTTTAATACTTTCTGGTCTTACATTTAGGTCTTTAATCCATTTTGAGTTTATCTTTGTGTATGATGTTAGGTAGTGAGCTAATTTCATTCTTTTGCAGGTAGCTGTCCAGTTTTCCCAGCACCACTTATTGAAGAGGTTGTCTTTGCCTCATTGTATATTCTGGCCTCCTTTGTCAAAAGTAAGGTACCCATAGGTGCGTGGGTTTATCTATGGGTTCTCTATCTTGTTCCATTATCTGTTTTTGTGCCAGTACCATACTGTCTTGATGACTATAGCTTTGTGGTATAGTCTGAAGTCAGGAAGGTTGATTCCTCTAGCTCCATTCTTCTTTCTCAAAACTGCTTTGGCTATTTGGGGTCTTTTGTGTTTTCATATGAATTGTGAAAATGTTTGTTCTAGTACTGTGAAAAAAGCCATTGGTAATTTGATAGGGATCACATTGAATCTGTGGATTGCGTTTGATAGTATAGTCATTTTCACAATATTGATTTTTCCCACCCAGGAACATGGAATATCTCTCCATCTGTTTATGTCATCTTTGATTTCTTTCATCAGTGTCTTATAGTTTTCCATATACAGGTCTTTTGGTTCCTTAGGCAGGTTTATACCTAGATATTTTATTCTTTTTGTTGCAATGGTAAATGGTATTGATTCCTTAATTTCTCTTTCTCATTTTTCATTATTAGTATATAGGAGTGCAAGTGATTTCTGTGTATTGACCTTGTATCCCATGACTTTGCTGAATTCACTAACTCTAGCAATTTTCTGATAGTTTCTTTTGGCTTTTCTATATATAGTATCATATCTGCAAACAGTGAGTGTTACTTCTTCTTTTCTGATCTGGATTCCTTTTATTTTTTTTATTCTCTAATTGATGTATCTAGGACTTTCAAAACTATATTGAATAATATAGTGAGAGTGGACACGCTTGTCTGGTTCCTGATCTTAGAGGAAAAGCTTTTAGCTTTTCACCATTGAGAATAATGTTTGCTGTGGGCGTTTCAAATATGGCCTTTACTATGTTGAGGTAGGTTCCTTCTATGATCATTTTTTGAAGCATTTTTATCATAAATGGATGCTGGATTTTGTGAAGGATTTTTCTGCATCTATTGAGATGAACATATAGTTTTTATCTTTGTTGATATGGTATATCACATTGATTGATTTGCATATATTGAAGAATCCTTGCATCCCTTGAACAAACCTGACTTGATTATGGTGTATGAGGTTTTTAATGTGTTGTTGGATTCTGTTTGCTAGAATTTTGTTGAGGATTTTTGCATTTATGTTCATCAGTGACATTGGTCTGTAATTTTCTTTTTATCTTTTGTCTTTCCCTGGTTTTGGTATCAGGGTGATTGTGGTCTCATAGAATGAGTTTGGAAGTGTTCCTTCCTCTGCAATTTTTTGGAAGAGTTTCAGAAAAATAGTCATTAGCTCTTCTCTGAATGTTTGATAGAATTCCCCTGTGAAGCCATCTGGCCCTGGGTTTTTGTTTCTGGGGAGATTTTTGATTACTGTTTCAATTTCAGTATTTGTAATTGGGTTGTTCATAATTTCTATTTCTTCCTGGTTCAGTCTTGGGAGGCTGATCTTTTATAACTATCTGTCCATTTCCTCTAGGTCATCCATTTTATTAGCATATAGTTGCTCATAATATTCTCTTATGATCCTTTGTATTTTTGTGTTGTCTGTTGTGACCTCTCCTTTCTCATTTCTAATTTTATTAATTTGATTTTTCTCCCTTTTTTTCTTGATGAGTCTGGCTGGTGGTTTGTCAATTTTGTTAGCCTTCTCAAAGAACCAGCTTTTAGTTTTATTAATCTTTGTTATTGTTTCCTTCATTTCTTTTTCATTTATTTCTGCTCTGATTTTTATGATCTCCTTCTTTCTGCTGACTTTGGGGATTTTTTGTTCTTCTTTTTCCAGCTGCTTTAGATGTAGAGTTAGGCTGTTTATTCGATACTTTTCTTGCTTCTTGAGGTATGACTGTATTGCTATAAACCTCCCTCTTAGAACTGCTTTTGCTGAGTCCCATAGGTTTTGGGTCATTGTGTTTTAATTGTCATTTGTCTCTAGGAGTCTTTTGATTTCTTTTTTTATTTCTTAGTAACCTCTTTGTTATTTAGTAATGTATTGCTTAATCTCCAATAATTTGTGAGAGTTTGTGTTTCTTGCTGTTTATCCCTTGTAGTTGCTATCATAGTGTTGTGGTCAGAGAAGATACTTGATACAATTTCAATTTTCTTAAATTTACTGAGGCTTGATTTGTGGCCCAAGATGTGATCTATCCTGGAGAATGTTCCATGTGCACTTGAGAAGAAAGTATTCTTTTGCGTTTGGATGTAAAGTCCTGAAGATATCAATTAGGTCCATTTGGTCTAATGTTTCACTTAAGGTTTGTGTTTTTCCTTATTGAGTCTCTGTTTTGATGATCTGTCCATTGATAATAGTAGGGTGTTAAAGTCCCCTATTATTATTGTGTTGCTGTTGATCTCTCCACTTATGCCTGTTAGTGTTTGCCTTATGTATTGAGGTGCTCCTATGTCGGGTGCACAGACATTTACAATTGTTACATCTTCTTCTTGGATTGATCACTTGATCATTCTGTAGTGTCCTTTGTCTCTTATGATATTCTTTAAAGTCTGTTTTGTCTGAAATAAATATTGCCACTCCAGGTTTCTTTTGGTTTCCATTCGCATGGAATATCTTTTTCCAACCTTTTACTTTCAGTCTGTATGTGTCTCTAGGTCTGAAGTGGATCTCCTGTAGGCTAGCATTTATATGGGTCTTGTTTTTGTATCCATTCAGTCCATCTATATCTTTTGGTTGGTGCATTTAATCCATTTACATTTAAGGTAATTATTGATACATATGTTCCTACTGGCATTTTCTTGATTGTTTTGGATTTGCTTTCGTAGGTCTCTCCTTTCTCTTGTGTTTACTGGCTATGTAAGTTCTTTAGTATTTGTTGCAAGCCTGGTTTGGTGTTGCTGAATTCTCTTAATTTCTGCTTGTCTGTAAAGCTTTTGATTTCTCCTTCAACTTTGAATGAGATCTTTGCCAGGTATAGTTATCGTGGTTGTAGGTTTTTCTCTTTCAGTATTTTAAATATATCCTGCCATTCCCTTCTGGCCTGTAGAATTTCTGCTGAAAGATCCACTGTTAATTGTATGGATTTACCATGTATGTTACTTGTTGCTTTTCCCTTGCTGCTTTTAATATTCTTTCTTTGTGCTTAATCTCCGTTAGCTTGATTAATGTGTGTCTCAATGTGTTTCTTCTTGAGTTTAATCTGTAGGGGACTCTGTGCTTCTTGGACTTTACTGACTATTTCCTTTCCCATGTCAGGGAAGTTTTCAACCATAATTTCTTCAAAAATTTTCTCAGTGCCTTTCTTTTTTCCTTCTTCTTCTGGGATCCCTATAATTCAAATACTGGTGTGTTTAACATTGCCCCAAAGCTCTCTGAGGCTTTCTTCAATTCTTTTCATTCCTTACCCTTTATTCTTCTCTTCAGCAGTTATTTCTACCATTCTATTTTCCAACTCACTTATCCATCCCTCTGCCTCAGTTATTCTGCTATTGGTTCCTTCTAGAGTATTCTTTGAGTGACTTCACTTTCACTTTTCACTTTCATGCATTGGAGAAGGAAATGGCAACCCATTCCAGTGTTCTTGCCTGGAGGAGCCTGGTGGGCTGCTGTCTTTGGGGTCGCACAGAGTCGGACACAACTGAAGCGAATTAGCAGCAGCAACAGCAGAGTATTTTTAAGGCTACCCACTCCAGTATTCTGGCCTGGAGAACTCCCTGGACTGTATAGACAGTGGAAGTCACAAAGAGTCACACACGACTGAGTGACTTTCACTTTCTCAGAGTATTTTTGGCTTCAGTATTTGTTATTCATTTCTGTCTGCTTATTGTTTATTTATATCCTTGGTGATTGTATTAACTGTGTTAAATGCTTCTTGCATTTTCTCCATTCTGTTTTCAAGTCTTCAGAGCATCTTTACTATCATTATTCTGAATTCTCTTTCAGGGAGATTACTTTGTATATATTCCCTCTTCGTTTATTTGGTCTTGTGAGTTTCTACTTTGCCCTTTCATTTGTGTTGTATTTCTCTGTCTTTTCATCATCTTTTTTTTCCCCTAATTTGCTCCACTTGAGGTCTCCTTTTCCCAGGCTTTAGGGCTGTATTATTTCTTCCTTTTGATTTTTGCCCTTGCAGGGAAATGTTGGTTGGGTGGCTTGTGTTGATTTCTTGTTGGGGGTGACTTGTGCCTGTGTTCTAGTGGTGAGGATAAAGTAGATATTACATAAATACTGGGACATATACACACACTCCCACATATACAGTTATAACCAAAGCATTCTAAAGAAAAGAGTACAGAAGACTAACTTGATGAGCAAGGGAAACCAGAGGTGATATCAAAAAGTTGAAAGCAGAGTTGGCTAATGCTCAATCTGAAAATCTGAGCATGAGCAGAAGGCCAACTGGGGAATATAGCATAGAGAGTGCAACAATTTAACTTACTTTGTGAAAGAAGAAAGAGTGAAGGAAAAATGGGAGAATAAAAAGAGAGAGAGAGAAAAGAAAGAGGAGAAGGGAGGGAAAGAGAAAAGGAAGGGGTGGAGAAGAGGATTAGAAAAGAGAGAGAGAGAAAAGAAAAAATAGAAAAGCAAAGATGAATAGACGTGTGTGGAAAAGATTTGCATATATTTAGGAATAGCTACAGCCAGTAAAGAATAGTAGGAAAAGCAGTTGAATATATCCAAACCAAGTCCAAAAACCTTATCAAGAAAAAAGAAAATTGAGAAAGAGAAAAAAGAAAAAAAATGAAAATTTTCCTTGCATTTTTTTTTTAAAGAAACACAAAGGGGAAAACTTTACGGCACTTCAAAAGGCTAATATGGAGATGGAAATATGTAGAAGGAATAAACCGTGTGATTTATAAGAAAAAAAGAAAGAAAAAAGTCTGTAAATGATTCTTTTTTAACAAGGAAAACTCCACAGCACTGCAAAAAGCTAATGCGATGGTGGAACTATGTTGGGAAATAAGCAGTGTGATTTATAAGAAGAATCTTAAAATGACTTTTTTTTTTTTAATAAGAAAAACGAAGAGGGAAAACTACACAGCACCACTAAATGCTAGTGTGAAGGTGGAGATATGTTGGGGGAATAAACAGTGTGATTTATAACAGAAAAAAAATGAAAAAAGAAACTTTAAAAAGGGGTTTTCAAGGTCGTAGTTCCTGTTTGTGGAGTCTGCCCCTGTGGATGGGGTGGGGTTAGCGTCCTGTGATGTCTGCCTGGTTGGCGGAGGTGCGCCTATGTTCTGGTTGATGGAGCTGGATCTCGTCTCTCTGAAGGGCAGTGCAGTGTCAGTAGTAGGTTTTGGAGTGTCTATGGTTTCGATATGCCTTGGGGCAGTCGTTCTAGCTTTCGCGGTGTCAGGCCTGTCTGTTTCCGCAGCTGCTTCACAGAGACGCTCTCTGCGTAACTGCAATGCTGCCAGTCCCCAGCTTGTCGCTGGGATCCTTGCCGGTGCTTCTGTTCCCCTGTCCCGCCCTGTGCCGCTGGCCGAAACTTGCTAGGTAGGTGCTTGTGTGGATCCTCCTGCGTCGCAGAGACTTGTGTGGACATCCCTCGGTCCCCTAAGCTCACCCTCTGCGTCAAGGAGCTTGCGTGCACTTGTTTCAGCTCCCCGGGCTGGCCTCTGTGTCGTGGGGCTAGTGTGGACTTGTTCGGTTCCCCCTGCCCTCTCTCTGCGCTGTGGGGTTCACGTGCCCTTGTGTCCTCTCACTGCCTGCACTCTTTGTCACGGGGGTTATTTGTTCTTCTTTCGTCTGTGCCGAGAGGGTTGTGTGCGCTGCCAAGTTTGTATGCCTTCCCTCTGTCAGCACCCCAGTCCTGCTCTTTTGACCTTCCGATTTTTGAAACAATGTGGGATGAATCTTAAATCCATTTTTCTAAGTTAATGAAGCCAGACTCAAAGAGGGGCATACTCTAATATATCAGTTATATAACATTCTTTTTTTCAAATACAAAACTATGGAGACAGAAAACATTTGTGGTAGCTAAGTGCTAGGAGGTGAGAAAAGGAGTTGACTACAAAGTATAAGGGACATTTTAGGGGGAAGGGTGACAGAACCTTTCCACATCTTTATTATGGTAGTGGAAACATGACTGTACACCCTTGTCAAAACTCATAGAAACTGTATACTAAAACAAGTGATGATTTTCACTGTATGTAAATTATACCTTAATACAAAAAGGGGAAAAGAAAAACTTTCCAACGTATTATCTCACTTTGAATGATAACATTATTTGAATATATGAGCCTGGCCTGATGATTAAATTAGAAGTCACTAGTTTATAGTCGGAGAAGGCGATGGCACCCCACTCCAGTACTCTTGCCTGGAAAATCCCATGGATGGAGGAGCCTGGTAGGCTGCAGTCCATGGGGTCGCTAAGAGTTGGACATGACTGAGCGACTTCACTTTCCCTTTTCACTTTCATGCATTGGAGAAGGAAATGGCAACCCACTCCAGTGTTCTTGCCTGGAGAATCCCAGGGATGGCGGAGCCTGGTGGGCTGCTGTCTATGGGGTTGCACAGAATCGGACACGACTGAAGTGACTAGCAGCAGCAGCAGTTTATGGTCAATTAAAATGCTGGTAGTCAAATGAAATCTGTGAGGTTTCTGGAAATATAAGTATGTGTAACACATACACATTAATGTGTGTATGTATATTATATATATGAACATTATTAATATAACTGTTGAGAACAAACTTGCATAAAAATGTTTTAGTTTGTTTTTGTGCCTGTTATAACATTCTACAAGTCTATGCAGGAATTTTATCGTTTTAGTTTTCTTCCAAGGGAAGAAAATAAACAGGTAGAAATTTAAGTCCTAAAGTGATGTTGGCAAGGATTTCATAAGTTTGGGCAACAGATGATGGATGGTATTTATGAGCCCAGTTGTAGAAGGCTTACAGAGTGACTCATGAACTGATAGCTGTTTACTGAAGGGGAGGAAATGGCATTGTCTTGTTTAAAATGTTGCCACATTGCAGAGAGAATACAAATCTCACTCAATTTTGAGTCTATCTCCTTTCTAGTTTTATTAATAATAAGCAAAGTTTCCTTTGTTCAAGTTATTTACCACATCTAAGGCAAGGAGATCCAACCAGTCCTTTCTGAAGGAGATCAGCCCTGGGATTTCTTTGGAAGGAATGATGCTAAAGCTGAAACTCCAGTACTTTGGCCACCTCATGCAAAGAGTTGACTCATTGGAAAAGACTTTGATGTTGGGAGGGATTGGGGGGAGGAGGAGAAGGGGACGACAGAGGATGAGATGGCTGGGTGGCATCACCGACTCGATGGGCGTGAATCTGAGTGAACTCTGGGAGTTGGTGATGGACAGGGAGGCCTGGCGTGCTGCAATTCATGGGGTCGCAAAGAGTCAGACATGACTGAGCGACTGAACTGAACTGAACTGAACTAACTATTTTAATATAGATTTTATAGGCTGGGCCAAACTTTTACTCCAAATGAAAGACAACTACAACGTTTGCATGAATCTATTTTAGCTTATTATTTTTCATATTGTAAGAAAGTGTGTTCATAAACATAAGTTCATTAAATGTACTTATACATCATATTAGTGGAGAAGGAAATGGCAACCCACTCCAGTATTCTTGCCTGGAGAATCCCAGGGACGGAGGAGCCTGGTGGGCTGCCATCTATGGGGTCGCACAGAGTCAGACACAACTGAAGCAATTTAGCAGCAGCAGTGGTAGCATATATCATATTTGGATTTGTGGTAAATCAGATGGTTAGTGTTTTTTGCTTCTTTTAATCACAAAACAAAACTAAAGTAGAGGGAAAATGAAGAAGCACTCAGTGTCATTTACTCAGGGCTTTTCCGTGACAACTGGTAATAAGATATGTGGTGGGTGGGGAAGGGGTTTTAGCAACTCTTGGTCATTGCAATTTGTAGAATAAACATTACATATTCGATGGTCAATGTGATTCAGATTTTGGCTGTAGATGATGACTACTGAAGGTCATCTGGTGCTTATGAAATATTTTGAAATACATAATTACTAGTATTGTAACGTGGATGGTGGCTCAGATGGTAAAGCGTCCGCCCGCAATGTGGGAGACCCGGGTTTGATCCCTAGGTTGGGAAGATCCCCTGGAGAAGGAAATGGCAACCCACTCCAGTATTCTTGCCTGGAGAATCCCATGGACAGAGGAGCCTGGTGGGCTACAGTGCATGGGGTCGCAAAGAGTCGGACATGACTGAGTGACTAACAAGTGACTGAGCAACTTCACTTTCACTTTCACTTTCTTTCACTTTAATATGGATGCATTTTTTTTCCATTTTCACATATTATTTTTGATAGTCAAGGCCCTTTCCTGATTTAAAGTGATGGATGGGTTATGAGCACTGACATGGTAAAGGGGCAGAGAATTCTCTGATCCAAAGTCTAATCCTTTGGGGAGAAATGTGTAAATGAGGAACAAAGATCACAAGTTTGATGTCCAAGTCTGAAAACAAAGTTGAGATTTTGGAGCCTGGGGTTTTTCCTAGGACTGAAGAGCACAGGTATTTTATTTGGAAGACAGCTGAATGCAGTCACCTGATCTGATGTTCCTCTTCTGCCTGCTCTTGCCCCACTCTGCAGAGATGAGTTATGCTCCACAGAAAAGCTCCTGGAGACTGCTGTGTGAAAAGCTGTTTTAGCGGAACAAGGTTATCATTCTTTGCCAATAGCAAAGCTGCCGAGATTTTTCATGGTTTCAGAAATCCAAGGTACAGCGAAATTAAGCTATTTGTCGCTACCCAACACTGGCCCATTTCACTCCACAACCTCACAGGAGCTACCTGTTCTGGCTTGCTGTCAGGGGAAAGGATACTGTTGCTAGACTCTTTCCAGCCTAGACTCAGCTTGTTATTACATTCTTTATGGATTTTGTGCTTGCAAGTATATAAGTATGATTTCAAAGTCAAATTCAAAACTAAAGGAAAGAGCCAATGTGCTACCTTTACACAAATATGAGATCTTGTATTACTAACATTTGAACTATTCCTGGCAAACTGTATTTTGTTTTCTAATATGTTACTTCTGCATGGTAGAAAATTGCATTAGGACTCCAGGTATGAGATCTAAGAGTTAGTATGTAATATTTTTGGTCTGAAGACTCTGAACTCTCCCTTGTAAAGTATATTCAGATCAAAGTTAAGGACCAGATTATTTCTTATCCACACAAGGGAAATCCAGTCTTCTAACTCAGGCAGCAGACTATGCTTGATGGCTGACCTGTCTACAATATTTTCCATATTACTGATTGCCATGGTTGATCCAGATGATCTAACTGAATGGTTAACTTCTTTCTTCCTGAGCGCTCACATGGCCACTGATCAAAGATGTCTGATACCTGTGACACTAAGGAAATGGACTGAAAACCAGTTTCATCC
The DNA here is from genome assembly GCF_042477335.2 of Ovis canadensis. Taxonomy (NCBI): domain Eukaryota; kingdom Metazoa; phylum Chordata; class Mammalia; order Artiodactyla; family Bovidae; genus Ovis; species Ovis canadensis. Next base: position 41,767,935 of record NC_091254.1, read on the forward strand.
CTGAGCAGCTGACGAAAGTCAAAGTGTAATAGTTTTAGCTATGACACACTAGTAGCGTCAGCAGTCTTATCCTGAAGTAAAGTCAGAAAATCAGATTCATATCTTGGTTTCACCTCTTGATTCTTGTTTGCTTCTGGTCTAAGAAGAGAGAATAGTACAAGTTTAGTGTGCTCAGGGATTGAACCCTGCCCAGAGAATCAAATGAAAACAAAGTTTGACACATTGAGGCTTGGAAAAGAGAGTATTTCTCCCTCACTCAATAAGCCCTGGTTCTCAGGCATGGATAGAACAGATGCATCACTGTTTCTTTTTCCTTAACATGGAAATAAGGCAGGATGTGAAGGACAATTAACTGAGCTGATGTATCTAATCCCTCAGTGTGGGACATGGCTAGCAGCAAGCACTCAATAAATGGCACCAGAGTCAGACACGACTGAGCGACTTCACTTTCACTTTTCACTTTCATGCATTGGAGAAGGAAATGGCAACCCACTCCAGTGTTCTTGCCTGGAGAATCCCAGGGACTGCGGAACCTGGTGGGCTGCCATCTATGGGGTCACACAGAGTCGGACACGACTGAAGTGACTTAGCAGCAGCAGCAGCTGCACTTATTCTGTTTTTGTTTTTAAAATTCATAAAAGACAGAGCAACAACTCATTGTTATGGAAAAAGCATGAGGAATCAGAGACAGTGTATGCAATTTCTTTCTCTACCTTTTGGCAATTATTGACTTCAGAATTAAAAGAGTTATTTAACAGATTCTACAATTATGAAATTTAAGAGCACCTTATTCGTCCATTTGTTTAATGAACATCCATTAAGCATCTACTATGTGTTAGAATAGAACTGGAGATGTAAAGGTAATTTAGACACTGTGCCTGTACTCCAGGAACTCACCCTCTAAGTTGAATTACTTACAAATTAATGATAAAACAAAGAACTGCAGTAAGGTGGATATAAAATGGAAGCATTTGGTGATGCTGACTTAACTCATTGAAGATGTGACATTTTGGTGGTTAGGGAAAGCTAACTGGAGTTTGTAAGACAAACATTACATGCAATGATCATGTGGTTAGAATTTTTATCTAGAGCTGGTTAGAAAGATATCTAACTTGTCTGGTGTAATAATAAGACAGGTTCATCCCTACTGGGGACAGGTAGGGACCGCAGACCAATGTAAGTGCCTAATGAACTGAGCTCAGGAAAGGTTCTGCTCACAAAAGCAAGGCACGTGCTTTGGGGGGACAAGTTCAGTTCAGCTGCTCAGTAGTGTCTGACTCTTTGCTTCTCTGTCCATCACCAACTCCTGGAGCTTGCTCAAACTCATGTCCATCGAGTTGCTGATGCCATCCAACCATCTCATCCTCTGTCACCCCCTTCTCTCACCTTCAATCTTTCCCAGCATCAGGGTCTTTCCCAATGAGTCAGTTCTTCATATCAGGTGGCCAAAGTACTGGAGCTTCAACTTCAACATCAGTCCTTCCAATGAATATTCAGGACTGATTCCTGTTAGGATTGACTGGTTTGATCTCCTTGCAGTCCAAGAGACTCTCAAGAGTCTTCTCCAACACCACAATTCAAAAGCATCAGTTCTTTGGCGCTCAGCTTTCTTTATGGTCCAACTGTCACATCCATACATGACTACAGGAAAAACTATAGCTTTGACTAGACAGACTTTTGTTGGCAAAGTAACGTCTCTGTTTGTAATATGCTGTCTAGGTTTGTCATAGCTTTTCTTCCAAGGAGAAGGCACCTTTTAATTTAATGGCTGCAGTCACCATCTGCAGTGATTTTGGAGCCCAAGAAAATAAAGTCTGTCACTGTTTCCATTTTTTTCCCTATCTACAAACCCACCTGCAATTGTTGCCCCTTGTAAGACAGAGCTGAAACTCAGGACAAAATTATATCCAAACAGTAGACATTATTTCCAGAACTATCCATAGTAGGAATTCCAATATAATATACAAGATACAGAGATTGTGAACTATGAAATAATACTAGGTTGTGGTTCTGGGATATCTGCATTTACAGCCAGATTCTAGACAGTGACTGAGAGAACAGATTATGGTATCCACCTCTGGGAAGGATCTAAAACGGTTAGAATGAGTATCACAGCCCTCGATGTGGGTTGTGTTTTAGCTAAAGCCTTAGAAAGTCACTAGGATAGATGGACCCACAGGCTGTGGAATGCACGGTAAGTTTTGGGTCAAGATCTGGAATGAATAGGGAATGCTCACACTCAGGAGACATCTCTGCGCAAGATGATGCTCCTGGTGCAGTCAGGTTGTTGGATGTATTGATCAACTGACTGGTTGGTTGACTTATATCCCCACTCCACTCTCAATAAGACTTAGGTGACAATCAGCATGATTTAATCCCATAGGATACTCAAATAGTGGCATTTATCCAAAGTTTCTATTTGAATTTAGAACTCATCTGCAGCTTGCTGGGAGCCCAGTGTAATGGCTGGGAACAATCTGTGCATGTGCCCTATGCATGGTGGAGGATACGTGATGAGAAATTTGGAGCATTCGTCACGTGCCTGGGCATGGAAAATCAGACACTTCTGGGAGGTAACATAGGAGTCTCTCTTGGGAAATGACATGGTTAAGAATGTGCTTTTGGATCTGAGTTCTTGGAGGCTTAGGTTAAGGCTATACCAGGGACTAATAGGCCTTCCTCTGAGCTTGCAAACCAGCAGGTACCCCACCTGTCTTCTGCTATTCACAAGCACTCTACCACTTGCTAGCTTCAGCGTGTGTCACGGCTGCCACAGGACCAATCTGCCCTCCTGTGGTGGATGGACATCCTCCTGTCCTCAAGGATGTGGAAGATCAGAGCCTGGATAAGATGCTTAGGAGCTGTGGCTCTCACAGGTTCACAGAGCAAGTTGCACCAAAGCTGCATACTAACCCTTGCACCGCTTCTGTTGGGTCATTATAATTATTCATATTGTCAAACTACTATTTTGATGAGCTCACATATGACAGTCATTAATCAGGGTATTTTAGAAATCTGTAGTCCAATCTTTGTAAAAATCCTATGATACATGCAGAATTACTGGCTTTATTTTGTAAATAAATACACTGAGGCTCATAGAGGTTAAACAAATCACCTCTAGAACATAGCACTAGAAACAGGCTAAGATTTGGTTCAAATCTATTTCTATTTGAGGCCAAACCTACTCCTGCCACAAGTCCTAATGTGTTGTCTGGGCAATTTCTGTCATGCACCACATTGTCCTTTAACAAATTTAACAGCATCCTTCATTTTCTGAGATACCAGACAAAGGGATGCTAAAAAATGACATATTAAACAGAAAATCATGGTAGAAACAAAACACAACTCTGAATGTTACACATCTACAGTACATATATGAACACCAATTTTATACAGACACTCTGAGATACTGCAGATCTGGTTCCAGGCCACTGTAATAAAGTGAATATCACAATGAAGCAAGTCACATGAGCTTTTTAGCTTCCCAGTGCATAGAACAGTTATGTTTACACTACACTATACTCTATTACATTTGCAATAGCCTTATGAATTAAAATTGTACACACCTTAATTTAAAAATACTTCCTGCTAATAAAAATGCTAATCATCTGACAATGCAGGGTGGCCACAAAACTTCAATTTGTAAAAAGTGCAATATCTGTAAAGTGCAATAAAGTGAAGTTTAATAAATACTATATACTACCTATACACACACTGTCAAAAATTATAATACTTCAAAATCACTGGGCAAGAAAAAGTTGAAGTCCTAATCATACTCTTTGACTCTCTGAAAGCAAAGAAAATGCAATTTTTCACAAGACTAGTCTCAGATGTGAGTCTCCAAGGCCAGGAATTCTGCACTTACCTGTTGCTTAAATGATGTTGGGAAGACTGTTGAACTACTGGGGTGGAAATGCAGCTATGGTCTCTTGAAAAACTTACTTTGAGAAGGATTCTAAAATACGGAGCAAACTCATTTGTAAAAATCCAGTCTGTCTTTCACTTTTCAAAAGTGCCTATTTTATGTCTAGGAGAATATTTATGACTTCCCTTTTTGAAAATGTTCCCCTTTTGATGAAAAATGTTTGAAGCCAGGACAGAGGGTTCTTACTTGAGATAATTCAGGAAAATAGCTCAGAGGAGGGGAGGTGAGCATTGAAAAAACTAAGAAAAAGGAAAAGAAAACAAATGTAATTTTAGTATCATTTTCTTTGCTTTTGAACATCTCTTTGTTGCGTGGTCAAGGCAGCTTTATGGGCTCTTTATAAGAGGTAAGGGAAACGTCTGAATTAATGTTTCCTTGGGAAAAGCTAGAGCTGAGTGTGGGTGATTTGTGTTATCACTCATGGAGCCAGGGCGGATGGAATACTCCATTACACAAAGGCAGCTGTGAGGGATTTGACAGTTTCTTGTGTCAGAGGTGAAAAGCCTCAATTTAAGGGAGACTTTTAGCTTTGAGGTTTGCTACAGGGAATATGTGATGCTTTTGATATGTATATTTTGAAGCATGTAAGGCTCAGAAATAGAAAAGCCCCCATTAGGAACATGTCTTAGATCATAAACAGTCCAGGAGAGCTGGACTGTCCGGCTCTCCTGGCAGTCCAGGGACCTGCATTGAATTCCTCTCCACTTTCTCCCCTCACCTCCTCAGTCCAGTTCAGTCGCTCAGTCGTGTCCGACTCTTTGCGACCCCATGAATCGCAGTACGCCAGGCCTCCCTGTCCATCACCAACTCCCAGAGTTCACTCACATTCACATCCATCAAGTCAGTGATGCCATCCAGCCATCTCATCCTCTGTCGTCCCCTTCTCCTCCTGTCCCCAATCCCTCCCAGCATCAAAGTCTTTTCCAATGAGTCAACTCTTCGCATGAGGTGGCCAAAGTACTGGAGTTTCAGCTTTAGCATCATTCCTTCCAAAGAAATCCCAGGGCTGATCTCCTTCAGAATGGACTGATTGGATCTCCTTGCAGTCCAAGTGACTCTCAAGAGTCTTCTCCAACACCACAGTTCAAACACATCAATTCTTTGGTGTTCAGCCTTCTTCACAGTCCAACTCTCACATCCATACATGACCACTGGAAAAACCATAGCCTTGACTAGACGGACCTTAGTCGGCAAAGTAATGTCTCCACTTTTGAATATGCTATCTAGGTTGGTCATAGCTTTCCTTCCAAGGAGTAAGCATCTTTTAATTTCATGGCTGCAATCACCATCTGCAGTGATTTTGGAGCCCCAAAAAATAAAGTCTGACACTGTTTCCACTGTTTCCCCATCTATTTCCCATGAAGTGATGGGACTGGATGCCATGATCTTCATTTTCTGAATGGTGAGCTTTAAGCCAGCTTTTTCACTCTCCTCTTTCACTTTCATCAAGAGGCTTTTTAGTTCCTCTTCACTTTCTGCCATAAGGGTGGTGTCATCTGCATATCTGATGTTATTGATATTTCTCCCGGCAATCTTGATTCCAGCTTGTGCTTCTTCCAGCCCAGCGTTCTCATGATGTACTCTGCATATAAGTTAAATAAGCAGGGTGACAATATACAGCCTTGACGTACTCCTTTTCCTATTTGGAACCAGTCTGTTGTTCCATGTCCAGTTCTAACTGTTGCTTCCTGATCTGCATACAGATTTCTCAAGAGGCAGGTCAGGTGGTCTGGTATTCCCAACTCTTTCAGAATTTTCCACAGTTTATTGTGATCCACACAGTCCAAGGCTTTGGCATCAAATAGTCTCATTTGGAGAAAGAAAATGTGTGCTCCAAACACAGAGGGCCTGTGCTTCTGGTGGAACTTGATCAGATAGATTTCTGAGCACTTTCTGTCCACTTTGTGAAAGATGACTTCTTGCCCCTCTCTACCCCTGACACTGTTCAAAATGAGTGAGGTTGGTTTTCCAGTTTTCCTGAGAGATAGACTATAGCTATTTCTAAGTAGAGATACACACACTTCTGGAGTCATGGCGAATAGGAATTTACTATTTTCCAGGAGACAAACTTGAATGTATATGTGACTGGATTTTGTCCTTGTCCATTTCTTATTTTTGTGAGGGGGAGGCATCACACATTTATGAGTGGTTTAGCCCACTTTTTATACCCAAAGCCACAGAGTTCATGTTTGTTCCTTAAGATCTCCATGGAAAAGGTAATATGGCAGAAAATACTAAGATGACAATAATTTATCAGATCAGAGGTAAATTTCTTTTTCTTGTGAAATAATGTAAACTTGCTCTCTTTGAAGGTGAAGGCTTTAGAAATACGAAAGGAAATAAAATAGATTTCATAAAGCCTGGTGAATGTGTAATAATCTCCTAAATTCTTCTGAAGAGGGAGCAAGGTTACCTTTCATCTTCAAGGAGAGAAATTACAATTTCTCCAGACTCAAAAATGCCATGGTCAGAAGCTTCACTCTTGGCCAGAAGCCCTTCATAAAACTTCTAGAACAAAAATCAAACATCGTAAAAACCCTGAGAATAAGTTGAAAAGTACACATTAGAACACAGACCAAGCTTCTGAGCATGGAAACAAGCAATATTCCATAGCTGACTGCATTTAAGAATAAACAGATTAAATGTTATTATTAACTGCTAAATCTAAAATATGTTTTTTTAATTTATTTTACTTTACAATACTGTATTGGTTTTGCCGTACATCAACATGAATCCACCACGGGTGTACATGAGTTCCCAATCCTGAACTCCCCTCCCACCTTCCTCCCCATACCATCTTTCTGGGTCATCCCAGTGCACCAGCCCCAGGCATCCTGTATTCTGCATCGAAACTAGACTGGTGATTTGTTTCTTACATGATATTATACATGTTTCAATGCCATTCTCCCAAATCATCCCACCCTCTCCCTCTCCCACAGAGTCCAAAAGTCTGTTGTATACATCTGTACCACCTAGATGTCCATCAGCAGATAAATGGATAAGAAAGCTGTGGTACATATACACAATGGAGTATTACTCAGCCATTAAAAAGAATACATTTGAATCAGTTCTAATGAGGTGGATGAAATTGGAGCCGATTATACAAAGTGAAGTAAGCCAGAAAGAAAAACACCAATACAGTATACTAGAAAGATGGTAACGATAACCCTGTTTATGAGACAGCAAAAGAGACACAGATGTATAGAATCTAAAAGATCTTAATCAGATTTCTGAAACAACCAGTACAAAAAAGAACTTTATAATTAGAGAAGATTAAACAATAAAAGATGCTTGCTCCTTGGAAGAAAAGCTATGACCAACCTAGACAGCATATTGAAAAGCAGAGACATTACTTTGCTGACAAAGGTCCATCTAGTGAAAGCTATTGTTCTTCCAGTAGTCATGTACGGATGTGAAAGTTGGGCTATAAAGAAAGCTGAGTGCCAAGAATTGATGCTTTTGAACTGTGGTGTTGGATGGAGAAGACTCTTGAGAGTCCCTTGGACTGCAAGGAGATCCAACCAGTCCATCCTAAAGAAGATCAATCCTGAATATTCATTGGAAGGACTGATGCTTAAGCTGAAGCTCCAGTACTTTGGCCACCTGATGTGAAGAACTGACCCATTGGAAAAGACCCTGATGCTGGAAAAGATTGAAGGCAGGAGAAGGGGACGACAGAGGATGATGGTTGGACGGCATCACTGACTCAATGGACATGAGTCTGTGCAAGCTCCAGGGGTTGGTGATGGACAGGGAAGCCTGGTCTGCTGCAGTCTGTGGAGTGGCAAAGAGTCGAACACAACAAAGTGACTGAACCGAACTGAAACAATAAAAGCCTATAGTCACTGTTATCAAACATTAATACAACAGGCAGAGTTTGATCAGAGAAGGCCATCAAGACAAATTTCAGTTCAGTTCACTCGCTCCATCGTGTCCAACTCTTTGCAACCCCATGGACTGTAGCACGCCAGGTTTCCCTGTCCATCATCAACTTCTGGAGCCTACTCAAACTCATGTCCATTGAGTCAGTGATACCATCCAACCATCTCATCGTCTGTCGTCCCCTTCTCTTCATGCCTTCAATCTTTCACAGCATCAGGGTCTTTCCAATGAGTCAGTTCTTCACATCAGGTGGTCAAAGTATTGGAGCTTCAGCTTCAACATCAGTCCTTCCAGTGAATACTCAGGATTGATCTTCTTTAGGATGGACTGGTTGGATCTCCTTGCAGTCCAAGGGACTCTCAAGAGTCTTCTCCAATACCACACTTCAAAAGCATCAATTCTTTGGCACTCAGCTTTCTTTATAGCCCAACTCTCACATCCGTACATGACTACTGGAAAAACAATAGCTTTGACTAGACAGACCTTTGTTGGCAAAGTAATGTCTCTGCTTTTTAATATGCTATATAAGTTGATCATAACTTTTCTTCCAAGGAGGAAGTGTCTTTTAATTTCATGGCTGCAGTCACCATCTGCAGTTATTTTGGAGCCCCCCAAAATAAAGTTTGTCACTGTTTTAGGTTTGTAAAAACTAGAAAAGGGGCAACAAGCTGATCTAAAATGGCTACTTCTATGGTATCTGGACCTCCAGAGTCATGAAGTGGTGACCACCTACTGGAATTTTCTTCACTGAGGGTCGCTGACCACTGGAGAATGACCACTGACCATTCTTTGTCTGAGAAGCTCAGCCTGAGAAGCCACTCACAGCGAGGGAACACTTTGTGAGAAGGGTTAAGTTACTGCATTTACTTATATATTTATTCTGGGCCAGGTATCTTCCTGAGATAGGGGAGAAAGGAACTGATCATTAATATCCTTGTGTGAAAACCAGTTGAAGATCAGCTAAAAGCTTCACTTTCTTTCTCCTCAATCTACTGAATTGAATGTTCTTTTGACAAGTACTTTTCCAGCAACTCATGAGTGTCAGGTGCAGGGAGAGGTGTTGGGACATAGATGATGAGCATGAGAGATGCAGCTCTGATCTTCTGGAACTTATTTCATTTGGAGGAACTCAGGCATTAAGCAAACAATTCCAAATTAATCATTCTATTTTATTAATGTTGAGTGTTATGAAAGAGTACAGAGTATAATGAGTGCTTGACTTGGCCATTAAACTACATGGGGACCTTAAGGTTTTCTTAGGAATTTATGATTCTATTGAGAGCTGATAAATGAGCCAAAGCTAGATAAAGAGAAGACTAAGGTTCAGCCCAGCAAACATAAAAGATGTCTGTCACATGACAGAAAAGGGAATTCCTCTTCTTAGAGCCTTTTTCTCTACATAATTCTTTGGCTTTATTTTCTAGGAAATTTTTTCTATTCCTTCTATTCTAGCCACATTGGTCACCACGTGTGTGTGTGTGCGCGTGTGTATTTGTGTGTACTGAGACTTTGTGGGGTTTTTTTAGAGCAATTTAAGGTTCACAGCAAAATTGAGGACACAGGAAAGACATTTCCCATTTGTCATCAGTCCCCACATGAGAGTCTTTTCAAATAGGACAGAATCTCATAATTTCAGGGCTGATATACTCAAGTGTGCGTCATTCAGAAACAGAGGCCAGATTAAATAATCAGGATATATGGGGTTCCAGCAGCCCAGTGATTCTAGAATCCCAGGTACAAATGTATATGTCTTTCTTTTCTTACCAGTTGAACTAAAAACATGGCAGGGGCTGCATGAAAGGGCCAGAAAGGTTGTTTTCTGAGCATTACAGGAAGCTCCTCTTTAAGTAGCACATTCTGGCCTCACACCAGGCAGAATGCCCAGAAGTGTTCTCTCCACTGGAGTGCTCTCGGCTGGCAAATGGGACAGAGGGAGTTTGCTCCTAAATAGGCAAGGGTGAACGAGAGCAGGAAGCACTTGGTTTCAGGGCTGAGTTACGAAGCACAGAAGAGAAAATACAGCTTAGCAGAAAAAGTGACATGGAGTTAGACACAGGAACAAAATGGAGAGAAAGCACCTAAACTTTGCTGTGAGTGAGGACACACGTGGCTGCACAGCTTGGGCGCCCAGTGGCGGAGCCCACGGCACTTGAGGGGCTCCACGTTTGACTCCTGGGGGCCTGTCGGCTCGGATCTCTTCCTGCACCCTTGATCAAGCTGGATGTCTTGCAAATGCTTACTTCTGGGCACCAGAGGATTTTGTGAAATGGATCAGCACAGCTCTAAGTTCATGCTTTCCTGGAAAGTGAGGCTTGATCCGCTCGCATGTGAGGGACATCTTGTTATGTTAATGAATTATATCATACTGAAAGTTAGGGTCTGACTAGTGAAACCAAATAGAAACAGAACTAAAATAAATAAGAACAAGAGACTCTCCAGGCTTTGCCACTTATTAGCTATATGATAGTGGGTAAATTACTTAGTCTCTGCCTCAGCTTTCCATCTGTAAAATGGGGGCAATAATAATCTCTCTACATGGAGTTATTACTAGAATTAAATGACTTATAAAGCACGGAGAGAAGAGAGAGAAGAGAGAGATTAATTCATCACTGAGGGAAAAGTATAAAGTGTAAAAGCTACATTTATTTTTTGAATAAATAAGTTTAATTCTGAATCGTAGTCCAGGGCACCTTCTTGCTGTCACCCTTCAGATTAAGAAGTCAAAAATTCACTTTTTTACTATGTGTTAAACCTCAGGTACAATTAACTGAATAAGACAAAGACAACTCTTTGAGGAAGTTAGCTCTGCATGAAAATTAAAAACAGATAATAGATCTTAAATAAAAAGAAATATATTAATATATTTGAGGTTGACTATACCAGTGACTAATAAGTTTAGATAGAATGGAATTTACCTAGAGAAGCAAACTCTATAGAACATGTGGAACATATAATGCTTGGTATAAAAATAAATATTTTTAACTGGCTCAGATATAACGTTGAAAGTGAAAATAGAATCCGATATCATAACACTGGCTTTCCAAAATTGTTGGGTGGGGCTGTGACCAACCCAATAGAAAAATCCATGGTACCCATAGTTTTCTAATTTTCTTAACTCAAAAACCTGTGGGAAATATCTTTCAAATTTACAAACACATGTTCCTAATCACCACTCCCTGTGATAGAAAAAGAACATGGGTTTTAAAGTCACCTTAGGATAGATCAAGTTGGTTAGAGACCTACAATGAGTTTTCATTGTTCTGTACATATGGGAGCTGTATCTCCCCATGTGGCAATCCTACTGAATCTGAGCCAACACGCCTACTCTTGATTCATTAGACAATGAAAAAGAAATGATGGCAACCTGTCTCTTGACTCTGTGTCTCAGTGGCCGGCCACATGAAGACACACTAAAGAGCCACAGGGAGAACCTATCACAGCCTCTCCCAGGGTGAGTAGGTCTCCCCAGGGTGTCCAGGAAGATGAACACAGAGAGGAAAGCATCCAAATTCACTCAGCTACTCTGAAGTCAAAAGGCAGACAGGAATCAAGTTTGCTTCAACAGCAAAAAAACTGTGTATCACAGGAATGGGACATCAGTGAGGTACCCCCTTCAGGACGACAGCTAGGGGACATGCTAATTCACAAAATCTTGCTATGTCATCTGTCCAGGGCCTGAGTTAGCTGGGGCCACTCACTGTAAGAGAGTCATGAGCGGGGCTGGTTGATGCTCCTTTGTATTCTCTCCCATAGGACTGTCTTACTTCTCCATGCATAGCTCATTTGTTTCAAGGAGGAACAATCAGAAATTGGTCCTTTTAATGTCAGGAAGAAAGAAATAAGAGAAGGAAGGTTGAGGAAGAAAGAGAGCAGGAGAATGGACAGTGACAGATAACAGGAATTTAGGAATTGAGTTCCCTATCTTTGTCAGCCATAGTGCTAGATCCTTAATTTATATCATTATGTCGAATTCTTACAAGGGTCCGGTGGGGTGCATATTTATTGTCTTGTCTTCCTGATGAGGAACTAGAGGTCCAGACGGGTTAAAAAAAAAAACAAAAAAAACACTTGCCTCTGCAAGGGTGAAACCTCAAGTCTAGCTAACTGTACAACATCCTTCAATCATACCACCCCCAAAACTAGGGCCTTTAAAACACTTGAGAGAAGCCTTCATTCAGGCTGTTGAATACGGGAGCTAAAGCAACAAATCTGAGAGCCAATTAGAGCTTATGTCCTGAGGAGAAATCTATTAATAAACATTTTCTCTGCCCTGGCAGCCTGCAGATGAAAATCTATCTTCCTGTGATAGCTAATGAGCTGTCAGGGAGACAGAAAAGCCTAAGAATTTACAGTTTTTGAGAGGAAACTGCTTGGGGAGAAAGAACAGCCCCAGGGGAAAGGTCTGAGACCACTGCATTGCCAGGTCACTGTTGACCTCAAAGAAAATGTTTAAAATGAATGATCCCACTAGACTGTTGTGTTTAAAAAGAAAAGCAATGGTTAGGACTACTTTCATTTAAAAACGAATTTTCTGTTTTAAAATCAGATCCTGCCCACCTCTAACCTCTCGTATTCCCACACCCAGAAATCTCACAAGAAGTCCTTTCCTGATAAACTCTGTCTGCCATGGGATGAGTGGCAAGTGCCCTCCCCTCCTGGGCCAGAAGTCCCTTCAGAACGCCCCCTCCACTTGTAGCTCAATGTCCCTATTCCAACACTTTCTTTTATAACTGAAGGACTCAAGTCATGGACATACCCCTTAATAACATACATAAAAAGATTATACATATAAGATGAAAATATATACCATTCTTCTATTTCCAGCCATGTGACCCAGTTTGTATAACTGGAGTAGACTGTGTGTCAGGAAGTAAGGGGGAGGCTCCTGGTGTCAACTTGTCAGCACAGCTCACTGTATCTCTAGAGGGAGCTTTCCCAGGGTCGTCACTCCAGAGGGAAGAAGGGGTAAGCAAATTGGCTTTCCTGTGTCTGGCATGTCTCCGGCATTAATAGGGTGTTACAATTTATAGAAACAATTAGACCTTTCACTGTTGCAAATAAACTTGAGAGCTCTCCCAGGAGAAAGGATCTTGGTCTTCAGTGAGAAGGAGAAGTGTTAATTGGATACACCAGCAAAGTTTTCCTGTTTCAGCAATGGGTTTAGACATAGTAATACTGAGGTCTACACCTTCAGTGTCCACAGTCAGACTCCTGAGTGGAGTGCCTCACCTCCTCCCTGACCCTGAAGATTGGGCCCCTTGGGACAGGGACGCGTTTGTTTTCCAGCCTTTCCAAGGCTGCTCCCTCCTTACACTCCTGCCGCACATCCTTCCCACTGGTGAGCACTCTTGCTCCATCTTCTAAGCCATTCCCTTTGCTAGTTGGATTTCTCAGGGCCCACATTTCTCTCTCTTTTCTTATCACCCTATATCCATTCTTGAGAAAACCCACTCTCAAGGCTTTGGGGTCAGTAGCCCCCAGGTCTCTATCTCCAGCCCAGCTCACTCTTCTTCACAGGACAGTGTGGCTAAAAACCAGGGTCCCTGCAGTCAGACGCCTGGGTTTGAAACCTGGTCCAACTGACGTGCTGGCTGTGTGAATTAGACAAGAGATTTAACTTCTCTATGGGCCTCAGTGTTCTCCTCAGTGAAATGGCAACACTAAGAGTACCTTGTGGAGTTACTTGAGGACTGTGTGTTACTGTAGGAAAAGCACTTAGGACAGTACTGGGCACATCGGATGTACTTGAAAATGTTTGTGGGTATTGCTAATACTACTACAACTATTAATACTACTATTATGCAATTTGAAACATCTATCCAGATGTCCCTAATGTGCCTTAAAGTCAGTATTTATTTAATGCAATTGTATGCCTGGTGGTCCTAGACGTAGTGTTCTGGTTATCTACTGCTTCAGAACAAACTATTCCAAATTTACCGATATCAAACAACAATCACTTTGACACACATGAATACTGAGTTGGAAATTGATACAGCAGAGATATAGCAGGGGTAACTGTTTTTCAAAACGTCTAGGGGTGAGTCAAACAGGAACTGATATCAACCAAAAACTTCACACACATGTCTGGCACCCAAGCTACGACTTAAAATGCTGGGTTTGGCTAGGACTGTTGACTGGTACAACCTCTGCATAACTCCTCAGGTGACGCGTGCTTCTCAGAGCATGACACCTGGGTTCTAACAGGTAGTGTACCCATGAAAGACATCAGAGAGCAAGTGTTCCAAGAGTACCAGGTAGAAACTGTAAGACCTTTTATGATCTACGCTCAGGAACCACACAGCACTGGCTCTGCCACACTCAACTGGTTGAAGGAATTGCAAACCTGCTCAGATTCAAGAGTAGGGCGTGTAGATCCCATCTTTTCTTAGGAAGAGTGTCAAAGAATTTTTGGTCCTTTAAAAAAAATTGCCACAGGCAGGTACCATTATCATGGCTTTAGAGAAATAAAGTAACTTGAAAAAGATGATACAGTTAGTTAGTTGCTGAGACAGTCCAGATTTGAACCCAAGAGTTTCATGTCAGGTATGGGTTATTTCTTATTTATCCTGCAAAATGCATCCCCTCATCTCCTCCTTATCCTCCCCCATCAAACAATAGATTTAGCTGGTGAAAGATGGAACTAGGACTATTTTCAAATATTTCTGATGTGATACCAAACAAACTTCCCATTTACCTTCCCTATACCTGCTATACCTTCCCCGGAATGTTCACTTTTGATCAAGATTGGGAATCATCCCAATGTGGACCAAGAGGGCAATAGCGAGAGTTCCTGAACCTCCCTCCTGCCATGGACACCTGAATGTACAGCTATACAAGCAGCAAGTCCCTTTGAGAGAAATTCAGAAATGACGTGGTGACTCCTACACATTAAGCAAATATGAAAATGCTCACACCATCAAAACGGGTGGGAACGCTGAGACACGCTGTCACCATAAATCCCACCAGCCCTGGCACAGGCCACACAATTGGGATGGAACCCCCAACTTCCAACCTCTCCTTGAAGAACAAAGAATTTGGACCACACATCTAGCATCCAAACTTTTAAGGCTCCCAGTGAGGGGTGGGATCCCAAAACATCAAGTTCTGAAAGACAGTAGGGCTTGCATTCACATGTATCACAAAACTACAGCAAAGAGGCAGTTCTTTCCCTTGCTACTTTTACTGTGGCATAATTGACATAAAACACTAAGAGTATACCATGATGACTCGATATATGTATATATTGAGAAATGATTACAGTAAGTTTAGTTAATATCCATCATCTCACAGTTATAATTTTCTTCTTATGAGAATTTTCAAGATTTACTTTCAGCAACTTTTAAATACATGATATAGTATCATCATAGACCAGCTTCCCTGGTGGCTCAGAGGTTAAAGCGTCTGCCTCCAATGCGGGCGACCTGGGTTCGATCCCTGGGTCGGGAAGATCCCCTGGAGAAGGAAATGGCAACCCACTCCAGTATTGTTGCCTGGAGAATCCCATGGACGGAGGAGCCTGGTGGGAGCCTCCTCCCATGGACGGAGGAGCAAGAGTCAGACACGACTGAGTGACTTCACCTCAACTCACCTCACCTCATAGTATCATTAACAATAGTCCCCATTCTGTACATTACATCCCCAGGACTTATTTTATCTTATATAAAGTTTATATCTTTCAACCACTTTTACCCATTTCACCTACCTTCACTCATTTTACCCACCCCCAGCTCTGAAGTGAAGTCAAGTCAAGTCGCTCAGTCGTGTCTGACTCTTTGCGACCCCATGGACTGTAGCCCACCAGGCTTCTCTATCCATGGAATTTCCCAGGCAAGCATACTGCAGTGGGTTGCCATTTCCTTTTCCAGGGGATCTTCCCGACCCAGGGATCAAACCGGGGACTTCCGCACTGCAGGCAGACGCTTTACCATTTGAGCCACCAGGGAAGCCCCACCCCCAGCTCTAGCAACCTCCAATCTATTCTCTGTGTCTATGAGCGTGGTTTTCTTGGATTCCACATATAAGTGAGATTGTATGATATCTGTCTTTCTGTGTCTGACTTATTTCACTTCACATAATATCTTTAAGGTCCATCGATGTTGCTGCCAATGGCAGGATTTTCTTCTTTTATCATATGTATTATATATACATACATATATATCTTTTATAGTATATCATATATACATATAAACATATATATATTTTATAGTAAATCATATATATATACACATATATATATATCTCACACTTTCTTTATTCATCTATCATGGGCATGTAGGTTGCTTCCATGTTTTGGCTATTATAAATAATGCTGCAGTGAAAATAGAGGTATAGATATCTTTTCAAGATAGTGCTTGTACTTCCTTCAAATATGTACACAAAAGAGTGAAACTGCCGGATCATATGGTAGTCTTACTTTTAATTTCCTGATGTACTGCTTTCCACAGTGGCTGCATCAATTTACATTCCCATCAACAGTGTACAAGAATTCCCTTTTCTCTGAATCCTTGTCAACACTTACCTCTTGTCGTTTTGATAACAGACATCCCTAACAGATATGAGGTGGTAACTCATGAGGTTTCATTTGCATTTCTCCGACGTGGAGCATCTTTTCATGTACTTCTCAATGACATGCATGCCTTCTTTGGAAACATATCTACTCAGTTCCTCTACCTAGCTTTTTTTTTTTTTTAACTTATTTAAAATTTGTTTGTTTTTGTGTTACTGAGTTGTATGAGTCCTTTTTATATTTTGGGTATTCATCCCTTATATACAATTTGCATCAGAGAAGCAGTTCTTAATGGGTGTGCAAACACTCATTATGGCTATCCTCCTTGGGCTCAGTGCAGAGGGACCAGGCAAAAATACCCACTCCCAGTCTTTCTTTTCCAAAAAGGGGTCTGACTGCATATGTTACAAGCTGCTGCCTGAATGTCCAGTTTCTGACTAGCATGCATTTAGGTGTTCATTGTGATCGCTAGAATCCAAAAGAACCAATGGGCACTTTACCTACCTTCTATCCCTAGCTCATTCAAACATTTAAATCAAGTCACCAGTATCTACTTGGAATGAGACTGTGCCCACATCTAGTGCCCAAACTCTTATGGCTGCCACCTGGGAGATGGGCCCCTAAATCACCCAGCTATATAGCCAAGAGGATTTATATTCACAAATCTCACAAGATCATAGCAAAGAAGCAGCTTTTAAACAGGAATGGAAGCAACTCCCACAGATATTCACCTGTGTAAAGTACAGAGAGAACAGTCAAAACATTCATATCCCAGTGTCTTCCTGCGAGGGGTTTAAATTACACACTTTCCCAGCTGCTTCTAAGGGTTTAGCTTCTAACCAGCCTGCATCTAGGTGCTGACTATGATCTTCACTTTTGGAACAGCCTCAACTACTGAGAACCACTAAGAAAAAGATGGTGGAATGTAAAGGTTTGAGGGGCAATCAAAAGCTGGGGCTGGGTTTTTGACAAGGATCACCTACTACATAAGATGAGTTTGTCAAGACTTAAAGAGGTGACTGTTTTATCTAATGAATAAAAACTGATGCAGAGAGTAAAGGAAAATGGAGCTAAGTCATTTATCCAATAGTGAGTTCAAAATAACACTCACAAAGATGCTTAGCAAGATCAGAAGAGCAATGAATGAACAAAGTAAGAATTTCAACAAAGAGAAAGTTTTTTAAAAATATTTTTTAAAGTATTAAACAGAAATAATAGAGCTAAAGAGTACAACAATTGAGCTGAAAAATTCAATAGAGAGGTTCAAGAACAGACTAGATCAAGCAGCAGAAAGGATCAGTAAACTCAAAGACAGGACTGTGGAATTCAACCAATTAGAACAAAAAGAAAAAAGAACGAAAATATCTTTAGGGACTCGTGGGATACCATTAAGCAGAAAAATGTACACATTATATAGATCTTAAAAGGAGAAGACAGAAAGAAAGCTTATTCATAGAAATAATGGCTGAAACTTCCCTAACCTAATGCAAGAAACAGACACCAGATCCAGGAAGCCCAAAAAGTACCTAAAAAGATGACTCCTAAAGAGACCCACACTGAGATGCACTATAATTAAGTGTCAAGGGTTGAAGACAAAAAGAGTCTTAAAAGCAGCAAGAGTAAAGCTGGTTATGTGCAAGGAAACCCCCATTAGACAATCAGCAGAGTTTTCAGTAGAGACTTTGCAGGCCAAAAGGGAGTAAGATGATGTATTTAAAGTACTGAAAGAAAAAAATAATCTGTCAAACAAGAATACTCTATCTGGAAAAGGTGTCCTTCAGAATTGAAGCAGAAACAGTTTTCCAAAGAAAAGCCAAAGGAATTAAATGCCACTAGCTTAGCTTTACCAAAAAAAAAAAAAGTGAAAGGGAGTTCCTCAAGCTGAAATGAAAGAACACTAATAACACAAAAATACTGAGAAACCTGTATGCAGGTCAGGAAGCAACAGTTAGAACTGGACATGGAACAACAGACTGGTTCCAGATAGGAAAAGGAGTATGTCAAGGCTGTATATGGTCACCCTGCTTATTTAACTTATATGCAGAGTACATCATGAGAAACACTGGGCTGGAAGAAGCACAAGCTGGAATCAAGATTGCCAGGAGAAATAGCAATAACCTCAGATATGCAGATGACACAATCCTTATGGCAGAAAGTGAAGAGAACTATAGAGCCTCTTGATGAAAGTGGAAGAGGAGAGTGAAAAAGCTGGCTTAAAACTCAAAATTCAGAAAACTAAGATCATGGCACCCAGTCCCATCACTTCATGGGAAATAGATGGGGAAACAGTGGCTGACTTTAATTTTTGGGGCTCCAAGATCACTGCAGATGGTGATTGCAGCCATGAAATTATAAGATGCTTACTCCTTGGAAGGAAAGTTATGACCAACCTAGATAGCATATTCAAAAGGAGAGACGTTACTTTGCCAACAAAGGTCCGTCTAGTCGAGGCTATGGTTTTTCCAGTAGTCATGTATGGATGTGAGAGTTGGACTATAAAGAAAGTTGACCGCAGAAGAATTGATGCTTTTGCACTGTGGTGCTGGAGAAGACTCTTGAGAGTCCCTTGGACTGCAAGGAGATCCAAGCAGTCCATCCCAAAGGAGATCAGTCCTAGTGTTGAAGGACTGATGATGAAGCTGAAACTCCAATACTTTGGCCACCTGATGCGAAGAGCTGACTCATTTGAAAAGACACTGATGCTGGGAAAGATTGAGGGCAGGAGGAGAAGGGGACAACAGAGGATGAAATGGTTGGATGGCATCATGGACTCAATGGACATGAGTTTGGGTAAATTCCAGGAGTTGGTGATGGACAGGGAGGCCTGGTGTGCTGCAGTTCATGGGGTTGCAATGAGTCAGACTTGACTGAGTGACTGAACTGAACTGAATAAAAAAATATACAGCACACTGGTAAAGGTAAATATATATGTTAGGTTACCAAAAAATGTCTTAATAAGTATAAGAAGACTGAAATCATATCAAGTATCTTTTCCAGCCACAATGATATAAAACTAGAAACCAATTACAACAAGAAAACTGGAAAATTCTCAAATATGTAGAGATTAAACAACATGCTTCTAAACCATCAATGGGCCAAAGAAGAAATTAAAAGAGAAAAAATTTTTTGAATATTGAGGAAAATGAATATGGAAATACAATGTACCAAAACTTTTGGGATGCAGCAACAGCAGTTCTAAGAAAAAAGTTTATAGTGCTAAATGCCTACTGACATTAAGAAAACAGAATGATCTCAAATAAGAAACCTAACTGTACAATGTAATGTATTAAGAAAACAAAACTGAGCTCAAAATTAGCAGAAGGAAGGATATAACAAAAACCAGAGCAGAAAATAAATAAATACCAGAAAAACAATAGAAACAAATTCAATTAAACTCAGACCTATTTTTTGGAAAGGTAAACAAAATTAACAAACATTCATCCATATTATTAAATTAATAAAATATGTCATTAACTGATATAAGGAACTCACACAACTCAATAGCAAAAAAGAAAAAACCCAATGAACCCAATTAAAATAAGACAAAGAATCTGAATAAAGTTTCTCTAAAGAGGAAATACAAAGGTACAGGAAAGGGTTATCAGTATCACTAATCATTTGTGTGTGTGTATGTGCAGGCACACTCAGTCAAGTCTGACACTTTGCAACCTCATGGACTGTAGCCCGTCAGGCTCCTCTGTCCATGGGATTTTCCAGGCAAGAATACTGGAGTGGATTGCCATTACCTTCTCACCACATTAGAGAAACACAAATCAAAATCACGATGAGATATCACTTCACACCTTTAGTATGTCTATTATCAAGAAAGACAAGAGATAACCAGTTATCTAACCCCATATAACAGCAGCTTAGGAGCAGGAAAATAATTCAGTTAGGCCCAAACAATTTATATAACTATAGAGATAATAAGATAAATTCTTTAAGCTACTATGTTTGGGGGATAGTTTGCTATTGTTATGAATAACAAAAACAGTCATTACATAACTTTGCCTTCATTCTTTTATTTTTCGTATTTATCAGTTTCTCAAATAGTCATAGAATCATGTGGTCAGAATAAATTTAATTCACTTGAAATCTTGAATAATTAATCTTGTATTTTTAAAATTTACAGTGGAGGCTCTCTCTAGTTAGTTCCAAATCTCTGTGTGAAAGAATGATTCTATCCACTCCACTCTTTCGTCCCCGAACGCTGGTGGCAGTATGAGCCCCTGCTGTCACTGGTTGCCATGTAACAGTTCAGAGCTGAGTAAATTACCTCCGCTCCCTCAGTGGTAACTGTGAGAGCAACATGAGATTTAAAGCTGGCCAATTTATGTGAACTCTCAGTTGTACACTCATTGCTGACTAAAACGTTTCCGTAGGTGGTCATTCAGTTCAGTTCAGTTCAGTTCAGTCACTCAGTCATGTCCGACTCTTTGCAACCCCATGAATTGCAGCACGCCAGGCCTCCCTGTCCATCACCATCTCCCGGAGATCACTCAAACTCATGTCCATCAAGTCAGTGATGCCATCCAGCCATCTCATCCTCGGTCGTCCCCTTCTCCTCCTGCCCCCAATCCCTCCCAGCATCAGAGTCTTTTCCAATGAGTCAGCTCTTCGCATGAGGTGGCCAAAGTATTGGAGTTTCAGGTTTAGCATGAGTCCTTCCAAAGAACGCCCAGGACTGATCTCCATTAGAATGGACTGGTTGGATCTCCTTGCAGTCTAAGGGACTCTCAAGAGTCTTCTCCAACACCACAGTTCAAAAGCATCAATTCTTCAGTGCCCAGCTTTCTTCACAGTCCAACTCTCACATCCATACATGACCACTGGAAAAACCATAGCCTTGACTAGACAGAACTTTGTTGGCAAAGTAATGTCTCTGCTTCTTAATATGCTATCTAGGTTGGTCATAACTTTCCTTCCAAGAGTAAGCATCTTTTAATTTCATGGCTGCAATCACCATCTGCAGTGATTTTTGAGCCCCCAAAATAAAGTCTGACACTGTTTCCACTGTTTCCCCATCTATTTCCCATGAAGTGATGGGACTGGATGCCATGATCTTCATTTTCTGAATGTTGAGCTCCAAACCAACTTTTTCACTCTCCTCTTTCACTTTCATCAAGAGGCTTTTTAGTTCCTCTTCACTTTCTGCCATAAGGGTGGTGTCATCTGCATATCTGATGTTATTGATATTTCTCCTGGCAATCTTGATTCCAGCTTGTGCTTCTTCCAGCCCAGCGCTTCTCATGATGTACTCTGCATAGGAGTTAAATAAGCAGGGTGACAATATACAACCTTGACGTACTCCTTTTCCTATTTGGAACCAGTCTGTTGTTCCCTGTCCATTTCTAAATGTTGCTTCCTGATCTGCATACAGGTTTCTCAAGAGGCAGGTCAGGTGGTCTAGTATTCCCATCTCTTTCAGAATTTTCCACAGTTTATTGTGATCCACACAGTCAAAGGCTTTGGCATAGTCAATAAAGCAGAAATAGATGTTTTCCTGGAACTCTCATCCCTTTCCCATGGTCCAGCAGATGTTGGCAATTTGATCTCTGGTTCCTCTGCCTTTTCTAAAACCAGCTTGAACATCTGGAAGTTCACAGTTCACATATTGCTGAAGCCTGGCTTGGAGAATTTTGAGCATTACTACTACCGTGTGTGATGAGTGCAATTGCGCGGTAGTTTGAGCATTCTTTGGCATTGCCTTTCTTTGTCATTGGAATGAAAACTGACCTTTTCCAGTCCTTTGGCCACTGCTGAGTTTTCCAAATTTGCTGGCATATTGAGTGCAGCACTTTCACAGCATCATCTTTTAGGATTTGAAATAGCTCAACTGGAATTCCATCACCTCCACTAGCTTTGTTCGTAGTGATGCTTTCTAAGGCCCACTTGATTTCGCATTCCAGGATGTCTGGCTCTAGCTGAGTGATCACACCATCAGGATTAAGTTGGTCATGAAGATCTTTCTTGTACAGTTCTCTGTATATTCTTGCCACCTCTTCTTAATATCTTCTGCTTCTGTTAGGAATCAGCGAACTAAAATGGACTGGAATGGGTGAATTTAACTCAGATGACCATTATATCTACTACTGTGGGCAAGAATCCCTTAGAAGAAATGGCGTAGCCATCATGGTCAACAAAAGAGTCCAAAATGCAGTACTTGGATGCAATCTCAAAAATGACAGAATGATCTCTGTTCGTTTCCAAGGCAAACCATTCAATATCACAGTAATCTAAGTCTATGCCCCAACCAGTAATGCTGAAGAAGCTGAAGTTGAATGGTTCTATGAAGACTTACAAGACCTTTTAGAACTAACACCCAAAAACATGTCCTTTTCATTATAGGGGACTGGAATGCAAAAGTAGGAAGTCAAGAAATACCTGGAGTAACAGGCAAATTTGGCCTTGGAGTACGGAATGAAGCAGGGCAAATGCTAATAGAGTTTTGCCAAGAGAACGCACTGGTCATAGCAAACAGCCTCTTCCAACAACACAAGAGAAGACTCTACACATGGACATCAACAAATGGTCAACACCGAAATCAGACTGATTGTATTCTTTGCAGCCAAAGATGGTCAGCAAAAACAAGTCCAGGACTTGACTGTGGCTCAGATCATGAACTCCTTATTGCCAAATTCAGACTTAAATTTAAGAAAGTAGGGAAAACCACTAGACCATTCAGGTATGACCTAAATCAAATTCAGATGCTTAGGAAGCATAAATAAGGCGGCTTAGAAAGTTTGAGTTATGGCAAAGGCAATAAACATGGTAGTAAGGAATGTTATATTGAACAAATACAAAATAAGAATCCACAACAGCATGAATCTGAAAAAAAATATTAACCATACTTTCGAGAAAAAATAATTCTCATAGGAAAAATTCATCTAAACTTAATTTTCTCTCAAATATTTGCCTTATAACTTTAATTTCACTGCATTTATAATGCACAGTATTTCTCCCAGTTGCTAACTTCTATTTACTAATTCATTCAATCAATATTTATTAAGTCACTTACATGAGCTAGACATAGAGTATGCTAAATTCCTGGATTTAAGAAATATGAGAATGATATTCCTACCTCAACCAATCCATAGTTTAATGTGGTAGACAGAGAAGTAGAGAAAAAAATAAAAATAAAAATCCACTTTAAGTACAATACCAAGATAAAATAAAATAAAAGATGTTCTATAAGAAAGGCAGCCTAAGAGGTTAAGAGAGGGATTTCCTGGAATAAAATGATTGAGATTAGAGCTGAGTCTTGAAGGATTAGACTTTCCTGGTAGCTCAGTTGGTAAAGAATCTGCCTGCAATGCAAGAGACCTGGGTTGGATTCCTGGGTCCAGAAGATCCCTTGGAGAAGGAAATGGCAACCCACTCCAGTATTCTTGCCTAGAGAATTCCATGGACAGAGGAGTCCATGGGATTGCAAGAGTCAGACATGACTTAGAGACTAAACCACCACTTCCCTGTCTTGGTCTTTGGTCTAGTCTCTGGGCCAGGGTCCATCAGCCAGGACAAATGTTAACTGAGCATGTTTGCAGGACTTTCGCCTGGGTCCTTGCTGAGTCAGCACCCTCTCCCTCACAAGGATGAGTCAGCACTCATAATGTGACCTTCTCCACCCAGTTAGAGCTCATCCAGTGGCTCACAAAGGACGGCATTGCTCAGATGCCTCAGGGTCCTCAGACAGTAATCTCAATGTTAACTTTGCCTTTTGATGTAGGAAAGGCTTATTCAGTCAACTTTGCTTTGCACACATCTCCACCCCACTCAATCGCCCAACATCTCTTTTATTCAGCAAGTCAAGAAATCCTCTCTTCCTCTCAATTTCTGAATTTAGCTCCTTATTGTGAACCGTATTGGAACTTTTAATTCTGGTATTTCAGTCTTGAGATAAGACTGGTAGCCCTGCCTTCAGTTGGTTTTTATATTACTGGAATAATCTTTTCTTTTCTCCCCTGTGTAGGTTCTCCTACCTCCTTTCCTTCATCAGATTCTTAGAGTGTTAATGATCCCTTAGGTCCTACTCCAGCCCCTTCCATGGAAAACTGGATGCATGAGGTCATTGATCATGTGGTCACCATCATAAAGCAGGGCAGCAAAGGTCCCTAATTTCACCCCAAATTACTAGGCAGCTTTTTCTTTAAGTCCTACTTTGACCACTAACCATGCTGAAAGACAGTTTCTTTTAGAGACTAATTTCCCTGGATTATTTATTTTCCAGCAGGATAAGATTTAATATTACTTAAATCACTGTAGATGGTGATTGCAGCCATGAAATTTAAAGGCGCTTACTCTTTGGAAGAAAAGTTATGACCAACCTAGATAGCATATTCAAAAGCAGAGACATTACTCTGCCGACTAAGGTCCGTTTAGTCAAGGCTTTGGTTTTTCCAGTAGTCATGTATGGATGTGAGATTTGGACTGTGAAGAAGGCTGAGCGCCCAAGAATTGATGTGTTTGAACTGTGGTGTTGGAGAAGACTCTTTGAGAGTCCCTTGGACTGCAAGGAGATCCAACCAGTCCATTCTGAAGATCAACCCTGGGATTTCTTTGAAGGGAATGATGCTAAAGCTGAAACTCCAATACTTTGGCCACCTCATGTCATTCAGTTCAGTTCAGTTCAGTTCAGTCACTCAGTCATGTCCGACTCTTTGCAACCCCATGAATTGCAGCACGCCAGGCCTCCCTGTCCATCACCATCTCCCGGAGATCACTCAAACTCATGTCCATCAAGTCAGTGATGCCATCCAGCCATCTCATCCTCGGTCGTCCCCTTCTCCTCCTGCCCCCAATCCCTCCCAGCATCAGAGTCTTTTCCAATGAGTCAGCTCTTCGCATGAGGTGGCCAAAGTATTGGAGTTTCAGGTTTAGCATGAGTCCTTCCAAAGAACGCCCAGGACTGATCTCCATTAGAATGGACTGGTTGGATCTCCTTGCAGTCTAAGGGACTCTCAAGAGTCTTCTCCAACACCACAGTTCAAAAGCATCAATTCTTCAGTGCCCAGCTTTCTTCACAGTCCAACTCTCACATCCATACATGACCACTGGAAAAACCATAGCCTTGACTAGACAGAACTTTGTTGGCAAAGTAATGTCTCTGCTTCTTAATATGCTATCTAGGTTGGTCATAACTTTCCTTCCAAGAGTAAGCATCTTTTAATTTCATGGCTGCAATCACCATCTGCAGTGATTTTTGAGCCCCCAAAATAAAGTCTGACACTGTTTCCACTGTTTCCCCATCTATTTCCCATGAAGTGATGGGACTGGATGCCATGATCTTCATTTTCTGAATGTTGAGCTCCAAACCAACTTTTTCACTCTCCTCTTTCACTTTCATCAAGAGGCTTTTTAGTTCCTCTTCACTTTCTGCCATAAGGGTGGTGTCATCTGCATATCTGAGGTTATTGATATTTCTCCTGGCAATCTTGATTCCAGCTTGTGCTTCTTCCAGCCCAGCGCTTCTCATGATGTACTCTGCATAGGAGTTAAATAAGCAGGGTGACAATATACAACCTTGACGTACTCCTTTTCCTATTTGGAACCAGTCTGTTGTTCCCTGTCCATTTCTAAATGTTGCTTCCTGATCTGCATACAGGTTTCTCAAGAGGCAGGTCAGGTGGTCTAGTATTCCCATCTCTTTCAGAATTTTCCACAGTTTATTGTGATCCACACAGTCAAAGGCTTTGGCATAGTCAATAAAGCAGAAATAGATGTTTTCCTGGAACTCTCATCCCTTTCCCATGGTCCAGCAGATGTTGGCAATTTGATCTCTGGTTCCTCTGCCTTTTCTAAAACCAGCTTGAACATCTGGAAGTTCACAGTTCACATATTGCTGAAGCCTGGCTTGGAGAATTTTGAGCATTACTACTACCGTGTGTGATGAGTGCAATTGCGCGGTAGTTTGAGCATTCTTTGGCATTGCCTTTCTTTGTCATTGGAATGAAAACTGACCTTTTCCAGTCCTTTGGCCACTGCTGAGTTTTCCAAATTTGCTGGCATATTGAGTGCAGCACTTTCACAGCATCATCTTTTAGGATTTGAAATAGCTCAACTGGAATTCCATCACCTCCACTAGCTTTGTTCGTAGTGATGCTTTCTAAGGCCCACTTGATTTCGCATTCCAGGATGTCTGGCTCTAGCTGAGTGATCACACCATCAGGATTAAGTTGGTCATGAAGATCTTTCTTGTACAGTTCTCTGTATATTCTTGCCACCTCTTCTTAATATCTTCTGCTTCTGTTAGGAATCAGCGAACTAAAATGGACTGGAATGGGTGAATTTAACTCAGATGACCATTATATCTACTACTGTGGGCAAGAATCCCTTAGAAGAAATGGCGTAGCCATCATGGTCAACAAAAGAGTCCAAAATGCAGTACTTGGATGCAATCTCAAAAATGACAGAATGATCTCTGTTCGTTTCCAAGGCAAACCATTCAATATCACAGTAATCTAAGTCTATGCCCCAACCAGTAATGCTGAAGAAGCTGAAGTTGAATGGTTCTATGAAGACTTACAAGACCTTTTAGAACTAACACCCAAAAACATGTCCTTTTCATTATAGGGGACTGGAATGCAAAAGTAGGAAGTCAAGAAATACCTGGAGTAACAGGCAAATTTGGCCTTGGAGTACGGAATGAAGCAGGGCAAATGCTAATAGAGTTTTGCCAAGAGAACGCACTGGTCATAGCAAACAGCCTCTTCCAACAACACAAGAGAAGACTCTACACATGGACATCAACAAATGGTCAACACCGAAATCAGACTGATTGTATTCTTTGCAGCCAAAGATGGTCAGCAAAAACAAGTCCAGGACTTGACTGTGGCTCAGATCATGAACTCCTTATTGCCAAATTCAGACTTAAATTTAAGAAAGTAGGGAAAACCACTAGACCATTCAGGTATGACCTAAATCAAATTCAGATGCTTAGGAAGCATAAATAAGGCGGCTTAGAAAGTTTGAGTTATGGCAAAGGCAATAAACATGGTAGTAAGGAATGTTATATTGAACAAATACAAAATAAGAATCCACAACAGCATGAATCTGAAAAAAAATATTAACCATACTTTCGAGAAAAAATAATTCTCATAGGAAAAATTCATCTAAACTTAATTTTCTCTCAAATATTTGCCTTATAACTTTAATTTCACTGCATTTATAATGCACAGTATTTCTCCCAGTTGCTAACTTCTATTTACTAATTCATTCAATCAATATTTATTAAGTCACTTACATGAGCTAGACATAGAGTATGCTAAATTCCTGGATTTAAGAAATATGAGAATGATATTCCTACCTCAACCAATCCATAGTTTAATGTGGTAGACAGAGAAGTAGAGAAAAAAATAAAAATAAAAATCCACTTTAAGTACAATACCAAGATAAAATAAAATAAAAGATGTTCTATAAGAAAGGCAGCCTAAGAGGTTAAGAGAGGGATTTCCTGGAATAAAATGATTGAGATTAGAGCTGAGTCT
Organism: Ovis canadensis; assembly: GCF_042477335.2. Lineage (NCBI taxonomy): Eukaryota > Metazoa > Chordata > Mammalia > Artiodactyla > Bovidae > Ovis > Ovis canadensis. Next base: position 41,795,731 of record NC_091254.1, read on the forward strand.
TGAAGGATTAGACTTTCCTGGTAGCTCAGTTGGTAAAGAATCTGCCTGCAATGCAAGAGACCTGGGTTGGATTCCTGGGTCCAGAAGATCCCTTGGAGAAGGAAATGGCAACCCACTCCAGTATTCTTGCCTAGAGAATTCCATGGACAGAGGAGTCCATGGGATTGCAAGAGTCAGACATGACTTAGAGACTAAACCACCACTTCCCTGTCTTGGTCTTTGGTCTAGTCTCTGGGCCAGGGTCCATCAGCCAGGACAAATGTTAACTGAGCATGTTTGCAGGACTTTCGCCTGGGTCCTTGCTGAGTCAGCACCCTCTCCCTCACAAGGATGAGTCAGCACTCATAATGTGACCTTCTCCACCCAGTTAGAGCTCATCCAGTGGCTCACAAAGGACGGCATTGCTCAGATGCCTCAGGGTCCTCAGACAGTAATCTCAATGTTAACTTTGCCTTTTGATGTAGGAAAGGCTTATTCAGTCAACTTTGCTTTGCACACATCTCCACCCCACTCAATCGCCCAACATCTCTTTTATTCAGCAAGTCAAGAAATCCTCTCTTCCTCTCAATTTCTGAATTTAGCTCCTTATTGTGAACCGTATTGGAACTTTTAATTCTGGTATTTCAGTCTTGAGATAAGACTGGTAGCCCTGCCTTCAGTTGGTTTTTATATTACTGGAATAATCTTTTCTTTTCTCCCCTGTGTAGGTTCTCCTACCTCCTTTCCTTCATCAGATTCTTAGAGTGTTAATGATCCCTTAGGTCCTACTCCAGCCCCTTCCATGGAAAACTGGATGCATGAGGTCATTGATCATGTGGTCACCATCATAAAGCAGGGCAGCAAAGGTCCCTAATTTCACCCCAAATTACTAGGCAGCTTTTTCTTTAAGTCCTACTTTGACCACTAACCATGCTGAAAGACAGTTTCTTTTAGAGACTAATTTCCCTGGATTATTTATTTTCCAGCAGGATAAGATTTAATATTACTTAAATCACTGTAGATGGTGATTGCAGCCATGAAATTTAAAGGCGCTTACTCTTTGGAAGAAAAGTTATGACCAACCTAGATAGCATATTCAAAAGCAGAGACATTACTCTGCCGACTAAGGTCCGTTTAGTCAAGGCTTTGGTTTTTCCAGTAGTCATGTATGGATGTGAGATTTGGACTGTGAAGAAGGCTGAGCGCCCAAGAATTGATGTGTTTGAACTGTGGTGTTGGAGAAGACTCTTTGAGAGTCCCTTGGACTGCAAGGAGATCCAACCAGTCCATTCTGAAGATCAACCCTGGGATTTCTTTGAAGGGAATGATGCTAAAGCTGAAACTCCAATACTTTGGCCACCTCATGTGAAGAGTGGACTCATTGGAAAAGACTCTGATGCTGGGAGGGATTGGGGGCAGGAGGAGAAGGGGACGACAGAGGATGAGATGGTTGGATGGTATCACTGACTCGATGGACATGAGTCTGAGTGAACTCCGGGAGTTGGTGATGGACAGGGAGGCCTGGCGTGCTGCAATTCATGGGGTCGCGGAGAGTCGGACATGACTGAGCAACTGAATTGAACTGAACTGAACTGAGTTGCCAAATCTTAAAATGATAGCCTGAAGGGCAAATTTAACCAGCAGATAGATTTTATTTGGTATTCACAGTATTTTTAAACATTTTGAGTAAGTTACTCACATATATAATAACTTAGATTTCACATTTAAAAAATATTTGAATATCAAGCTTCGTTTTAAAAATTAGTGGATTTAGCATAATTCAGTGCACACTTCAATTGGGCTCAGTTATTTTGGGAGGAATAGCTGCCCTTGAAATACAGACTCATGTTTCCATCTCACTTTAGCTCTTACCCGGTGAACTGCACTCAGAGACTGCATGCACTCTCTTTTCCATTTCTGGACTAGTTTAACTCCCTCACTGTACAGGAAAAAACAAACAAACAAAACAAAAAAATGAGACCCACAGAGACCTCAAGATTTTCCTGGGCTTAGAGTCGATGATACAAACAGAACCATGGGTCTCCTCACTCCACTTCATGGTGCTGCTTTTCTCTTATTTATAGCTACCTGCTCACTGTGATAAACTGCTTCAGGCTAGTGTTTGAGCAAAGATGGCAGAAGGACTGAACATCAAACTCCAAGAAAAGGGTAGTCATGGATCAAGACTTTAGCACTTGGATTTTAAAGAGGTTTGAGTATTTTGAATTTTTTTCCCCTCATTCAATAATGCTTTTCTGTAACACATTAAAGCAGGTGTCTATGGAGATCACAGGCAAATGTTTTTCTGGTCCTTGTACATCTTTGTCCCATGAGAAGATGTGTGATTCCTTCTCACAACGGCTTCTAGTTAACTTGATGGGAGAGTCCAGTTGAAATATTATGTCAGTGTCACTGATGATTTTATAACAGAGATACGGTAGATTTTCATTTTATCCTTGGGCTTGGTGGGTCCAAGCTAACAAACATTATTGTTGTACTCATAATCATAAATGTGAGTTTTGTTCCAATAAACCATCCTGTCAATTCGTATGGAGTAGACCCTTTTCTAAGTAATGAGATGGAGCCCTCCTTCACACCAGCCAGGACCAGTAAGTAGCAGAATTCGAAAAGATAAGCTTCCCCTCTTATCTCAATATATAGATGTATTATTATTAGTTATCCTTGTTCCGCAGGAAGCTGATTAACAGAAAATAGCTCCTCTATATTTTTAATGAATGACAGGCCCATTCCAACAAAAGCATGAAAACTTCAGATTGACTAGAGCCTTTTTTTTTTTTTTTTAAATAACTTTTCCTTCTCCCTAGAGAGATGTCCGGGACTCACAATGAGGTGCTTTGTGAGCTTCCAGCCAAGGTTGATTTGGCACCTCCATCACAGAGAGCTTGTGTAGACTGTGACAGGCTTTCAAGGAAGCCACTTCCCACATGTGCTCCTTTGGTTCTCTCATTGGTGCTTGGGAACAGGAGGCTGGCTCCTCCCGGTGAGCTGGGTGCTATGACAGATTAGACTTTCATGCAAGAAAATCAGTCCTGCACAGTTGATGTACTGCTTTAAATTTAAAGACCCCTTGGGACCTGAAACTGTAAGGTAAGCAGAGCTCAGCCACAATTCTTGAACTTTCAAACTGTGAATGTAATTTGAGGACATTTCTTAAAACTCTTTTTTGTTTAATGTGAAACTTTAACATGCTGCCTGCTCGGGCTGCCTTTAAGAATAACAGCTCACTGTCAAACATGCACATACAGCTCTGATTTTAAAAGACAAAAAAAAAACCCACAAACCCACTGCTTTAAAAAAATTCTGCCAAAATGAAATAGTCACATTGATATGTTATACTTTTAAACTTGTGTGAACGTTCCCAGGATAGGCCAGGTTTTCTCGCTGCTCTCAGTGTAATCAGTATCCTTTAAAACGGGATCAAATTATCTTTGCCACTTGAAAATGGGGCTGTATGCAGGACTAGTGCTGTAGAGAGAAAATCCCAGTGGAACTGTAACCGAATGTCAGTCCAGGCCTGCGGGTCTGTATCTTAAGTGTCACTGGGTGCCTGTTTAATTTAAGCATGGGAGAAGAATTAGTGAAACCCTGCTGTTACAGTGGTGTTGGCACTGCTCTGCAAGAGGTGGAAACTGCTGGGATCAGGTGTTGCTGTGTGCAGGCCAGTTCCTTGTGACTGTGGCAAATGAAGTTGGGAGGCTAGAAGTTACTCTAATGCAGACTAAGAGTCAGAGGCTTGTCAGACAAAAGGTGCTGCTGAACAAGTTCGACAGTATGCATGTAAAGCAGTTACTTGTCTAATGCTGTTAACAAAAATCCCAATCTTTCTGTAGAAATTTATAGGTGCTTTTAATGTTTTCATTCGAGTTCAGACTCCGAGAGTGGAATACTGGATGCTTTCAGGTATCCAAATGACCTAAGGGAGCATCACTGTAAAATCTCTCTCTGTTGGAGGGGAAGAGAAGATGCTGAATCTTCGGTCTGTGCTCTGCAGGCCATAAAGGAGAAGACCTATACCTATATTCATGCTACTTCTTTTCTCTTAAATCTTTGCTGAGGTGCCTCTTCTCTCCTAGTTTGCCTTTGGCACTTCCATGAAGACTAAGTTAATTGTCAGTATCTTAAACTTGCCCTGAGATTTCCAAACCTCTTTTTGGGCCTTTTTCATGGACAGCACCAACCTGCATCCACACAGATCAATTAGATTCTTGCTCATTATTGTCTTTCTCCCATGACTTGTGGTCTGTGTTGTTATACTGCCTCCAGGGCACATTCTTGGGATACAAGTTGCTTTCAGTTTTCAGGCTGAGAAGGTGAACCCCAGAGGGGCAAGGGCACCCTGCCTAAAGTCTGAAGTGGCAGTACAGGTGGGACCTGACCTGGATGCCGTCTGCCTTCCAGTTTTTCTCCCTTCCAGGATTAAGATGCCTAACCTGGCCCCAGGTATTTCCATGAGCCTACCCTTTGAACCACATTACTGATAAGCTGCACACTGTTTAAGCAAAGTACTTACTTACTCTAAGGATTAGAATGTCTAAGCTACCTTTGCCCTGAAGAGAAGAAAATTCCCTCACCAGGCACACAATAAAGAATGTGGGAGAACGGAGGATGGCTCTCTGAGGATTTTTCTCCTTCTCTCATTGCCCTGTTTCTTGCTAGTTTGGGCACAATTTAAAAAAAAAAAAAAACGGCTCAAGAGAAAAGGTGAGGTTCCTTAGGAAATGAGGCTGGGGCTGTTTACTTTGTACAGCTAGGATACCCAGGATGCAAGGCTCACAAGGATAAGCAGTGGGCTTAGATTAGCATTCCAGTGCACCACCGCCTTGTGGGAAGAGTTATTTTTAACCTGACAATATTTCTGCACATCTGCAATCCAAATACCCTGTACGTGAGAATAAATATTTAGGCAATGTGTTAGCTTTGTTAACTAGACACTATATCACAGCCATTCTTAGGAATTCCTTTTCTTATTTTAGTAAAATTAAAAGCAGGAGGGGGAAAAAAAAGAGTTGTGGGAGGAACAAAGGTGAAATATATTGTCTATGTCAGTTCAGGAAAAACTGCCTAATAAGGGATCATAATTTTTTTTTTCAAGATTTCTCTCTTTATCTAAGGATGACATCTCCTCTATTGATCCACTGAAGCTCTTGTGTTTTTCATCTTTGAAAATCTTGATTCTTTTCCGCATAGCTGCATTCAGACTCTGATTTCTCAGCATTGCAATGTTTGGGGGAAGTTCCCAAAAGGTAGACAAAAGCACTAGAATATAAGACTAAAAATAAGAATTCGCTGTCACTGTAAACAACCAAACCCTGCTGAAATCACCACCATTACAGAATTCATATTTAAAGAAGCTCATTTGCCTCTAGAGCTAATAGTTTCCTTTTGTTATTTTTTTCACTTTTTATTGAATGAATGGAAGGCTGAAGGAACAACTGAATTTATCTTCTACAATTTCACATCCCATGTGACGAACATTCCTTCAATCATGCTACAAGTTTTTACTGAGATTACCCAGCATGCAAACCTAGGTAAACAAAAACCCTGAGAGATATGGTTAGACCATTTATTTTTTAAAAGCCCTAGGAAAGCGAGGACTATGACTTAAAAGTTAATAACCTGACTGTATCCTTTCACAGACAAGATGGAAGATAATTTAAATATTGTATCTATGTAATTTTGTATATTAGGCAAAATAATAGAAAGCGCAACCTATCACCTAGGTACCGGTAGCAGCATGACAGGGCTCAGGGAGATGTGGCTGGCAATTTCCAGAAGCTTTTGGTGACTCCTATACACCTGCCCTCTCAGACAGTCGTAAATGTAGACCAGGAGGTAAGAACAGGGTCAAGCAGCAATCATGGCCCTGGGAACCACACTGGTTTTTAAAATCACAGTAGTAACAGTAAGATGGGTCAAGGGAAAAATAGCATCGGGATACCTATAGGGTGAGAGAATATTAAATATATGTCATATTTTTGATGTGATTCTGTAGAGATGCCAGATGGTGGAGAAGTTGAGCAGTTTCCTTGAGCAAATGCTTGGAATAAAGTGCCTGGATGTCATCCTAGCCACATTTGCCAGCACTTATTTTAAGAAGGAGGTTACTCCCCGTTGCTGTCTTTAGACAGTTTCAAGAGGAACTTAGACATATTGCTTAATTTTCACAAACTGGCAAGATTCAAAAATGGTTTATTAAAGGAGTGGTTTGTGGAACAACTAAAAGAGATACTAGAATCTCTTGTGGATCCCTAGAATTAGAATAGATTTACTGAAAAAAAAAATCACCTTGATGGTCACATTTCTTTTCTCTAATGTATTATTAGCTTGGTAGGCAGCATGTAAAAGCGGATAGCCAAAGGTAATTTGATCTAAAGCGAAATGGTCAACACAATAAATTAATTGAAAATGAAGATCTTCCATCATTATATGTTTCATTATGGGTGATAAAACATAGGACAGCTTTATAAAGCTGTTAAACATTATTTAACTTTTCAGAACTTTTTATTTATATCACTATGTATATCCTTTATCTTCAAACAATTACTCTGTCTTTATTGTAAAAAGTTTGAACAATTAAGGAATTGCTCAAGAAAAGCTAAGTATCAAGCAAAAGGAGCTAATTATTTGAAGCTAATAAACTAATTAAACAATAGACCATCACTGTGATTCATGTATTATTTTAGAGTTTTTAAGCAAGTACATGCTCATTATAGGAAAATTATAAATACAAACCAGAAAAAAATTGTTTAACATAATGATATTCAAATAGGGCTAACCAATGAGTTCACATTAGAGTATGATAGCCTTTACTATGTGTTTCCAATGACTAACATATGATATTTTACTTACCATATGGCATTTGAAACCTAGTGTATTTTAAAAAAAATAATCCATCTGTTGATAGACATTTACATTCTAATTAATTGCTGAATAGTCAGATTGTTTCATTCTGCATTATAAGTAAGGCTTAATAGGAATAACTAACTGGAAATGAGCTAGAAATTTAAGAAATTAAACTATTGAGAAAAGGCAAAATATGAACAAAAATATATAAGGTGCAAAATGGGTCACAATTCTGTCCAGAGTATTCAAAAAAATGACCAACTTTGAAAAAACGTCGATTGGCATTATTCTGTTTTAACTATAACTACATCATTGTTTTGACAAAACTGTCTTCTTGACCAAATTGTTTTTTGTCAAATTGCTTTTAGCTAAATTAAATCTGGCCAAATTAGTGGGAAGCATTGTTCAAGGAAATGCAATAGACAAAATACTACTTACCACATGAACTTCAGTGGGGCATTGTGCAATTCTTTCATGATGTTATTGGAGACAAGATTAAGAAATATGAGCTGAGCTAATGCAATTAGAAGATTAATAACTAGTTGAATGAACATACTTAGAGATACTTCTTAGCAACTGGGGATAGGGGGAGCTGATTGGTGTTGGCTTATAAAAAAAACTCTGTTATTGGTCTTACCCTAATATTTTCACTTTAGATAAGTGTATGTTTAACAAATTTCTTAATATATTATTGCTTTGACATCATCAAATCCAAACAGATCTTAACATGTTGGAATAATGATCTGAATCTTCCTAGACCTTTACAACAATGATAAATATAAGATTCTTCACTTGGTTTGTAAGTGTAAATGTACAAATACCAGTTGGAAGAACTTGTACTTGTGAAATAAAACTTTGTAATTTTGGTTGATAGTAATAAATTCTATACAGTGTAGGCGAGGCAACTTGGCCTTTGGTGACACTGTTAGAAACATAATGGAGGAGTATGCATGGGACATGCTATATTCAGAGACTTGCGCTAACTATAGTGCAAGCCTTTAGTTACAGCCCAATCTGTGTGACTTCCATTGCTTGTGAGTATACATTCCATCCTTGAACTACCCTTGAATCCTACAGTCCAAATTATTGGTCAATTCATATGATGCCTTTAAGACTTCCTATTCCGGAGGATCTTTTCATTTCAATGTTACTGAGGCATCTGTGGGTGAATATAGAGAGGAGGGTAGTAGTTAGCCCAGAAGGGAAGGGGAAATCTTTAAGTCTCTAGAAGATTAAGAATAATTGATTAAATTTTGTAACAACATATGGTTGGACAGGCAGGACCCTGTAGGACAGGGTCAGGTAAGAAAATAGTCTTCACATTGTGTCAGCAACCAGGGGAAAGATTTCAGATGCAGTGGAACAAGCTATGGAAGTCTCAAAGGACAAGGACCATCTGAGATCCAGGAGACGGTGTGGAACACACCAGCCGAGCCAATGCATTAGAGGCTGGAAAATGCGTGAATTCACTCTGAAATGACAGAAGATTCAGGAGAAGAGGGAAACCACTGATGAGCTGACCTCCTTTCCCTGTGCCACTGCTAGGACTGTGTTTACACGGTAGAGACTTCTGCGCTCCTTTCCATTTGTTTCTACAAGGGTTACTTTTCTGTGTCTGTGCTCCTGTTTACCCATCTGCATCTGTTGATTATTGGCTCAAGGCTGAGTCTTTATCCCAGGTCTGCAAGTGATTCTCAGAAATCTATGATTTCCATTGCTGTTAATCTAGAGTCACTGGAAAGAAGTCAGTACAGAGTGTGACTTATAGCATGGCCTAAGATTTAGAGCTAGGCCCAGCAACATGCCAGCTTTGGGAAAGGCATGTAAGGGTTATCAGTCTGTCTCCTCACAGGGAAAAATAGAGATCATAATAGTATTAACCTGGTAGGGCTGTCAGGTGAATGAAATAAAATCACACCTGGAAAGCCACCTAGCATGGCGACTGGAACATTCAATAAAGTTTTAAATTCCTATTGTTGCTGCTTTTAATTAGCCTCCATTCCAACCCTGTATATACCCTGGGAAAGAGAATTTACTTCTAGTAGCTGAAACTGGTCCGAGAATATTCCCTATATGCTGTGTAAACTGAATAGATGATGTATCCCATATACATGATTTACCACTTCTCAAATACATGTACATGTAGGTTCTTTTGTGGTTAGTAAGCACTAAAAACTGTATAATAATGTTATGTAGCACTGTGTGAAATTCTTCAACAATATGAGCAAACATTATATAGTACTTAGTTTGACAGATACCGCAAACACTTTAAATATATTGTTACCTGATTTACTCTTCAGAGCCCCCTATGATGTAGAAACCTGAATTATTTCTAGTTTTCACATGCTGACACTGAGGTAGAGCAGTGCAGAGGTGGAACTGGCATTCAAAACCAAGCAACTAGATACAAAGTGTCTCAGCTTGTAACCACTGTGTTCAATTAACATTGCCAAGGAGTCTTCTCTCTAGCTTGTAATTCCTAGACTAAAATGGCATCTAAGATTTGTCCATAACGCTACCCATAAATGCTATGATTCTGTATAGTGAGTCCTGAACCATATATCTGTAACGTTTAAATAGCATGCATTCAGAGAATTGTTGGCCATTTCTTCTGAGATCCATGGAGGTGGTGTATAAATTTTCTGCTGTTTAGATATTAAGAAGCTGTGGCATGCCATTCCCAGAAATTCTGCCAAAAGTCCTGGGGTCAAAGGGATGTGTAGACTTTACTAAAAGGCCAAGTCTCATTTTAGCAGCAGCTTCTCTTCCTTCAGGGGCAAGTCAGGTTATTTTATGTCTTGGTTTATCCCAGGCCCCTGTGGTCAGGGGCAGAGTATACTGACACATTGAATCCAGTGGCCTGCACTGAACCAGCCAAGTGACATTGACTTATGACCTCCCCCCTTGGGACCTTCATGAAGCATAAGTTATGACACATAAGAGAACCCTGGAGAGAGTCAAGGCTTGGCATTCATTTCATTTTTAGCTTAATGGTTCCCTCTTCTCTCATTTCAGATCAGTCCTTTCTCAATGGCTGCTTCTGAAAGCCAGCCAGCCTCTAGTTCAACAACATTACTTAGCCTCATTATTGGGAGAAACATGGGAAAGCCAAAATAAACAAGCACTTTCCCTTGCAAGAGAAAAAATAGCCTAGGTAGTAATTACTCCATATTCTGAAATGATCCTATTAGGCATTGTCTTTCCATTAAAATTCAGCAGTACAGTGGAACTGGGAGAAGGAAGCTGGTGGAAAAAGCATCGTTTCCCTTGAGCTGCTGGTCAAAAGGAATAATTTGAATGTTCTTATTACTTACTTAGAGGTACAAAAGTAACCATTACTTCTTGACCATGATAAAATCAAGCAGTATCCATGGATTGTTTTCTTATTTTTTGTCCTTAACTTGATATCCTCCTTCATGTTTTATAGCATTAGATTAAGAGTTCTTAATGTTTTTTTTCTATCTTTTGTGGGGGTGGGCATGGGGAATCATATATACCTTGAGAATCTGAAAAATGCCACAGGGGTGCTTTCTTGAAGATTATCATGAATTGCATAAGATGTCAAAGGGTTCAGGTGTTCCTCCTATTCTGATTTTTATGTACAATGAGTCACAGGTTAAAACATGATCAAGAATTACCTTGAATAGGAAGCAGGGACTTGCCTTCAAGGAACCTGAGTTATGTTGTTGGATGCTTCACTGATTGGTGCCTGACCTTGAAAGGGTGGCCTAGTAACAGGGACTCCATCTCTCTGGCCTTCTGTTCTGTCATCATTGTGACATTTACAACATAGTCTATAAACAGTTTCTCTCACACTGTCTCATTGTATCCTTTTGGTTGAGAGGAGTAAAGTTTTTAAATTTGATAACTGAAATTCAAAATAAGCAACTTATTTCCTCCAGGTGAGAAAGAGTATTAGTAGGTCCATCACGTGCAGCAAGCTGTGAATGCCTCAAACTTTTAACCGAATTCAAAGTCACTGTAGCTCTGTGCTTCCTCAGAGAAGAAAACCTCAGAAGAAATGTACTATTTATGTTGAACCCCAAATGTTGATTTGTTCTCTCTCACTATGATACCAAAGACTCAATGACTGTGAAAACCAATTGAATAATGTGTGTGATGAGTGACAATGGACCACAGGAATACATGGAATCAAGAAAATATGTAGATGCAGGAATACATAGAATCGAGAAAGCCTGCATGGATAGTTTCATGTGGTGAAAAAGGTACCAAGTGGAATAGAATGTGATGTTGAAAAATTAGTGCCTCTTCAGCACGCCTACATTTTCCCCTCCCAGGTCCTGAGTTCTAATTGGAAAGGACATGTAATTGCTAGGGTTAAATAAATGTTTCATCTCTGGAGGGGTGAGGACAGAACAGAAACCAGTCCCCACTGGCGTCTGTGCAGCCTAATTCTCATTCCTCCTGCAGAGGCTGCACGTGGGCACTTCCCTTCCTGTTAACAGGTTGTCAGGCCCTCTTCAGAGCGGTGAGGTCAGACTTCATCACTGCTCAGACTGGAGGAGGAACAGGTGCTGTAGAGGCAGGTTTAGGCAAGCAAACTGTTCTCCTTATTCAAGGGAGTTTGGAAACCATGGGCCTCTCATTTCCCTGTTAGAGAAGCTTTAAACTGGATCAGATCTGAGAGAGCCCATCTGCCTTCCTCCCCCTCTGCTCTCCTTCCTCCCTCTTCCTTCTCTCTTTCTCCTTCTGAAAATTATAGGCAGGGAAATATATGTGTTAAGGATCTGTTGGACTTCTACTCTACAGTTTGACAGACTACGTCTTCTGGACACCAGGACACAGAGTTTCATCACCTTGTGATGGACACATTTCATTTTACAGATTCAGGAAATGGGTGTTCAACAGGTTAACAGATGGTCCAAAGCCACAGAATTAGTTTGAGGAATAGAAGTGATTCCTAGTGATGCTTTCTCTCAAATCATCAAATTGTCTGCCAGATAATACTACTGCGAAGAGTGACTGAACTGAGGATAGACATGGAAGAGCAGAAACAAATAAAGGCCATCCAAATGAGAACAAACGGAGGTGACTTATTTAGAGTTTACAGTAACAAGGGAGTCAGCCACCACCACATGCACTTCAGGGACTTGAAGGGAGAGGAACATGACACCTGCTATAGTGGAAAAAGGGAAGGTGAGAAAAGGTGTGATCTTTCTGGACACTGCTGACAAAAGCAGGAGGAGGGCTAGCTAGAAGTGCAGCATCCCATATGATTCGTTAGGAGAACATTTCTTTTCTTTTTTTTTTTTTGTGGCTAATTAACTCTTGAGTTGGAAGCAGGGATTAAATAGAATAGGGAATTTGACCATCTCTTGCCAAGTCCTGACTCTGATGAGCTCACTGCTCAGAGGCTGGCCTCGGAACTCAGCTGTTACATTTGGTCTAGCCATTGTCGGCTTGTACATTCAGTCTCTTAGGCAGGATTGATAAGGAATGCAGCCCTTTTCCTGTCCCCCAGAGAAGACATATCAGTGATATCTTTGAGTCTTTCTTCTTCTTTACCCTCTGTGTTCCATCTGTCGCAAGTTCTCTCCTTGAGAAATCTCTCTGACATTTACTCTTTTCCTCCCACCAAGTTCTTGTTGAGAACATCATCTCAGGAACTGCCAAAACTCTGACCTAGCCAGCCTCTTTCTTCCACTCCCCTGACCATTAAGTCTATCCAGCAAATTGGCCACTCTTATGCTGTGCTGTGCTGTGCTGTGCTTAGTCGTGTCCAACTTTGTGACCCTATGGACTGTAGCCCGCTAGGCTCCTCTGTCCATGGGATTCTCCAGGCAAGAATACTGGAGTGGGTTGCCATGCCCTCCTCCAGGGGATCTTCCCAATCCAGGTATCAACTCGGGTTTCCCTCATTGCAGACAGATTCTTTACTGTCTGAGCCACCATTATCCCCAAACCAGGTGTCTCTGTAACACCCAGGCCCAAAGCAGATGAAACACCTAATATGCCTCCATCCTAACCAGTGATGATAAACCTATAAAGTCTTCAGCCTACCTTTTAAAGCCCTTCATGGCCTGGCCTACACTGCCAACCAAGCTTTATATCCCCCGTCCCTTACCACCACTTTCCCAGATCACCAATGCTACGGGTGGTAACCCACACAAAGAAAGGCCCTAGAATAGGCACCTAGTGGGTTATGAATTTGTCCTCAGTTAAGCCTTGTGGTTTCTTTATGTTGTATGGCCACAGCCTATACCCTCACACTTGATGGTCACCACATGGAAATATGTCATAAGGTCAACCTCAATTCATCTTTTAGGTTTTTCTTAGTATTTTATAATCTTGAAAGTATTTTTCATATTTGTCACTTCAAATGATTCTCCTAACAAACTTGGGAGGAGGTTTAATATGATATTTTATAGATGAGAAAATACATGCTTCATAAATTATGTGATTTACCCCAAAGTCAGACAGATAGTAGATGGGAAGAATAAATAAGTCAACAATATTTTCACAGTCTCTATTCTTAGAACCATGTTCTGGATATCCATCCACATGGCCACTTTCTTTTTCTTTTTCTAACCACTTATTTTACATATTTTTTTCTGACTGCTATAGAATACTTGTGTAATATATAAAAGGTTAAAAATGAAAGAAAAAAAAATCACTTATAAACATTCCCATATAGATAACCAATGTTAACATTTTATCTATTTCTCTGTAGTTCTTTTTCTACTATTCCAAAATAATTGATCCCAAACTATATATAATTTGTATTACTCTTTGTAATACAATTACTCTGTTAATTAAAACATGACAAAGATATTTCTCCATGTTTTAAAAATTTATAATAAAAAGATTCATGTGAATATTTGATGCATCATAATTCATTTTTTCGTACATAAAATGTAATAAACTATACCCAAGCAACTAAACATTTAGTTTGTTTACAACTTTTCTATTTTTTAAATGCTATCAATTTTCTGTCCATAAAGTATCTTGATCACTTACTGAGACTAGTTCTAAGATTTCTATAATTAAAAGCAATATTGTGTGATACTAGAAAATTATTTTCTAGAAATATAGTTCTAATTCAAATTACTATCAGCAGTTAATGAGAATAAACACTTCACCTCACTCCCACCAACAGTGAATTTAATATTCTCCAAACCTTATGAAGTATATGGAAAAAACAGTGTCTCATTTTAATTTGTATTATTATTATTTACTGCCATCGAGACCCCCAATTTTTTTTTTCAGATTTTCATCAGCTTTTTATATTTCCTTTCTAGGAAGATTTTATGTCTCTTTACCCATGTAAGTAATGGGGTTGTGGCTGTTTTCAAATTAATGGGTATGAGCTTTAAACATTAATCTTAACCCTTTGTGATCTCTTCTGAGGCAACTAACTACAAGAGGGCTAGAGCACAGTGGATTTCTATCTCTTTGTTTCCTCAGAAAACAGCTACAAACCTAGGAGTCATATCTGGTAAAGAGGGGGAGGTTTTTCTCAACCGAACTGGATTGGAAAGTCCCCAAGAATAGGCATTTCATCCTCTTTTTTTGTATCCTCAATGGAGAACAGCCTGATCCTGGACCATGTTGAGGTATAAAACAAACACTTGACTTCTCAACTTAAGATAACGTTGGGGTGGGGAGGGGGACAAGATTGTAAAGTGAAGGTACTTGGTTTGATTTGCTGGGGGCCACAGAGCAAATTAAGGGTATCCTGTTCCCTTGACCAGCCACAGACTGACTGGAATTCTAAGCTTGTTTAAGAAGAGTATTGATGATTTCAAACAGTTTTTGCCACAGTTTCCAGTAGTCTTTCAATCACAACATTTTCAAGACAAAGCAAATTTTAATGTAATTTTATACATGCCATAGTGTGTCTATATACAATCAAATTAACACAAGTGTTACTTTGAGCAGTTTTAACTGTTGGAAATATCTTTTTAAACCAATAGAAACTACAAGAAGTAGTACACATAACAGCACTATTTCAAAAAAAACTAAATCTAGCCTAATATTATTGACATAAAGGAACATATGAATTTAGTTTAGACAAACTGCTCCAGCACAGATCAGCGGGACCCTCACTGGGAAGGGCAGCATCAGGGACACAGTCCGTGGGCTGCCATGCATGTGTACCTAGCCTCTACTTTCCTCCCTCAAAGGTCTTTCGAGGACCTCTCAACTTCTCAAAAGCTCTGTTCAAACAGAGCATTGGTATCTCTGGAATTTAAAGAAGATTGTTATCCAAGAACAGAAGGTGAAACTATATCAGGTATGATTTAAGCCCATGAGTAATCAGGATTTAGATATTTTATTTGGGTTATAGACATACTTTCCAGGTTCGAGTACATGGGAAATCTGAATTTTATGAGCAATGGTGCAGTTGAGGGGCAATAGAGAAGGCTAGGTCTGGATTAGCTAGCCTAGAAAGTCATTTTGCTAGAAAAAATAGCTGCCAATGATATTTGAAAGATAAATTTTTAAAACTGATTTTTTCCCCAAACTGCAGGCCTACTGATTTCATTTACCATATCCAACTAAAAGAAGACTTTTGTTCTGCCCTACAATTGCAACTCAATGAGGATATTTTTCCTTTTGCATCCCTGCTGGTGAAGGGATTACTGCAGTGAATAATAAAAAGTATGCTAAGAAAAAGATTCTCTAGGCTGAGTCAGAAACTATCCCTGTATTAATAAGCGACTTAATTTTTCAATAATTTGGACTTTTATCTGCCAGAAGAGGAAAATACTAACTACTCTATCTCCCACAGAGTTTATGAGTTGTAGACACAAAAGCACTTTGAAAAATTAAGAGCACTATGTGAACATAATAAGCATATGTACACCTATGTTTATAGCAGCATGATTCACAATAGCCAATTCAAATGTCCATCAGCTGATGAATGGATAACCAAAATGTGGTATATATGTACAACTAAATACCATTCAATCTTAAGAAGGAATAAAATTCTGATACATGCTACAATACGGACCAAACTTAAAGACATTATGCTAAGCAGAATAAACCAATCACAAAAGAACAAACACTGTATGATTTCACTTATATAAGCTACCTAGAACAGACAAATGCATAGAGACAGAAACAACAGTGATTACCAGGGGTTCGGGGAGAATGGAATGGGGAATTATTGTTTAGAGGGTATAGATTTTCAGCTTGGAATGATGAAATGTTCTGGGTGGTGGTGATGGTTACATAAAAATGTGAATATACTTGACTGTACATTTTAAAATGGTTAAAATTTTATGTTTTATATATTTACCACAATAAATAATATTTACCACTGTGTACACTATAAAATAAAAACATAATTTATAGAATAAAATCATAACTAGAAATGATAATAGATAGATTTACTGGTGTAAGTAGTATTGGTAATGAAAATAGCAATAATTTAGGTAGGTTGGAGAAAATGTTCAGATTGATCAGATTTATGCAAAAGGGTGGGCTCAGCTACTTAGATAAAAACATTTTCATATATTTGTGTAGGTAAAGTGAGACAAAGTGGCCTTTAGACATTTACATCTAAAAATTTCAAAATAAATTAAGGACTCCAGAGAAAGCTTATATATGTTGTAAGTATCCTAGAAGAATAAATTTTAAAATGACTTAATTTTCCCTATAACTTACCCCCAAGCAGTTTAGGAAAAAGCTTTGAACATCTGCATATTTTCTACATGTTGAACTTTAAGTCCACAGTTTCAGAGCCTCTGCTGTGTTTTGATACCATCCTGTGCAATATGCGATCACTTATTATTTACCCGTTTTTCTTTCCTGGTAATACTCTGAGGTCTGTGAGGGCAGAGATCATGCATCTTCTTCAATACTTGAATACACAATACCTAGTACACGGCCTGGCATTAGTAGGTGAGCAATATGAATTCGTTGAATGAATGAACAGATGCATGGGGGTGGAATCATATATTGAGCATATTTTAGAGCTAAATAGGCTTTGTGATACCACCACTGCAGTGGGTGAACATGTCTTAACATACCTACACCAACATCCTCACTAGAGGGCTGCAGGGTTCAGGCTCTCCAGGGAAAATTCTTGGGACAGAGGATCAGAAGAGGGTTTGTTTGGGCACACCTGCCCCTCTCAGGTAAGCCCCAGGGATCTCTGGTCTGAGTGAACCAGGACTTAAAATCCTGGGCAGGATCTGCTCATTGAAACACCTTTGGAAATGCAGGTTTCCATAAGAATCTAAATTATTCTGAGGACTTCCTGGGCTACATATCCATAGTGAAATGCTCCAAGCCATTCAGGAAATCCAGGAGAGACATCAGCTTCCATCCCTAAATTCTCTGGCCTATTAAGTCATTCTAGCCCATGTCCCCACATCTAGATGACTGGCATGGATGGGACACAGGCCCAGTTAACCAGACCTGATTGTTTGAGAAAAGTGCATAATCTGATATTCTACGGAAGTTTTTCAGCTTTTTTTAAAATGAAAATTTTTTTGTGAGCCAAGAAAAATAAATCTGTAAGTCATCCACAAGTTTACCTGAATGTATTGAAAAGCTTGCCAGGAATTCACATATTTTTTAGAATCTGCTGCTAAGTTGCTTCAGTCGTGGCCGACTCTGTGCAACCCCATAGATGGCAGCCCACCAGGCTGCCCTGTCCCTGGGATTCTCCAGGCAAGAACTCTGGAGTGGGTTGCCATTTCCTTCTTCAATGCATGCAAGTGAAAAGGGAAAGTGAAGTCACTCAGCCATGTCCGACCTCGCGACCCCATGGACTGCAGCCTACCAGGCTCCTCCATCCATGGGATCTTCCAGGCAAGAGTACTGGAGTAGGTTGCCATTGCCTTAGGCTTCCCTTTTCCCTTCCATTCTTCTTTCCTAACGTTCTTTTCCCTTCCAAGCCCCCTTTCCCCTTCCTTCCTCTACTCTCCCTTCCCTCCTTTCCTTCCCTTTCCTTTCTTCCTTCACACCTTCCTTCCCTAACATTTACTGAGCAGCTACTATTTCCAAGGACTATTTTTAGCAATGAATATAGAGCAGGAAAAAAGCAGGCTATATAAAATCAGAATTCAGATCCTGGTGGGGCAGAAGGGGAGACAAGCAGTAAATAAAAAGTTAGAATACACGGTGACCATTGCTATGGAGAAAAATAAAGCAGGAAAGTGGAAAGGAGTGGGAGAAGGTGTTGCAAATTGAAACAGAAGGGTGGGGGAAAACAGTAAATGCAAAGGTAGGCTGGGAGTGTGACAGCACGGACTGAGTGGACGGCACTGTTGACTTTCTTAAATTCTTCTGCACTAAAAACTCTGCTTCTAATAAGTTGCTCATTTTCAAGCATCAGCACTTTAAGTCTCTCTAGAAACCCAGTTCAGTTCAGTCGCTCAGTTGTGTCCGATTCTTTGTGACCCCATGGACTGCCTCCCTGTCCATTACCAACTCCCGGAGTTCACTCAAACTCTTATCCATTGAGTTGGTGATGCCATCCTCTCTCTTGAACGCATCCTCTGTCGTCCCCTTCTCCTCCTGCCTTCAATCTTTCCCAGCATCAGGGTCTTTCCCACTGAGTCAGTTCTTTGCATCAGATAGCCAAAGTATTGCAGTTTCAGCTTTAGCATCAGTCCTCCAATGACTATTCAGGACTGATTTCCTTTAGGATGGACTGGTTAGATCTCCTTGCTGTCCAAGGGACTCTCAAGAGTCTTCTCCAACACCACAGTTCAAAACCATCAATTCTTCGGTGTTCAGCTTTCTTTATAGTCCAACTCTCACATCAGTACATGACTACTGGAAAAACCATAGCTTTGACTAGATGGACTTTTGTTGGCAAAATAATGTCTCTGCTTTTTAATAAGCTGTCTAGGTTGGTCATAACTTTTCTTCCAAAGAGCAAGCACCTTTTAATTTCATGGTTGTAGTCACCATCTGCAGTGATTTTGGAGCCCAAAAAAATAAAGTCTGTCACTGTTTCCACTGATTCCCTATCTATTTGCCATGAAGTGATGGGACCAGATGCCATGATCTTAGTTTTCTGAATGTTGAGTTTTAAGCCAACTTTTTCACTCTCCTGTTTCATTTTCATCAAGCATTTCCTTCAAGACTTGAAACCTGAGCTGTACATGGCAGCAGTCCCAGGAACCAATTCCTGACCTTCCTCTGGCTGTTGCCTACACCAAGCTCATATGGAAATTTACCAACCATTTACACTGGTTAGTTCACTCATTCATTCATTTGTGAAATATCTACTATGTACCAATCACCATATTTAATGCTGGGGAATCAAAGATGAGGAACCATAGTTGATGCTGTTCACGGGCTTGCATCTAATACTGAAAAACAAATATAAACATAAATAGATACAATAAAGGAGATACAAGAGCATATACATACAATAGGATCACTCCTACCTGGGATGATCAGACCTGAAATGGGTTCAGAGGGAGAGAAAATAAGAATATCTCAATTTGAGAGCATAGTAGTGATTAATAAAGTCTCTATTTATTACAGACTTGTATGTCATTAAATGTTGACTGTAATATATTAGCTTCCTGGGTTAATATATTACAGACAGTCGTAGAGAAATATCATCATTTCTTGTCAATAAACATATTTCTTCTCTGAAAGAAGCATTCATTGCTGGAGGTCTGATTTCAACTGTATAATATTCAGGCAGGATTTTAGCTCCTGCTATTCAAAATAAAAGTTTATTAAGGTTCATTAGTGTTGTTTATGCCCACTTAGCTATAAAGTAACATTTAAATTCAAGTTAAATTCTCACTAATAATTATATTCTGAATTTGGAAAGGCATTAGGGATTAGGTCTGCTTGTCCAATTAAAGTTAATTGTAAGAAAGACAAATTCCTATTATTAACTTGTGTTTCTACAGCATTCAGAACTGTAAAATGCCATGCTGTTATTTTGTGCACCTATTTCTCAGCATTCGTCCAGCAGACCCAAAGACAGGGCAAGCAGACTCTTTTACAAAGAGAGAAATGAGTTCCTCCATAGGTGTGGCCTGTCAAAGGCCACAGGACTGGCATTGGAGAAACAAAACAAGAAGCCACAGAGTCTGATTCCTGAGGATTATTATTTTGATTAAAGACTCCTTCAGTTTAGTCAGCTACAGAAGATTTGGAGGTATGTAAAAATCAGGCAGAAGTATTTCCAAAACTTTCTATATCTGACTAACCAAAGTAAAATCAGGAATTAATCTAACAGCTTTTGCACCATGGGCGGAATGCTTCTTAGATATTTACTTGTTTTAATTTTCACCAAATTGTATTTCAACCCTTTTCTTTATGAAATTCAGATTTTTTGAGGTCTAGTTCACAGACCATAATCTTTACCCTTTTAAGATGCACAATTCAGTGAGTGTAGTATACTGCCAACACTAAGTCATCACCGCTAATTCCAGAGCATTTCCATCACTCCAGAAAGAAACCTATACCCATAGCAGGCATCTTCCATTTTTTCCTTCCTTATCTCCTGGCAATCACTAATTTACTTTTAGTATCCACAAAATTACCTAGTCTGGACATTTAATATAAATGGAATCATATGTTACACAACTTTTGTGTCTGGCTCTTTTCATATAGCACAATGTTTTCAAGTTTCATTTGTGTAATAGTATATATTAGTACTTCATTCCATTGTTATAGTATAATAATTCCATTGTATGGATATATCATTTTATTAATTTCATCAGCTAAAGAGTATTTATATTGCTTCCACATTTTGACCATTATGAACATTCATGTACACATTTTTGCATGAACATATGTTTTCATTTCTCTTGTTTATATACTCAGGAATGGAATTGCTGGGTCATTTGATAACTCTGCCAAGCAATAACTAGATAGGTCTTTTACATGTAGTATATTTGCAATAACTGTGTAAAGGAGCCTGGGCCAAAACTCAAAAACAAACAAAATACAAACACTAGAATTTTATTAATTATATAGACTTAGATTACCCAGGTTTAGGTAATTTGGTCAAATTAAGTCCAAGTCTCATTCCAATAACAAAATAAAAACTATTACTATAAGAACACTGACTACTCACTAACCAACTGTGTTTTGGGGCAAGTTGCTTCTTCTCTGGTTTCCTTACCTATACACTGGAGAGACTGCACCAGCTGCTTTCTGAAGTTTATACACCTCGAAAGTGAAAGTGAAAGTGAAGTCGCTCAGTGGTGTCCAACTCTTTGTGACCCCATGGACTGTAGCCTACCAGGCTGCTCAGTCCATGGGATTTTCCAGGCAAGAATACTGGAGTGGGTTGCCATCTAAGACCCTCCTTAATACATAGAGGGGGAAAATGAGACCCAGGGAAGGAGGAAAGTGAAGGAATGAACTTTTATTGTGGAATATGGACTACTATATGGGAAACTGTTCTGTTAACATGTCTTAATTAACCCTCCCATGTCTTGATAAACCCACCCTTTATTCTGGACTAAATAGCATCCTTCCTATATTACAAATGGGAAATGAAAGCACACAGATGTAAGTAACTTCTCAGGTCTGCCTAGCTAATAAGTGGCAGAGCTGAGATTTGCTCCCAGAGCTGCTGACTTTACAACTCATCTGAAGCAGGTAAGAGCATGGACTTTGGAGTCTAAAAGACTTTGACTCAAATCCACTCATCAGCTAATGAGCCTGGGAAAATTACTTAACCACTGTGAGACTCAGTTTTTGCATTTGGAAATAAAATTAATATCATCTACCAAATAGGGTGTTGAAAAGATTAATATAAAACTTGGCTGATAAAGTACTCTCTTAGCTCCTTGGACAGAGTAAGCCTTTAGTAAATGGCAGATGTCTTCATTTTGTTTCCCTAAGGTTGCACAGCAGATGGAACCAGATCTTAAGTTTTTTACATCAGCAAACAGTCCTCTCACCATTGCCCCATATGAGATAACAATGTTTCTAAAAAATGAATATATTCACGAGTACCTGGTGAAATAGACAATAAAATGAAAATAATGACGAAAAACATTCTCTTATTTTCCACATAAGTCAGAAAAAGATTCTTGATACTGTTTTTCTAAATGGTAAGGCCTAATTCTATGGAAACAAAACATATGCTAGATCTTTCCCATTTATACCATCTTGAATTTTAAAAAATCACATAATGAGATAGGGATTCAATAACGTGGATGCTTGTTGCCCAAGGTCCTTCAAGACAGTTTCCACCTAATAGGATTGTCATTGTTAGAATTAAAAAACAAACAAACAAAACCAGGATTTGGTTAAGTATTTAAATTTGATAAATAAACACATAGAAAGCCAAACTACAGTTCATGATTCAGGTCATGCACCGGAATAGGAAGAGCAGGGTAGCAAGCAGGGCTATTGAATGACCTCTGTTGACCTAAAGTAGTAGATTCTTCCATGTGCATAACTGGAATAAGCACACTATGAGAGCTGTTTGTTAACTATAAATATTGAATATATTCTTTCTCCAAACAGTAAATCAGGGGAATTACTAGTATGACTGAAATAAATATTTTTTGAGATAATTTTTTTTTGAGTCTCATGAGATGTGAATAAAAAGAAAAACATACTTTGAATTTCTGCATGATTCCTACCTTATTCTAAAGAGACCAAATCCCTTTGCATTCTTCTAAGGGCAGATACAAACCAGACCCTTTTACAACTATGTACATCAGAGGTATAGAGAAACTGTTTCAACATCAATAAAATGCAGATATATTTAAAATTAATTTTTCAGATAGTGAAAGTCTCTTACTTCAAGGTACATTTTGTTTTGAATTAATTCATTTTACATTTTGAATGTGTTACATACTTCTTTATATAATTATTAAATTCAAAAGAACAACCTGCTTGTGTATGAAGAACTTTCATATCATTAAAATTTATCATTGAATTTATTTGACCAAGAAATTACTTTTAAAAAGTTTTATTTAAAAGTCAACAAATAAAATTGCTATATTAGATGGTACTTTTTACTTTTTTAAAGGACTTACATATAACATTTCAACTCCTGCACTAGCCCTTTGGCTAGAATTTTGGACTGGTTAGAGTTGATCTATATTTAATTTTTTTTAAATTGAACTTCAGTATGATGTGAATTGTGCAAAATGATAAAATATTCTAATTCCTTTTGCTAAAGCAAAACCTTTTGCATGACAAAATAAACTAAGCACTAATATTTTGATCCCCAGAGACACCCTGACTTTTCCCATCACCCAGGTCTTCCTGGGCCAACGCAGGTGCCGAGAAGCTCATGGCCAAGATGTGTGGGAGTTTGAAAGATTCTTGGGCAGAAATTTCTGGAGCCCTTGAATGTCTTTATATTGAATCCACAAATGCTTAACATACTCTTTTCACACATGCTAGGTTTAGAGGCAGAATATCTTCCCGACAAGGAGGCCACTGATAGAAAGATACAAGAAAAAGAACAACATGGTATTTATTTCACCATGCTGCATTTTGAGATTTTATATGAGTAGCACAACAATTATTCTTCTCAGTCAAGGAGGAAAAATTAGTTGGATCAAGACTAGCTGCATTCCACTGTAGCTCATCAATGAGAAAGAACAGGACTGTGGACCAGGAACATACTCAATTTCTGTTTGAAAAGTCAGCATATGTGGTCCTATTCTTACAATTGACCTTAACTGGATAAACCAATTTTACACTGGCTTTGATAAACTTTTTCTCCATTAAAAAAAATTATCAGCTCTCTGACAACAGCTGGTGTCAGTTATTACTCAGATGTGTGCTCTGTGTAATACCCTCCAGCTGGAAAAGTCACAGAATTCCCAATTAGTTGCTACAGTTGGCAGATGGGAAAGAAAAGGGGAAATCCCTCTGTGAGGGTGTGGCTGATTTATGCAAATAAGATTCATCCTAGATGATACCCTTACTTAAAAAAGAATGCCCTCCCTCCCCTAGGCATTTATGTTGGCAACCTTTCCACATATCAAACAGCGTTCAGAGAGCAAGCACTGCCACTGACTGAAATGCCACTTCCCTCCAGTTCTAGGAGGTAGAGCTCCTGCTCTTCACATTGTTTAACAACAAAATGGTTTTGTATGATAATAATCTCCTAACTAGACAATCCTCTGAGACTGAGGTTTCTTCAATTCTACTATTGGTTAGTGATGTTAATGGACCATCCTACTTCCTGCTCCACAGCAAGAGAGTCCCTGCTCACAGGGAGGAAAATGGTATATCCTTGCATCAATGATCAATTTCTTCATAACAAAACACCCTGCAATTTGGCAGCTTGAATATGCTATTTATTTGCTAACAATTCTGTGGGTCAGCAGTTGGGTGGATTCTTGCCCCAAGGTCAGCTGAGTGATTGTTCTGCTGCTTGGTCTTGCCTGAGGTCACCTGTATATTCAGTCCTCTGGCAGTGATGGTCTCACTGCCTATCAGTGAGGCCACTCTTTCCCTGGGGTCCTCCAGCCTCAAAGGGGTTAACCATAAATAAAGGTCTCAGGGTGGCAAAGGGGGAGAAAGTAGAAGGTGCAAGGCCTCTTGAAGCAGAGGTTGACAGATCATAAGACTTAGCTTCTGCCATATTCTGTTGGTCAACACAAGTCCTGAGGCCAGACAAGAGGCAAGAGGAAGGATAAATAAACTTCACCTCTTGATGAAGGGAATGGCAAGGTCACATTGCAAAGGACTGCTGTGTCCATCTTTGCAAGCAACCTATCACCAGAAGCTAGCAGCAAAGAACTTGCAACAAAGCTCTGGCAAGATTCCCTCCAGAAAGAAAATTTCCATGTGTTTCAATTTACTGTTTCTGACTTAAGGGTTTTGTTCTCCAATGATGCAAATGCAAATTTATCACATGCATATTATTACAATGGAGCCATCTGAATATCTGAGTACTCTGAATATTTGAGTACCATTATTTCTAGAAAAGCCCGTATTTAAATTGCCATGCACATGATAGAAAATATTGTACATTCTCTAAAATAATTTGATGTCCAGGCAGTTTCAAAGACACTATCAGTACCTTAAAATAACCTTTTGGTCAGAAAATAACTTCTTCCTCTTATTTCTTTGGAAGATATATATATTTTTAGAGTCTGGCATTAGAAACAGCTCAGGCACCTGGATAGGGAAGTCTCCAGAGTTCTGGTTGCTTTCATTAGCCGTAAGTATTGCAGAGAATGGCTGTCCTCAGATCTGACCTAAGAGATTCCCTGGGAAGGAGTGAAGTGTTCCAGGAGGCACCCTCATTGTTTTGGAAAAGAGACTCACCAAAGTTGACTCCAGTAGTTGCTAACTGGATTTTGTCTTGTTTTGTCAATCATCAGCTTGGAATGGTAGAATGGCAGGAACTGGGAAGCTATCAGCAGCCAGCTGGGGAAACTGACTTCTCCCCGTCTTTTATGGCCTGATAATCTCTCATTTCACCCCTCCCCTACTCCAGTGTCTCTCTCTTTCTCCATCATATTACCTGTTTTCACTGTCTACTCTCTATCCTCCGGTGTATCCACCCTTGAGTACATCCATACTGTGCACCCACATGGGCACTATTCACATTATAGCCCATGCAAAGGGACCCTGAGGGGCAGCAGTGTCCCTCTAAGACATACTTCTCCTCACTCATAGGAATTAATATTCATTGAGCACTCACTACGTACCAGGCATGGTATGAGAAATGAATGCTTTACGACAATTACCTGATTTAATCCTTACAACTCAATGGCACATAGCATTACTTTTTCCATTTTATGAATAAAGGAATTTGGGCTACAAAGATATTGATCTTATCCTAAGATTGTCATACTTCAGCCCTCCTCCAAAGCCCTGTTTTGTACATGGGTGGTCCATCATTGTCCCTCTAGCTTCTCAACCTTTTAGGTCCATTCCTATCATTATGTAAAAGGTTACTGATGATTAATTTCTCTGTTTATTAATTTCCTTGTTTAGGATTTTAGCTAAAGCTGCAACACTGAAGCTAGCAGGTACTAAGAATCTCTGATCTTTAGAGAGAATGCAGAAAAGCCGCCAGAAACATCCACCCTCCAGCCTTTAATAAGAGGTGGACAGAGTGGTCTTTCAACCCTAACTCCCCATCCCTTTCTTCATCTGCCTCTCTAAATAAAAAATCAGAATATACGGGGTGGGGGCAGTGGGCAACAGGCAGCAGAGAGTTCACTGATGTAAAAGAGTAGTTTGAATTAGGCAAGTTGCTGCAGAAGTGTAGGAAAGTATGTACAGTGTGAGCTGCTCAGTTAGTTCAGTTAAGTTCAGTCGCTCAGTTGTGTCCAATGAATCTACGACCCCATGAATCGCAGCATGCCAGGCCTCCCTGTCCATCACCAACCCCCAGAGTTCACTCAAACTCACGTCCATCGAGTCAGTGATGCCATCCAGCCATCTCATCCTCTGTTGACCCCTTCTCCTCCTGCCCCCAATCCCTCCCAGCATCAGAGTCTTTTCCAATGAGTCAGCTCTTCGCATGAGGTGGCCAGAGTACTGGAGTTTCAGCTTTAGCATCATTATTTCCAAAGAACACCCAGGACTGATCTCCTTTAGGATGGACTGGTTGGATCTCCTTGCAGTCCAAGGGACTCTTATGAGTCTCCTCCAACACCACAGTTCAAAACCATCAATTCTTCACTGCTCAGCCTTCTTCACAGTCCAACTCTCACATCCATACATGACCACTGGAAAAACCACAGCCTTGACTAGACAGACCTTTGTTGGCAAAGTAATGTCTCTCTGCTTTTGAATATGCTATCTAGGTTGGTCATAACTTTCCTTCCAAGGAGTAAGTGTCTTTTAATATCATGGCTGCAGTCACCATCTGCAGTGATTTTGGAGCCCAAAAAAGCCCCACCTTAAATCAAGTTCAAGAGAAATGGAGGATTCCTGCCCCCAAGAGAGACTGTCACGTCCCTCCCCAGCTGGAAGTCACTGAACTGCAGAATCAAAGGCCCATGACAGCTCAGGGACTGTGGTGCCATGCAGCAGAGAGTTCCTGAGGAAGCTGGGTGTGAGTCCCTGAGAGTCTGGGCTCTTGAGCACATGGTACCTGGTCGATGCTTCTGGCCTGAAGACTGCTTAAGGCAGAGGCTGACTATAAAAGCCGGAAAGCAGAAGTGAGCAGGCAGGCAGCAGCAGAGCAGCCCGCACCCCAGATGAGTGGTGGGGGCGGGGGGTGGGGGCAGGGAACTGAGACCGCCCCCCCCCCCCCATCAACACACACCTTTCAGTATGTACTGTATGTACTACAGCAGAAACAGGCAGCTCCCTCACACTCTCTGAAAGTTTTCCTCCCTGGATTCCTACCTGCAGAGAGAACTAGAAGTGAGAAGTGTGTGTGTGTGTGTGTGTGTGTGTGTGTGTGTGTGTGTGTGGCAACAGTGAATGAAAACATAGACCAGGCTTCCCTTCCCCTTGTGGAGCCTTTGCCTGGAGTTAGTCCTCGGCTGGGGTTTGGAGGGTGTGCAACAGCTTTGAATTAGGTATGAGGTTGAAATTTTAAAACTGAACTGTGTTGCACTTCTCAATACATTAAAGTGAATTTTAATCTCTAAAGTAAGGACTAAGGCCATCTTTTTAATAACTGAAAGGGAATGGAAACCTATGATATTTGCCTGAGGATTCAGCCAGAGAGAGAGGCACAGACGGGAAATCCGCAGGAAGGTATTTGAAGGCACTGGTTACAGAAAAAATAATAAAGCTATTTCTTTTCTTGAACCTCATGCATAAATGGATTTCAAGGATCTATTTCTCAATTTTCATTCCCCAAAGAGAATCCTGATTGTTAAGCCTGCCTTTGTTCTAGACCGCATTGTCCGTCTCTAGCCAGACATGGATTGGATGCTTGGACCAAGGGCCCCAGCTTTCATCCAGCCAGCAGTGTCTAGAGCAGATGGAACTGAAGGACTGAAGGACTGAATGAAGGACTTCCCTTCAGCAGCTACAGTGGGGAGGAAACTTCCCCTACGGAGGTTTCAGGCAAAGAATGAGACAGTCAGCATTTCCTGCCGCTCTGAGGACTGATCAGAGGCATCTGTGCAAGGACCAGCCTTCCTGAACTGGGCTCAGAGCCAGACACAGAAGATGCTCAGCTTTTCCTAAACATCCTTTGCATGTGTATGTGTGTGTGTGTTTCTGTGTGTGCATGCATTTGTATGTATGTGTGTGTGTGCACTAACTGCCCAAGTCAATTTACTGGAATGCAAGAGAATCTCAAGGAATAAGCAATATATTTTGTATAGAAACACACATGCATACTTAGTAATAAAATCAGAGGTCTTTCCTTCCTAAGGCCTGTGTCTTAAGGCAGTAATCCATCTCTTCCAGGCCCTGGGCTCAGGGTAATTGCTTAATAAATGTTTATTCTTTTCAATAACTCTGTCCCTGTGTGTGAGTTCACCCTGACCTCATGCCTCAGTCCAAATCTGATCTTCCTTGATCTCAGCTTTATTTATTCTTAAGGAAGGAAGGAATTTATGTTTGTTTGTTTGTTCCCAGAGTTCTTGGCCCCTCTGCAGTATCTGGGGGATCCCACAGCCCTCACCGTCATGCAGCCTTTGAGGAAACACAAAGCAGTCAACAGACCAGGGACTCCGGTGTGAGCCAGCTGTTACCAAATCCCACCTGTGTCATCTAATAGCTGTGTGACTCGGGGCAGGTTCCTTACAGTCTCTGAGCTTCTGTTGATTAACTTGTAAATGCAGCTCTCAACAGTCACCTCAGAGTTGTTTGTAAGGCTTAAGCAAACAAAGAAAAGAGCACCGGGAGAGCATAGTTCTTTTAGTAACCTGTGGGAGCAGCCACCTGCCTGTTCCCACCCATGCCTCTCTCCTTCACAGGGGCTCCTTCCAGGTCCCCAGACTTGTACTCAGATCTTCTCAGGTTTTTGTGCTTGTTACTTGCTCAGTTGTGTCCGACTCTTTGCAACCCTATGGACTGTAGCTCGCCAGGCTCCTCTGTCCATGGATTTCCCCAGGCCAAGAACACAGGAGTGGGTTGCCATTCCCTTCTCCAGATCCTCCCTGTCTCTTTAAATGCCTCTGTTGTGTGTGTGCATACTTGTTCAGTTGTCTCTTTGAGGCCGTTTGGACTGTAGCCCACCGGGCTCCTTTGTCCATGGGATTTTTCAGGCAAGAATACTGGAGTGGGTTGCCATTTTCCTTTTCCAGGGGTTCTTCCCGACCCCGGGATTGAAACTGCGTCTCCTATGTCTCTTGCATTGCAGGCAGATTCTTTATCCACTGAGCCATCAGGGAAGCCCTTTCTCAAGTTGGCTGTTATACATAGCCTTCTCCCTGCATTGCTAATCATACCTCTCTCCCCATGATACTTTCTAAATCCAGGTGTATATTTCTTAAGCTTTAATTTGATTCACAACTCACTTCCCAAGCCTGACTCTCCAGACTGTTATCCTTCTCTCTTGCATAACCATAAAAAATTAAGATTGTCTCAATAACCCTCATTAATTTATGAATTCAGTCATTCCTTCAACAACCCTCCTGTGAGTACTCTGTATTGATTTCAACTTGTTTTGTTCAGTTGGATCATGAAAAAGGAAAGATTGGAAGACACAAAAACGAAAAAACAAACTACTATCTTCTTGGAGCCTAGAGCCTGGCGGGAGTATTGCATTGTTGGATGACACATGAATCTGTCATTGATATGCGATAGTTTATCTTGAAATTAACTCTTAAAGTCTGTATGCTTTTTTCCTTTTCACATTAGCATAACAAAAACATCACAATCCTGGTGTTTTTTTTTTTTTTCCTGTTCTGATAGCTTTTCTGGGACAGAGTAGGTTTTTACTCCAAAAAATTACAAGGTTGAACAACTCAATTAAATTTTATTAAATTCAGTTTGCTGATCTCTACAAACGAGAATAATAATCAGTATCTCACAGGTTTTTTTTCTGAAAATCAAAAGAGAAAACAAACACCCAGCATCATTCTAAGAATACAGTAGGCACTCAGTAATGTTTGCTCTCCCTGCTTTCCTTAATTAGCAAAGAGAAAAGAAAAACAGCTCCCTTTCTCCATCTACCATCAAGGAGCCAAGAAGTGTGTGCTTCCCAATCTTTTCTTCTTGATTTGAGATTGGGATCAGTCCCAACCAGGGCACTGACGTACTGACCTTCTCCCACTGCCTCAGGAATCTTCCTCAAATCAAATTTTGAGCAGGACATTTACAACCTAAGGAACCTAAGGATTTGCCATCTGAAGGGTCTCATGAGTAACTGTCAAAATAAGAGTTATTTGACAAATAACAAAGCCATGTGCCAAATCTATCATTAAATGGCAGACTCCAGATCGCCTCTCTTAGAGAAAGAAGGGCAGTCTGTTTCCAGTGAAACATTAAATAGATTTGCCAGGTTGGAGGCTTTCCCTCCTAGACTCATAATACACTAACATTCTCATTTGCATGAGCTATTAGAATATAATTTATATTCTAATTACAGGCTATTTGAATATTGCATTTATATTCTAATTACAGGCCTTCTGCGGGGAAAGCTCATTTGTTTTCATGAGAGGACTGTGGTTTAAGAAGAAAGAAATGGGCAGTGGGTCAGGACCTCTGGGCAAAACAGGACCCACAATGTGGAAAGCAAAATGAAAAGTGGTGCCTAAGAAATAGAAAGCCCTGACCCTAGTGGGTCTGTTAGGGAAAAACCAGGTAGCAGCACAAAGAGGTATTTCTCACTGTAACTGAAAAAAACCACTCATGGTAGATTGTACACAGCTTTAGGAAACCTGCCACATAACCCAACATCCATCCTTGAACTCCTTCCTCCAGGTAAGGTTTCCAGATGATTTTTTGTACTACAGATGATACTCATATGGGAAAAAATTAAACACATGAAAAATCCCTTTGTCTTAGGGAAAAAGATTTTTGGACTTAAAACTGTACTGAAAGATGTTATGGGGAGGGAGGTGGGAGGGGGGTTCATGTTTGGGAATGCATGTAAGAATTAAAGATTTTAAAATTTAAAAAATAAAAAACTAAAATTAAAAAAAAAAACTGTACTGAATAACTGCTTTTGCATAGTAAGTGTTGATCTTCTATACGGAAGCCCCATATATGCTGTTCGAATTTTTTTTTTCTTTACAAGTTCAGTACCGTATTAGACTCAATAAATATAAACTGTGCCATCTCTAAAATCAGGTAGGTGCCTCTTTGGCTTTATCTGAGGGATTTTTTCTCAGCCTTCTCACTTTCAATCAGTTTCTCTGTCCCCCGGGAATACGATGAAATTCAAACAACAGAAAACACTGGATAACAACTGAGAAACCCATGTGAGAAATCTGGCTTTGCCACTGATGACCTACCTGGGAGGCCCTAGGCAAACTCCCCTGGGAGGTTTCCTCTGACCTGTTGCTCTGTCCGAGCAGACTGGATCATTTTCTTTGTTGCCATGACAGCCATAGGAGGGAGCCTTTGTTATGCTGCAATGGCTTGCTTGCTTGTTTTCTGTGTCATTCATGAGTTTCTTGTAGGCAGAAACCTTATTTTCATTTTCATATTAGAGCACTGAACTTCCTGAGAGCAAAGCCCCCCATCTCCAGCACAATCCTGGCACACAGCTGACTTTCAAGGCCTCACAACTGCTTTCTCCCTCAGCCCACATGGTCTTTTGCCCAAGTGTCCCTGTGACTGATCTCCACTCTTAGCGCCTGTCAGTGAGGCTTCTCTGACTACCTACCCTAAGTATCCCCTTGCAAGTCACTCTCACCTCTCCTCCATATCATCCATTTCATCTGTTCTTAGCATCTGCCATCATTTGGCAGTTTTAGCTGATCACCTGTTTCTTGTTTACTTTATTTTTCCCCTTAGACTTGAGGGCAGGGATCATTATCGGTTTCATTTATTACTTTATCTTCAACATTTAGAAAAAATGGCTGGTACACAAACGTTTTTGAATCAGTGATTCTAACTGACTAAAGGCTTAGGTAGTTCACCCATAGTCTATAATCTCTGAGTTTAGGAAAAGGAAAAGCGGTTCCCTTTCACAACATACTTGGGAAACAGCCGACCTCCCCAAATGCCTAAAGACAAACATCTTCAGAGAGTTGATGATGACTTCCTGCAATGCTCGCCCTGCTAGAAATAGTCTGTATGGCATGCGCTTACTGCCAATGCCCTCATCATTCAGTTGACCATGGTAGCTCTTCTGTACTTCAGTCTTACATTTTCGATACATAACAATTTTACATTATTATTATCTATCTCATTATCCCTACTGTTCTACCCTTGCCTGATTTTTTGACAGAGTAATGTTATAGGAGGACACTTAGGTATACAGTCAGTGGTCACAATAAAATCAGGTTGGATAGAATCTATAATTTGAATTATTACGGAAATGTCGATCCAATATAACTTCTGCTGATCTGAATTATTTCTTTTCCTAATAATTCAAGTAAATGAGTTGCTACTATATTTTAAAAAGTAAGGCCTGTCTATATATATGGTATTTCCAAATTGATTGTCATAAAAATCTTGGAGCAGATAACCAGCACCAATCTATCTTACACCGAGTTTCCAAATTCAGAGTTTGAAACAGGGTAACCTATTTAAATAAGAAGTAACACATATTTACTCATCACAGGAGAAACTGTCAAAAGAATATGGTAAGAGGAAATAAGGAAAGAAGTCATTAGATGCCCTCCAAAGTTTAGCTAAATAAAAGGAATAAATAGAAACACAATTTGGTTAAAAGCTGAAAAGTGTAAAAGTTTACACAATATGTAAAACAAAAGACAGTATTAGCACTATGATTAAAGTAAATCAAATTCCTATTTAAAGGTGTCTGGAAAACTGAGTCCCATACCTGATGTTTCAAGAATATTTTTTCACCTGTTAAAAAATGGACTCTGCAAGAATCAAAACTCAAACACCACTTCAGATTTCATATGAATCTTCTGTAACAGTATAATTCAAATCAATTTAGCTCAGGTTTTTAAAGTATTTCCTGGAAGCAAATTATCTGGGTTAGTATGTTGTAGCTTCAATTTCTTTCCAAGTGATAAAATTTGTGTGTCGATTAGAAACTGTCTTTTGGTCTTTGGCAGAGTCATTGTCAAAGCCCCTGAGTAAGCCATAAAATAATACGCACGATCTGCTTCTTAAGAAGCTTGGTGGAAAATGTCATGCATGTTGGTTCAGTGTAGACTGGTGAGACCTTGCAACGGGTTAGTTACTTCTCTGTCTCAGGTTCCCCTCTTAATAGATGATGACCGTACCTACTACAAAGGTTTATTGCAGGGTTTAAATGCACCGGCTGTATGAAAGGGTATATTGCAGAGCAGAGCACAGGCCATGGAGCCGGACATTCTGGGTTCAAATTTGACTTTTGCCCTATACTGCTCTATATCTTTGGCTTAATTTTCTTACATGAGAAATGAAAATTAAATACCCACCTCATAGAGATAGGTGTTTAAATAAAACAGTGATGTCTAGCTCCTAAAACACTCCCAGTAAAGATTAAAAAAAAAAAAACAGTATTATTTTATTCCTTCATGGTGCTTTCAGGAGTAACATGCTGCTCACAACCTAAACTGAAAACTACTTTCAAGAAGGATGCAAAATCTGAGTTTAGAAAAGATAATATTATTCAAATTATTATTCAGTACTAATACTACAGGAGATTAAAAACAGTTCTAAACTGTTAGAGATCCCAGAGGTCCCTTGATCCAACTCCCTGATTGTACAGATAGCATAACTGGGACCTGGGCTGTGATAACACAGCCAATTAGCTGCCAGGCGGGACAAAAAACCTAGGGGTCCTGAAGACCTCTTAGCCAGTTTTGGACATGGCATATTAAAACAGCAATAATCCTTTGTGATTTTGACTCAGTTGTATCTTTTTTCAAAATGGAGTTGCTGGATAAAATAGCAGGTGCAATTATTTCCTAGCCTTCTTCAAACAAGAATAAACTTTTGAGAAAATTAGCACTTTTCCCTCCAGTTGTGTTTCAGACCTTGAAACAAAAAGAAGGTTTAGGACCTTAGCTTCCTGAATAGTCCCAAAATTAGGACACCAAACTCTCAGTTTTCCAGGGAAAGCCCCAGTTTATGCCTGTTGCCTTGGTGCCCCATCAGATTAACACTCCATTTCACTCTCAAAAGTGTCCCAATTTGGATGGTGAGTTTTGTGATTTCTCTACCCAAAGTGCAATCTCAACAAAAGTAATGACAAGAGAAGTTACAGAATCTACAAATCTTCCTTTTCAGGAAAAATAAGTAAAAATTCTATTTCTCATGTTCTTTAAAACAGAGGACTAAGGAGAAAGTGTGTGTCAGGGCACAGAAGTATCATCAGAATCATATTTACTACCTTGTATTGAGCATTTGTGCGGGCTTCCTGGGTGGCTCAGTAGTAAAGAATCTGCTTGCCAGTGCAGGAGATCCAGGTTCAGTCCCTGGGTTGGGAAGGTCCCCTGGTGAAGAGAATGGCAACCCACTCAAGTATTCTTGCCTGGGAAATCTCACGGACAGTGGAGCCTGGCGGGCTGCAGTAAATGGGGGTAGCAAAGAGTCCGATACCACTTGGTGACTAAACAACAAAAACAATTGCAATAATCTCAATGAAGTATTTACTTTGCATTCGTCAGGTAAGAAGATTAAAGCAAGGATACAAAGTATATGGTAGGTGTCAGAATTTGAAGCAGGGGAGTATGGCTCCATAGACTTTGCTCTGCTCTGCTGTGTTCCTCTTTCACGTATCATGTGCATGGAGTGAAGAGCTCACCAAGTGGGTACTGTAAAAAGGTTTCTCTGACTGTAGGGGAGAATTTTCTAAAGCAAAGGGAAGAATTTGGCTCCATTCTTGAGGTACATATTCTCTTTCGTTTCATAATTTATGGTTGAAGAAAAAAATGTGTCTCAAATGTCCTGGCCTCTTTGGCAATATCTCTGAGGAAGAGCTGGCACACAGCTGCCATTCCCCTGTCCCCCACTGAAGGTCTGCCATCCACCAGGCTCTGGCAGCAGAAATCACAGGAATCGTGGAGGAAATGAAGGCCAACACAAGCACACCCAGCGTTTCACCACCTCACTCCACCCTTCATTTGCAGCTACACCACTTTCCCCGGGGCCCAGTGATCATTGTTTTTCTCTCTGTCAGAGAGGTAGTCCAGCTATGTGAAAGAGAAACAGAACAAAGGAAGTGTGTGCGTGTTTAAAGCAAAGCAACAGTGATTTATATCATTTAGGTTTGTTCCAAGTAGAAGCAGTGCAGTGAATTGATTTACTTCTTATAGCTCCTTTCAGGATTTTAGACCTAGAGAAAGGATTCTGGTGACACAAAGCGGCTTTGAGTTATCTATTCAGACCTAATGTTTTGTGTTTTTTTTAAAAAAGGTTTGGAAGAGAAACTCTTTTATGTGCCTATTTCTTTTGTAAATCAAACCTTGAAAATACCATGGGGCTGTGGGTTTAGAAACAGTTCAGAAGTTCTAGGAAACACCCACTGATAACAATAAGAACTATTCCATGTATTTACAGAACAGCTTCTACCATTGGATCATTAAGGCATATTTCAACTGTGAGGTCACTGATGTTGTGTAAGTCTAGAATTCATGGGGTGATGTGTTCCTTAAAGGAGTTCTGACACGTCTTTGGCAAAAGCTTTCAGATGCTATGGATTGATGCCACTCAGAGTTCTTAGCCCAGGGATACAGATCAGGTTGTAGCATGAAAAGGTACATTAGAAGGCTAGCTTTTTGACATAAGATAGGAGGGAAATGAGGTTACTCAAACAAATCATATTTATATGGTGGCCATTTTTTGACAAAAATTCTTCTCAATCTATTAAAAACTATCGTTAAGTTATCAAATGTAGTTTTGTCCTCTGATAGACAAAGGAGTAGTGTTTGGACCATCTGAAGAACCCATTTGGTTGAAAGCTGAAAACAAATGTGGTCTTGTCATCTCTGGATCCTTCTGAGGCCCTGCGCACAGAGTTCAGATAGGGATCCCCAGGAGGGCGGTCAGCAGTGAGAACAAGCTCTTCACTAAGCAGCTCACTTAGCAACACCGCCCTGGGCGGAGAGGCAGGGCTCAAGTGCCAGTCCCAGATTACATCACTCGCTCCACACGACCTTGTATGCCAGGCTAAATTCTTCCATTCTGAGATTGGTTTTTACAGAAAATGGCTGAATAATGAAACTTAGAACCACATGCTTTTTTCCCTTTTAAACATTATTCTGAAGATGCAATCAAATAACCCCTGGCTCTTCTGTGCAGAGATTATACTTTTTAAGTTGTGCCAATCATTCATGTGGAGCTCAACAGAGTGTAAATAGGAGGCAGCTTAGTGTCCTATGAAGGACAGTTAAGGAAGATCGTACTTTTCTTTCATATTTTTCACAATTTAATGTCCATTATAATGGATATATGCTTCCCAGGTGGCACAGTGGTAAAAGAATCCACTTGCCAATGCAGGAGATGTGGCTTTGATCCCTGGGTCGGGAAGATCCCCTGGAAATGGAAATGGCAACCTGCTCCAGTGGTCTTGCCTAGAAAATTCCATGGACAGAGAGCCTGGCAGGTTACAATCCATGGGGTAGCAAAGAGTTGGACATGACTGAGCACACACACAAACTGGATACTGACTAAGGAATACAAATGAAAAATATGTTATTGGATATATATTTCAGTATCCTTTGTTTCTTTGTATTAAGTACACCTCAAATCCATCTTATAAATAAGGTAGGTGGGTTGTGATCTATGATTCTGTTTATAAGAATCTGCCAGTAGTCATTTAGGACTTCCATTTATGTGCCATAGAAAAGAGGGTATCATATGATTAAAAGTAACCATCAAATCCTTTGGTAAATAGCATTGGGCAGCATTTGATAACAAGAAGGTATAAGATAAGGACTTTCTAAATGCCCAGAGGGTTAAATACAATGAATGAAATGGCTGAATATAGCTGACATTATTGAGCACTATTACATCATTGATGTCATTTACAATTCAACATACACCTCTCAATAGGAATTAAATGATCTTGGTGAATTTCAGAATAAGTCCATCATACAAAATGAAAGATACCAGCTTGCGTCCAGTAAGACTTTTGCCCTTTTGAAGCAAGAAGACTGACATTTTCCAGCACTAATGCTAATGTGTTTATTCAGGCCTTGGGATATCATTTCATTGATCATTATTCAGTTCTGCGAATGATCACTGTGCTCTTGAAAGACATTATACCTTGCTTGTTGTCTCTTAAATAGGAATGAAAAAATTAGCATATAGGGTATCATGACATAGTGACTGATACAAAGAAAACAGTGAGACTTTATTCTTGTAGAAAAGTAGGGAGCTGATAGACTTATTTCCCTCTAACATTTATTTTTCTAGCAGAGTGAAACCATAAGTAATAAGGCTTAAAAATAAAATACATACCAGTGAAGAGAAATAACAAAATTGCTAATTATTCTACCAATATTATGGTTTTTTCTACAAAAGCAGTAAAAGCTTTAGCTCCCACTTTGATTATGACCCATTTTTCTGCACTTGAGATAAATTACTTTCACTTTGGAGTAAAGTGAAAGTGAAAGTGAAGTCACTCTGTCCTGTCTCTTTGCAACCCCA
Organism: Ovis canadensis; assembly: GCF_042477335.2. NCBI lineage: Eukaryota > Metazoa > Chordata > Mammalia > Artiodactyla > Bovidae > Ovis > Ovis canadensis. The sequence continues at coordinate 41,833,099 of NC_091254.1, forward strand.
TGGACTGTAACCTATTAGGCTCCTCCATCCATGGGATTTTCCAGGCAAGAGTGGGTTGCCGTTTCCTTTTCCTTTGGAGTAAAACTGCTTCCTAATACCTCGAAATTAATATAAAAATGAAGGTATAAAAACATACAGTGAAATGGAAGCTACTACCAATGATTTTCTGAATATGATTCACAATTATGTTGTAATCAAAATATAATTCTGACAAGATGCCATAGAATAATTTACAAGGTTCTAAATAACATATTTGGCCTAAGTAGTGCTTAACATCTGAATGTGCAGGAACACGCTCCAGAGTGAGCAAGCAATGGAACTGGCCCAGATGTGACTGTGCAAAGCTCAAGAGTAGATGCCTGAGCCTAGCCTCAATAATTCATGTGTCCTTTACCTACAGTTGGTTGATTATGTGTGTTAGTTACAGGATGATAGCATCACAATCAACATGCATCAATGAGTGCCATTTGATAAATTATGGGGGCAAATGCAAATAGTCATGATTTCATTATAATGACAAAAATGACCAGTGTTTGCCTGGTTTCTATAAGGCAACACTGTAATCAAGAATTTTCACTGGGACTATTACCCAATAAAATCTATTTAGGCTTTTGTGATGGGTGATTTTCTTTTTACTTCAAATCTAGTGAAAATGAGTTATCATGATCACCTTCCTTCTTTCCACTATTATAACCATAATTTCTACCACAAATTACTTTTATCTGCTTACTAGACATCATGAAAAATTTAAACCTAATCTCTGAGTATGGCATTTTGAATCCTGAAAGTGTTCATATTTACATAGATATTTAAGGATATAAAGTAAGAATTAGTAGCCTATAGCATCCTAATTACCATTCTATCCTAGGAATCTAAATCTTAATCAAAATGCAAAAGATAGAGCTTCCATTTAGACTTGATTAAAATAAAAAATGCAAGTCGTCCCTAGCTTCAGCATTTTTTTAGTCCAAAGCTCTCAGTTGTATCCACCTATCTTGTACAATGATGCAGAGAAGTCAGCGTTATGACATGAAATGCTAGCACTTCCTCAATCATCAACAAGTTAAAAGCATGTCTTTTATACACTATCAACCAGCACGAGAACACGATGAGGATATTCTATGTGCTTTTAGAAAATAAAGTTGAAATCAAACTCTGTTTAATATCTCTCTGATTTTACAGACAAAAGAAAATTGTGGTTTTAATTTAGCATAACACCTGGCTATTTTTGATAACTCAATTAATGGTTTCAGATAGATGGATGTCACCTGGCATTGCCTTAATAGGAAGGTGATATTTTTTGGATGATCATGTGGTATTATAAATCTCTACTGCTTATGCTGGCCAAAGATTACTGTGCAAGAGATTACCAAGTAAGGACAACTCCAAGCTCATAAAATCAGTGTGATTTATTTAATACTGCCCTGGCCTGGACCAACTACTGATCATTTCCACCAGTATATATTACACACACTGGGATGACAGCAGGGACTTGGCATCTAATTACAAAGATGAGAACATATTTTTTTTTAAATGCAGGTTTATATCTCAAGGGATTCATAATGGATGCCAACTGAATTCATTTTTGCCTAAGAAGATCTGAATCTTTCTACCTCAGGAGTCTAGCACCATATTATCTATAGCAGTAAGGATGCAAGGGGTATTAATATGGTTACCATACTATTGCCAAGAAAGTGAAGAGAGAAGGTGAAGAAAGATTAGGGCTGTGGCACTCAGGGAGTTTCAGGACAGAATATGTACAAGAAAACATGTGTTTCAGCAGGTAGTCATATGGGCTAGAGCATATCTTGTACTGTGAAGAACAAGATAAAATTCCACAGACTTGGGTGTTTACAAAAATCCTTCCTCTTTATTTTTTTCCATACTTTGCCCTTGGATAAGGCTCTATTAACAAGTCAAAGAGGAGGATAAAGGTCATGAGGGATTTGTAGAAATGCTATTCAGGACTCAGGACTGCATCTTGGAAACCAGGTATGTTGAATCTCTGTAGGAAATGTCCATAATCTACACCTTTGGAGGGAAAAGCAATAGTCAGCGGCTGGAATAGGCCAATTTGGAATAAGTATCGGCAAATTAACTTTTCCGTAGGCTTTAGAGTAAATCTTTCCTAGGGGTAGGGAAGTGGTGGCGTGGTAGGAATAGTATGTGAAAGTCAACCAAAAGAAAGTCTCATGGGCCTCATTAAAACAAGCAGGGAGTCAGAAATTCTGAGGATGTGAAGAAATGAGAGGAGCTGAGACTTAGTAACTAATGAGTAAGGGACTGAGGGACCAAGAATTTGCAATCTGGATCAGCTACTTCTTTGCTGGGCCGCTCTGGGAAACTGACTTCATCTCTCTATTCCTCTGGCACCTTGCCTTTTAAGCAAGCTACTCAGTCTTACCTCATGAGGCGGCTGTGAGTAACAGATAATAAAAGCAAGCTTGAAAACTTGCAAGTACACAAAAATTATATAAACATGAAAGAAGAACAAGAACTGTTGGAATATATTGTGTAGGTTATACTTGATTCAATAAAAGGCTTTCATTTGCCTTTGACATGTATTTTATTCCTGTTATATTCATAAACCAAATGATACTGAGCTTTATTACTTACCTAAAAGACTTTACAAACCTTCTGAGATTGTTGCCACATTAGAAGCAAATAAAAGATTTACAATACAAGATACTATTCCTGATAGAATGGGGCCAAGCAGAAAGGCAATGAGACAATATTGATTTTTTGCCCAGCAATTCCTTGGCTCTTGAGAGTTCAAAAAATGATGTTAAAACTCAGCAGTATTTCCTTTCTGTTTGTTTTATATTCTTACCCATATGACGGTGCCAGCTTATAGGGTATATAAACTTATACTAAAAAAATGCCATCTAGTGCCATCCATAATTCTCACATATGTCACTTAGCTAATTTAAAGTAGATTTAACCTAGAAACTGTAGTGTTTCCCTAAAACACATGCGTATTAGTTTATAGACTTCGACAAAGTGAAAGCCCAATAAAAATCATCATGAACGATGTGAATGTGTACATTCAGGCCAAGCCACAAATTTGGCTCCTCTTAGAAATCTCTAACAAACAAGCCAGAACATAAAAAAACTTCTGACTGGTAGCATTGTTTTCACTTCCAAAAAAGACAGTTAAGAGCAGCATAAACTTATTAGTTTAAATGGATACACACCTTTACCCCTCTTTCAGAACATTTGAAATAATGACTAGCAACTTCCAGTGAAAATGTTTTTTACAATTTTATATGTCAGTTATACCTTAATAGAGCTGCAAAAAAGTTGATCCTGTATAGATGTGCCAATGGACTGACTTTACTGTTGTATTAATATCAGTGAAGTATAATTAGAAGTGGACTGCACTTCTAGGCATAGACTCTGCTTTAATGTGGTATTTGGCCATTACAGTTGTGGTACCCTGAACTGGAAGAAGAGTTGACCTGGGGACCCAGCCTGCAACCCAAGGCATGTCAGAAGTGAAATTGTCTATTGAGACAACTTACACAAAGGCAACTTTTGTTTAACAACTTTAACAACTTAAGTTGAGAGGTGTAAAATCCATCAATGGATAGTTAATGCTTTGGGGAGAGGATCATTTTAGAATATTGCTATCATTTTGACCTGTCAAATGGAATATTCATTCCAGCTATACCAACCTTTTCACTGTTCATTACATGTGCCAGACTTGCTCCTGACTTAGAAAGGTTTGCCATTCCATCTATCTAGACCCATCTCCTTGCTCTTCATGGACATAGTTCCTTATGCCATTTAGAACTCAACTCAAATTTCACCATTTCAGGGAAGTTCTCCCTGATCTAAAATAGAACCATCATACCTACAGCTTTTCTCACACTATTGCTTTTATATTGTTGTTGTTTGAATGCTAAGATATGTTCGAGTCTTTTCAACCCCCTGGATTGTAGCCTGCTAGGCTCCTCTGTCCATGGGATTCTCCAGGCAAGAATACTGGACTGGAGGTTACCATTTCCTCCTCCAGGGGATCTTCCTGACCCAAGGAATGAACGTTCATCCCCTGCTTGGCAGGTGGATTCTTTACCACTGAGCCACCTGAAAAGTCCACTTTCATATTATACACCCCTTATTTACTAGCCTTTATAAAGCTCTCACTATCCTTCATTTCCATAAAGCATTTGACATTATCAAAACAAGACCAGCATCATGCCATCTCAAATTCGTCAGGAAAAAAAAACAAAAACAACTCTTTGTTTTCATAACAGTGAAATCTTTAAGTGGTCTCCTAGTTCCCACGTTACTTCCAACTTCTACCTCTTGTTCTCTCAATGTTAGGGCTCCAAGGCTTGAATATATGGATTTTTACAGTTTGAACCATTAACCTCATATGGATGATGGTCAAATTTATCTTTTTAGGTAGCCCAAGTCTATTAGCCAAATTTTAGCTCTTTATTTCACCAGACTGTTATGGGCTTTATCTCAGGATGTCATAACTCTTTAAGATAAGATTTCTGAAGCCAAAGCCTACCACAGCTCTTTCTGGGGAGTACAAAAGGAGAGACCTTGAAAGCAACAGTTGTTGTTGACATCCTCATCAGTGTTCACGGTTCTACTTGGGCTTAATCTTTAGTCAGTTCAGTTCAGTCACTCAGTTGTGTCTGACTCTTTGCAACCCCATGAATCACAGCACGCCAGGCGTCCCTGTCCATCACCAACCCCCAGAGTTTACTCAAACTCATGTCTGTTGAGTCAGTGATGCCATCCAGCCATCTTATCCTCTGTCATCCCCTTCTCCTCCTGCCCCCAATCCCTCCCAGCATCAGAGTCTTTTCCAATGGGTCAACTCTTCACATGAGGTGGCCAAAGTATTGGAGTTTCAGCTTTAGCATAAGTCCTTCCAATGAACACCCGGGACTAACCGCCTTTAGAATGGACTGGTTGGATCTCCTTGCAGTCCAAGGGACTCTCAGGAGTCTTCTCCAACACCACAGTTCAAAAGCATCAATTCTTTGGCGCTCAGCTTTCTTCATAGTCCAACTCTCATACATCCATACATGACCACTGGAAAAACCATAGCTTTGACTAGACGGGCCTTTGTTGGCAAAGTAATGTCTCTGCTTTTGAATATGCTATCTAGGTTGGTCATAACTTTCCTTCCAAGGAGTAAGCGTCTTTTAATTTCATGGCTGCAATCACCATCTGCAGTGATTTTGGAGCCCCCCAAAACAAAGCCTGACACTGTTTCCACTGTTTCCCCATCTATTTGCCATGAAGTGATGGGACCAGATGCCGTGATCTTAAATCTATAGATAACCCTTTCCTCTCTCAGCACTCATATAGACTCCATCACCAGATACATCCAGCTCTTGGCTTGCAATTTCTTCCCGTTTGTTCCTTCTTTCTACACTCACCCTTAAGTCGTGCCCAGATAAATTCTCCTAAATGTTCTCAATGCCTCAAAACTCTCTTTTCCATACCCATTACACAAAGACCATTTTTTCTTCCTATTTAAAACTCTTAAAGGACTTCTATTGCTTATAAGATAAAGTAAATATTCTTTTAGCTTATCATTCAAAGTTCAAAATAATGTCGTTCTAAAATACTCATATAGCCTCATTCTTCACTTGACCCTCCATTTACCTTGCACTGTGGTATAAGTGAAATATTCTCTGTATATACTATCCTGCTCCTGTACCTTTCATTATAATGGCTCTCCCCACCTGCCCTACCCTTAATTTTCTGCATCACTGACACTGTTTGAAAACCTGTCATCAATTCAAGGCTAAGGCAAATGCTTCTTAATCTCTTAAGTGTCCTCTGATACCACCCTTCTCCTATGTCATTTACAAGCATGGAGGGTACATTGATTGCTTATGTGCAAGGGGAATAAATAGAACCAAACACACTGAGCACCTAACATGCACTGGACACTGTGCTGGGCATGACTGTCTCATTCAATCCTCACAAGAATCTTATAATGCTATTGTATCAACCCAAGTTCACACACCTAGGTGATGGAGCTTGTAGTCAACCCCAGGTGGCCTAAATTAAAAAACAAAAGTAAAATAGAAACAAAACAAAAAACCAGGAATGGAGTAGTATAAACTAAGAATAAAAGAACTCTATGTCTGTAGTTCCATTTTATGACACTGATTAACATCAGGTCATAATGCACTTACTAATGGTGTGTCCTTTTTCCACCTCTAGATCTATGGTCCCTGTAGGACTATGTCCTCTTAGTCCTTGCCCAGTGCCCTTTTCCCTGGTTCCATTTTATTATCATCCAGGTCTCAAATGAAACATCATTTCCTCAAGGAGCCTTTCCCCACCCACGCTTTTGTCCCATCCCAGGTGAGGTCCTCTTGTTATGTAATCTTATCAGCCATTGTACCTTTGGGTTCCAATTCCCATATTCACCATTGGTACCTTTGGGTTCCATATCCCCAGATTCAACCAACCGCATAATTTATCCATGTACTGGCAATTATTTACACAGCATTAACACTGCTTTAGGTATTGTAAGTAATCTATAGGTGATTCAAAGTATACAGGAAGATGTGCATAGGTTGTATACAAACGCAGATGCGAATATTATGCCATTTGGGGCTTCCCAGGTGGCTCAGTGGTAAAGAATCCAGCTGCCAATGCAGGAGACACAGAAGACATGGGTTTGATCCCTGGGTTGGGAAGATCTCCTAGAGGAGGAAATGGCAACCCATTCTAGTATTCTTACCTGGGAAATCCCATGGACAGAGGAGACTAGCAGGCTACAGTTTATGAGGTCACAGAGTCAGACACAATTTAGTGACTGAGCATGTACATACTATGCCATTTTATATAAAGGACTCGAGCACCCCAGACTGTAGTATTCTCAGGAGTCCTGGAGTTAATCACCCACATATACTGAAAAATGGCCATATTTTGTAGCATTGCTACAATTAATGAACATTCCTGTATTTATACATTTTATTGCTTACTAATATCCAGGTATTCACTTATTTAGTTACTAAGGCAAGAACTAAGAGTTGGACACGATTGAAGTGACTTGGCACACAAAAACTAATTTAAAGGCAGATACCATATCTCTCCTTCACAAGTATATCATCAATACCTCACACAGTATTTGGCTCACAGTAGGCATACATAAATATTTGCTGAGAGAATAAACAAATACCTCAGTATCTAGGACAGTGCCTGCCTGGCATATCATAGGCTTTTCCTATGCCCTGATCCACCATCACTGAAATATTCCCTTTTTGGTGACTTAATAGGTGGATGGATAGATATATGAACAATTCTCAAAACTTCCCTAGTCTAGATTTCTGAGACTGGTATCCCAAGAATGATAGATATATAGAAGAAAGACCAGAATGTTTCCATTGTCTAATATATTTTGGTGCTGATTATTAAAACCACCAGCATACTACCTGTCCCAATAGATCTCACCTTTAAATGAGTTTCTTCTTTCCTTCCTTCCTTCCGTCCTCTCTCTCTCCATCCCTCCCTCCCTCCCTCTCTCTCTCACCTCCTCTTTCCCTCCCCTTCCTTCCTTCCTTTTCTTTCTTGTCATCCTGCCTTCCTTTTTTTAAAGGTAAATCTAATTCTGGCAAGAAATGTATTTTTAATATGTTTGGCACAGCTGCTTCTGTGGAGTTAGAAATGTTAAAGAATACAACACAACATAAATAATACAAATAACATAAATAATGAATAGTACTACAGTGTTAACATTAAACTGGTTCATTTAAGGACTGGCAGCAATAAGTGTTGGTTCAAAGAAATTAAACACCTGGAGATTCCATAGATACACAGTATGTATTAACTGGTCTGAGTAGTACTTGCAACCCATGAGAAATTTGTTTTCCCACACAGCTATTTCCATCTCAGGTTTAACACAGACCACATTGAAAGACATCTTTGTTTGGGTGCAATGTGATGCTGTTGGAACAGTACCTAAATGTCAAGATGATATCTCTTAACACCATAGATTTACACAGCACTGTGTTTCACAGAAGCCCGATTGTGGTGGTTTTAAAATCAGAATTGTGCCAAAGACCTGGCACTCTGCAAAGGATGCCAGAGGGTTACCCTGGAAAATCTCTTCTCAGAAACCAGGTGGGTGCTATCATACTATCCCGCCCAAAGGTGAAGTCCTGCCTGCATCAGCTCTGTGCTATTCCAGGAACCAGTTCTAACAGGAGAAGCACTTTTCTGACAATGGAAAGTATGTTTCTTCCAGTGGTGCCTAGCATAAAGTAAGCACTCATCAGTTCAGTTCAGTTCAGTCGCTCAGTTGTGTCCAACTATGTGCAACCCCATGGACTGCAGCACACCAGGCTTCCCTGTCCATCACCAACTCCTGGAGTTTACTGAAACTCATGCCCATTGAGTCGGTGATGCCATCCAACCACCTCATCCTCTGTTGTCCCCTTCTCCTCCTGCCCTCAATCTTCCCCAGCATCAGAGTCTTTCCAAATAAGTCAGTTCTTAACATCAGGTGGCCAAAGTATTGAAGTTTCAATGCCAGCATCACTCCTTCCAATGAATATTCAGGACTGATTTCCTTTAGGATTGACCGGTTAGATCTCTTTGCTGTCCAAGGGATTCTTGAGTCTTCTCCAACACCACACTTCAAAAGCATCAGTTCTTTGGCACTCAGCTTTCTTTATAGCCCAACTCTCACATCGATACATGACTACTGAAAAAACCATAGCTTTGACTAGTAGGACCTTTGTTGGCAAAGTAATGTCTCTGCTTTTTAATAAGCTGTCTAGGTTGGCCATAACTTTTCTTCCAAGGAGCAAGCATATTTTAATTTCATGGCTGCAGTCACCATCTACAGGGATTTTGGAGCCCCCCAAAATAAAGTATGTCACTGTTTCCACTGTTTACCTATCTCTTTGCCATGAAGTGATGGGACCAGTTGCCATGATCTTAGTTTTCTGAATGTTGTGTTTTAAGCCAACTTTTCCACACTCATAGTACTACTGATTGATTGATCTTTTAAGTCTAAAAATCAGTATCTCCAGCCTAGCCTCCAACTGCCTCCTCAGCATCTCTTCTTGGATCTCTGCTACTCAGGAGCCAAAGCAGAATTATTGATTCCTATACACTCTCCAACCTATAGCCATAGGCTAAATCAACTTCTACCCCAGGTCCTCTTGAACTCTGTAAAGGGCACCACCATCTACCAAGTTCCTTAAGAAAAAACACAGGGTTCTTATGGATTACTCTCGATTTATAACGTCCCACTGAAATTCACCAGTCAGTTCTGTTGACTAGTAATTTCTGGCCACTACAGCATCCTCTTGCCAAACTGGCTTCTCTCCTTCCACTCTAGTTCCTTCAAAGTCCATTGCTGAATTTTCCAGCAGCCTGGGTAACAATGCACACCAGAATATTCATTCCCCAACAGCTTCCTAGAATATTTAGAATGAAATAAGATCTACTGTTCTGCTCCTGCCAAAGGAGAACCCCATATACTACTTGTTTCCTACTCCCTAGGCACTATCCAGCCACAAAGGCTTTGTAAGGCCACAGAGATACTCAACATACCAAGTGATTCGGCTTGGCACCTGCTGGACCTGCTGTTGAAAATGCACATCTCTCAGGTCTACACAGGACTTGCTCCTTTATGTCTTTCAGACCACTGTTCAAACACCATCTCTTCAGATTTCCCAGTCTCTTTTGTTCTCAATTATATCATTTTGATTTTTTTTCACAGTACTTGATTATAATATCTAAAAGTGTTTACGTGCTCCTGTGAACTTATTATGTGTCTTCCCACTAGTTTATAAACTCCTTGAGACTGACTGTGAACTATCACTGCTGCACCCTAGCATGTAGAAGTGTGACTGGCTGACTGGCTGGAAATGCAGCTAAGACCAACATCTGCCTCATTGGGACCAGGCATCTTCCTGAGTCCTGAGATTTTAAAACTCTTACAGAGCAATATTTGGTTATGATCAGTCACAGATAGTATAAAATAATCTAAGTTCAATTTTCCAAAAAACAAAATGAAACAAAAACTGAGACAATATGTCCAAAGAGATAATGTGCATTTAGGCAGCACTTAAATTCCACCTGAGAGGTGATTTTCAAGCTAAGCCTGGGCGCACCCAGGGAAGCTGGTACTTTGGGCTCCCAAGCACCTCTCTGTTGCCAGAGCAACTCTGCTTTAATATGCTATTTTAAAAAATATATATAATTGGCTTCCACAAGAAGGGATATCTGATAAATAGAATTCACCACTAAAAAAGAATTAAGGGACTACTTAATATATGTTTCCCCTGAAATCGCTCAGTCATGTCCATCTCTTTGTGACCCCATGGACTGTAGCCCAACAGGCTCCTCTGTCCATGGGATTCTCCAGGCAAGAATACTGGAGTGGGTTGCCATTTCCTTCTCCAGGGGATCTTCCCGACCCAGGGATCGAACCCAGGTCTCCCACACTGCAGGCAGATGCTTTAACCTCTGACCCACCAGGGAAGCCAATATATATGTTTACGTGCATTTAAAACCTCAGATCCTAAAGGAAATTAGTCCTGAATATACACTGGAAGGACTGACGCTGAACCTGAAACTCCAATACTTTGGCTACCTGATGCAAAGAACTGACTCCTTGGAAAAGACCCTGATGCTGCGAAAGATTGAAGGCAGGGGGAGAAAGGGACGATGGAGGATGAGATGGTTGGATGGCCTCACTGACTCAATGGACATGAGTTTGAACAAGCTCCAGGAGTTGGTGATGGACAGGGAAGCCTCGTGTGGTGCAGTCCATGGGGTTGCAAAGAGTTGGACACGACTGAGTGAAAACTGACTGAAAACCTCAGAAAATAGATAGGGGGCATTTCGAGTCATTGCATGCTACTCACTGCCTTCTAGTGCCACTGTCGCAGCTCTTGCTGAGAGACTCCCCCCCCCCCCTCTTTTAACTGGCCCTGACAGTATCTGGAAGTATCTTCTGTCCCATCTAGTAATCCCTTCTTTACCCTGCTCTTAAATTAACATCTCTCCTTCCAAGCCCACATCTGAGCTGCCCCTCCCCTGTGGCTCCCGGTGCTACTGAGCTCATGGTGCACTCAGCAGCCTGGCCTGTGACCACTGCCCTTACTTCATTCTTCCTTCCCCGTCTCTGCAGGCTGCACAGAATCTAGACCAGCTGTGCCGAACTCCTCACTTGACATTTTCCAACCAGACCTGAAATTCTCCCTTCTCATATATGGCTGTCCTAGGACCATTCCTCATATTGACTTGCCGTTTCACTTGAACTTGTCAGTGGAAATACCATCTGTGCTCCCTTAGGTTTCCCATTCTGCAACCCCACCTCACTTTGCCTTCTGGGACATATATCCCTCTCCCCCTGTGCCCACAACTCTGTTTGCACAACTGCTGTGACATAAGTCATGCTGTTTTCCTCTCTGGACTAGAGACATAGCCAGCACTTGTAGAGAGAGATGAGACTTAAAGCAGAGGAGTCTGTTGCAAGTCCCATGTCAACGCATACTACTTGTGCAAGTTTGGACTTCTCTCTCAGAGCTGCAGCCTCTTTACCCACAAAAATATACAGAATAATACTGACCTGTCACAGTTGTAAATATTGATACATATGAAAATAATTTGGAAGCTATAAATGTGATGTGTTCTTATTTGCTGCTTGGGACTATTTCCATCTATCTTTGTAGCAGAGTTCATTCATTTCAACAAAACTCTGAGAAAGGAGAAAGGATTCATTCTGATTCAATGCCTCAACTTGAACTTTCAAGTCACCCAGAAGAGTTATTTCAGACCGGGGCAGGCTTGGCGGGGTGGGAGGGGGAATGATTGAAAGAGAAGTTATTAGGCATTTATTAACTGAAAGCAGTAAATTTGCATGACAGATTAACTGGGGGTAGGTCCAGATGATCCTGTAGGTCCTGACAGGGCTGCTGTGAAATTAGGACCATGCTGGGTCTCTCAGATTTCTTAGAAGTCCAGCCCCCAGGAGTTTGGGGTTCTCCCAGCCCAAGAGCTCTTTAAGAGAGAACTTAAATGAGACATTTGAATTAAGACGTGTATAGGTTTGTTTGATGGCCATAGTGTACAATATGCTTCCCACCAGGCTCCTCTGTCCACGGGATTCTCCAGGCAAGAATACTGGAGTGGGTTGCCAATGCCCTCCTCTGGGGGATCTTCCCAACCCAGGGATCGAATCCACCTCTCTTATGTCTCCTGCATTGGCAGTCAGGTTCTTTACCACTAGTGCCACCTGGGAAGCCCCTCTAGGAAGGGCTTGATAGGAGAATAAGAAAATGGGCTCCCTGGAGTGATGCTCCATGGAGAAGTTTTAAAGGATGATCTGGTCTCTGAATTCAAGTACCAAGGCTTGGTTGGTGCAGGGGCATTTCAAGAGAAGCTGTGCCTGATTTCCTCTGATTTAGCTTCTTTTCCATCTTGTAGTGCTGGATCACCATGTCAAACTATTCCGGTTATACACTGAACAAGGGTACACATAGGAAGGTATTATTCACATACAAAATTTGTGCCTTTTTGTTGTTGTTGCAAGTTTCTGCCAAAGGAAAGCCAAGTAAGTGTCTTCACCACCACTGTTGGGGCACACACGTATTGGATCATCACTATTCCTTTATCATCTAGCCTGCACCTCCACTCCCCGCCCCCCGCAACTCTTTAAAGAAAAGGACTGTGTCTTCATCATATTTAGTTTGGTCATATATATTTACAGGACCTGACATACAATATTTATTCAGTAAATCTGGTTGTTTGACTGATGCATGTGGGTTTTATAAATTTTATTAGGAGGCATCATATTTTCCATTTTTTCTTCATTCCTTTTATGTTTTCCTCCCAGACTTCGGGTTGTCACAGAGATAGTACTTTCAACAAACAATATAAATCCTCACCCAACACACAAGTTAGAAAATATCATGGCAGGAACCCCCATGAGGAAATCATCTTTTCAGGACCTAGTTTTCCACCCTTTCTCCATTTCCAAGTTATCAGATGCATTTTCCTACAACCTAAAATTCAGGACACTGATCGAGTCAGTTAAGACGATTTTATTCCAAGCCTGCTGAGTATAAAGGGCTGCATTTTGCTCTGGGAAGGGATTCAAAGTCTTTCCAAATAAATGGCCTGCTTGTCTAGCTGTCAGAGTGTGGACTTCTTTGGCACTCTTACCCTAGTCCTGATTCAAGTTTATGCGCCAGAAACGGAACTTCTGCCTCTTTCAAATTTTTTCAACAAGGTCTTCAGACCATGGTAGTCTTGCACAATATGGACCTGGTATTAGAGCAACGGAGGGTATTTACAGTGTATTTAAATAACATAGTGCGAAGAATAGGAGGTTTGAAAGTCTGGCTGGGTTTGGAGAACTGACTTCCATAAATCTAAGACCTGAAAAATACCTTTTTTGTTCAAACGTTGGAAAGCTTTTTGTCAACTTTTTGCTTGATTAGGATTTCTTTAAGTTTTCCTGGTAACCAGAAACAAGTTTCACAATTTGTGTCACACTTGGCTCCTGTTCCAGGGAGTGAGGGAAAGCTTGCTCTTGCTTCAGTAACCCCTGCACAGTGGAGGATGAGGAGCCTTCAGCATGGAGGAGGCCTGAAAGCAGTTAACCCTGCCAAAGCAAACAGGAATCAGTGTGGACAATGGAAAGATTATGTGGTGGAAAATGGATAGCCTGAACGAAGGCAGGAAAGCCACATCAATTGTATTTAGAAGCTGTGTCTTACCCCCAGGTTATAAAGCCTTCCCTCCAAGCATTCAGAAGATGTTGCAGTTTCACTGAAACCTCACCCACCAAAGGTCAATGGGTGGAGCTGAAACAGAATGCTTTTCTCTTGTAACTTCCTGTGTGTCCTGGTATCTGGCCACGAACCTTTGTGCCACCACCGTGTCCTCTCACTCACTCTGATATCAGGCCTTCCAGAGCTCCCCAGAGGAGAAAGGCAGAGCTCAGCTGCCAGGGGCAGAGACAGAGGGCGCAGTGGTCCCCTCAGTAGGCCCTCTCCATGCAGCTTCCTGACAGACATCATCAGCCAGTGGCCGGGCTCAGGCTGGTCCTCTGGTGAAAAACCTGAGCTCAGTCCAGGCTCAGCAGAACTGACGAGGGCTATGTCCTTGAGTGTAAATGATTTTTCATTCCCTGTTTCTTCCTTTTTAGGAACCAAAATCAAATGAATAATTGTTTCAAATGAACAATAAAGCCAAACTATACAGTGAATCATATGACACTCATGTATTCATCACCCAAGATTTCTATGTTACTATTATTTGAAAGAGATCTGTTTTATTCCATTTTGTTTTTTAAAAGAAACATAATTTTAAGATACAGTAAGTCTCCATCTTCATCCTTTCCTACCTAGGAGGTACCACCTGAAGTTGACATGGATTGTTCCCACGTGGTTTTTAGGACTTTTATCACATATGTTTTTATTCATAAAACTTTATATAAAAATGATCTTGTGTTTTTTAAACTTACATGAATAATACAGTTATCTTTTAAGATTAACTTTTGCACTGAAACTAATGTTTCTGAAGTTTATTATTCCAAGTACTGGTAAATTTAGCCTTAAGATTATTTAATATTCCTTCAAATTAAAAAAATAAATCTAGCCTTCTATTCAAGGGCATGCATTTTTCCCACTTTATCACAAAGAATACAATCAACCTGCTGTACATTGATTCTAGCATGTATATCTAGTATTTATTTAAGTAATCACTCAATAAATTAGAAGTACATTTGCTGAACCATAGTTAACTTAATCAAATGATAGCAGAATTGTTTTCCAAGAGGTTGTACTAATTTACAAGCCCTCCAAAAATGTGTAATGTATTTACCAAAACTTGATGCCAATAGATTGATTATGTTTTGCTAATCTGATAGCCTCAAATGGTAGCTCACTGTTTCATTTTTCAGTTTCCTGGTAACTAGTAAACTTGTAGTGGAGAAGGCAATGGCACCCCACTCCAGTACTCTTGCTTGGAAAATCCCATGGACAGAGGAGCCTGGTAGGCTGCAGTCCATGGGGTCGCCAAGAGTCGGACATGACTGAGCGACTTCCCTTTCACTTTTCACTTTCATGCACTGGAGAAGGAAATGGCAACCCACTCCAGTGTTCTTGCCTGGAGAATCTCAGGGATGGCAGAGCCTGGTGGGCTGTTGCCTATGGGGTCACACAGAGTCGGACACGACTGAAGCAACTTAGCAGTAGCAGTAGCAGTAAACTTGAGCTCAACTAATGAAGTTGAGTGTATTTTCATTTTTCATATACAATTGCTCATGTGTATTTCTTGCTTTAAACTGCCTCTTCATAAGCTTTTAGCTACACTGCCTATGTGCTAAATTGCTTCAGTCACGTCTGACTCTATGTGACCCTATGGACTGTAGCCCAATAGGCTCCTCTGTCCATGGGATTCTCTAGGCAAGAATACTGGAGTGGGTTGCCATGCTCTCCTCCAGGGCATCTTGCCCACCCAGGGATCCAACTGCCATTTCCTACGTCTCCTGCTTTATTACAAGATTCTTTACCACTAGTGCCACCTGGGAAGCCCCTTAGCTACATTTCTACTATGTTATTGTAGAAGTTCTTTTTTTTTAAATAGTTGAATGTTTAAGTTCTAATTTTGCATTAAGAAGTACTATAAGAATTTACAAGAATTATATTCCTACTAAAAAAATTTTATTTGGTCATGCCAGTTGGAATGTGACACCTTAGTTCCCTGAACAGGGATCAAACCCATCATTCCCCTGCAGTGGAAGGTGGAGTCTTAACTACTGGAAAGCCAGGGAATTCCTTATAGAGATTTTTTTATAAATTTGGGGTTTATATGTGGTTCCCATAGATTTTTCCAGTCTGTGACTTTCCTTTTCACTTTGTTTATGGTTTCTCTTAACTTTTAATGTAATTTAAACTTGTTTTCTAAAGTAGTTAGATGTATTAATCTTTTTCTCTATAATTTACTGGTATTTTGTGATTTTATAAAAAAAGAACTCTAGGTTTATATACTGAAATTTCTTCTGTTTTCTCTCTTTAAATTATTAACATATTTATTACACCCTCTACTCCCATGAACCTAAGTCTTTGAGTATATACATCTTCCATGTTTTTCCTAATATATTTTTTTTTTGTCTTTAAGCCACTTGGGAATATGAATTTGTATGTCATAAAAAAGTAGTTTAATGTTATTTTTTTCCACACGTAATCAATTGGCCCACATTATTTGCTGAAAATTCTACCCTTTTCCCACTGATTTACCACATTGCCTGTCATATCCCAAATTTATTCTAGGGTATGTTTTTAATGTCTTCATGCTCTCAGTGATCACTTTTTCTATCTCTAAACCAGTACTATACTTTTAAAATTACAATAGTTTTGTTAAAAGTCTTAGTATAAGTAATTTTTATCTTTATCTTCCTTTTTTTTCCTTCCCCTACTTTTCTTCCTTCCAGATTTTCCTGACTTTTGTTGACCTTTTACTCTTCTATAAGCTTCAAAATCAGCTTGTCCAGTTCTTCAGAAAATCCTGGTGAGAATATGACTGCAATTATATTGAATTTATGAATTAATTTGGAGAAAATTGATGTCTTTATAATCTTCTTTTCATACACAAAAACATGGATTTTAACAAGGTCTTCATTTATATCTTTCAATAAACTTCCACAAATGTTTTCTTTATAAATATGAACATTTCTGTTAAGATTTATTTCTAGATAGCTTATCAATTTTAATTATTTGTTGCTCACTTATAGTAAAGAAAATGTTTTCATATTCTATACAGTATCTTGATAAAATCCAAAATTCCTTATTTGTTCCAATAATTTGTATAAGTTTCAGACTATTCTGTGTGGACAATCATATCAACGCTGAAAGTTTTGTTATGCCTTTCTAATTAGTATAGCTGTGTTCCCTCCCCCACCTTCAGTTTGTGCCAACAGAAAAGAAACAATGATAGCTGGAAAACTTTCTCCTTTCTTGTTTTAGAGCATGCTTTTATTTTTAATGCTGATGTAAAGAAAATAACTTGTAATGGGTTCGTAATATTTTTTCTTTTTTTGTTTTGTTTTTTCTGCAATTCCTTCTCTTCCATCAAAGTAATCATTTATTACTTTTACCTTGTATCTGTTAATGCTGTAACACGTCAATATAATTTCAAATTTTAATAATTAACCATAATATATGTAGGATTTTCATATATTACATAATACATGTTTAATTTCCTAATATTTTATTTAGAATTTTGTATCTATGGTCATGAGTAAGATCAGTCTATTGTTCTCTTTTTATAAAGGGTCCATGATAGTTTAGTCATGAGATTACATTGACTTCATAAAATGAGTTGTTACTTTTCTTGTTCTGATTTCTGGGAGAGTTTATACAATATAAAATAGATATGATTCATTCAGTGGAAATTTGACAGAAGATGCATATAAACTATTTTAGACTGGAGGATTTTTAAGGGAGTTAGATTTTGATCCATTGATCCATTTTCATAAGTGGCTATAGATCTGTTTAGATTTTCTATTTCTCATTGCATCAGTTTTGTTAAATTGTTGTTGTTGTTGTTCAGTCGCCAAGTTGTGTCCAACTCTTCACAACCCCATGGACTGCAGCACACCAGGTTTCCCTGTCCCTCACCATCTCCCAGAGCTTGCCCAAGTTCATGTTCATTGCATTGGTGATGCCATCCATCCATTTCATCCTGTCACCCTCTTCTCCTTCTGCCTTCAGTCTTTCCCAGCATCAGGGTCTTTTCCAATGAGTCCACTCTTTGCATCAGGTGGCCAAAGTATTGGAGTTTCAGCTTTAGCATCAGTCCTTCCAACGAGTATTCAGGGTTGACTTCCTTTAAGATTGACTGATTTGATCTCCTTACTGTCCAAGGGACTCTCAAGAGTCTTCTCCAGCACCACCGTTCAAAAGCATCAATTCTTTGGCACTCTGCCTTCTTTATGGTCCAGCTCTCACAAATGTATGTGACTACTGGAAAGATCATAGTCTTGACTTTGTTAAGTTATGGTTTTCTAATTCATCACAGACCAAAACTTTCATGAAATACAAAATTATGTGTTTGTATGTTGCAGCCATATAGAAAATACTTTCTAGGGTCTAAGCATATACTCTCAATTTCTGTGTGCTTACTTCATTGCAGGCTGGTAACAAATACCTCACTGACTGGTTAGCTGACTATATTGTGCTAGCACTGTTTTACAAAATCATCCATTTGTCAAACTTCACAAATCCATTACCATGGATCATTGTTCATGATATCTCATATCATCTTTAAACACTGCTATTGTATGTGTGGCTATATTGTGTATTCAGTCCTAGTAACAGGAAGTGTGAGATAATGGAAAGCAATTTAGTCAGAAGCAGCAGCTTAATCCACAGCCTTGGTGTTTATGAGCTGTGCAACTTTGGGCAAGTCACTTCTCAGGGATTCAAATTCTTTTTTCGTAAATTAGGTCAGGGCTTTTTTTTATAGATAAATTTGCTCTCTCTTCCAATAAAGCACTTTCTTCAAATGGAGTCTAACACTGAAACGGATCAAAGTGGAATAATTCCGTTGAAGAAGAAAGTGGTAGTGCCCTTGCCCCACTCTTGCCCACCCCCAGGAAGCCCCTGAAGCACTTCCACCATGCCCCCTAGGGCTAGCACAGCTTCCACTACTAGTCTACCTTGCAAGGATTTGAGGTGAACTTTCCTTGAGCTGGCATCTAGCCAACAGCCAATACTCAGCCAAAGTGATTACATTAAGTACAATTTCCATGAGGACTAAAGAGTCATCCAAGTTTCCTAGCAACAGAAATCAAGGTCCACTAGCTACAAGAGTAAAAAACATCCTTTCAAACATGGGAAAAGATGGTTAATTGAGTTTAATCCTTACTCTTTATTATGATGCAACAAATAGAAGTGATCTTCAGGGCAACAATAATTTTCCAGTTTCTTTACCCTCAATCTTCCACTATCTCCTGAGCTGCCACATGAGAATCATCTACTAAAAGACAAGAGTAGAATTTCCATTTTACTGAAAGGTGCTAGTGACTTTTTTTTTTTTCTTTTTGTGACCCATTTTATTTGAGAAAGGAAATAAATGAGAGGAGAATGATAATAATAGGAGCATTTTCTTCTTTCAATAACATAGTACATGGAGGAAATATTCAAACACAAGTTGAGCGATAGCATTGGTTTCTTTATTCTTTTTTTTTTTTTAAATGAGCATCATGTCTCCATTTTATAATTTGGAAAAATTCACTCAGAGGTTAAGGAATTCATTTAAGTTCTCAGCCCTGTTATATGGAAGATCCAGGGGAAAAATAGTTTTTTAAAAGGCTGATTTATAATTTTTATTACAGTATTAACTTATTATAATGATTTGGTGAAGGGTTTATTTATAATTTCCTTGTTTCTCCCTAGTTTTCACTTCAGAAAAATTTAAGCCTAGAGCAAAAATAGATTATGAATAGCAAATAGACTTCACCTAGATTCACAAATTAACATTTTATCCATTTGCTTTTTTTGTATGTATGTGTATATGCATTTTTAGGCTGAACTATTTAGTTATTTGGGCTTCCCCAGTGGCTCGAGGTAAAGAATCCACGTTCCAAGCAGGAGACGAAAGTTCAATCCCTGGGTTGGGAATATCCACTGAAGAAGTAAGTAAGTAAGTTAAGTGAAGTCGCTCAGTTGTGTCCGACTCTTTGTGACCCCATGGACTGTAGCCCACCAGGCTTCTCTGTCCATGGGATTCTCCAGGCAAGAATACTGGAGTGGGTTGCCATTTCCTTCTCCAGGGGATCTTCCCAACCCAGGGATTGAACCTGGGTCTCCTGCATTGCAGGCTGGCACTTTAACCTCTGATCCATCATGGAAGCAAGGAAATGACAACCCACTACAATATTCTTGCATGAAAAATCCCATGGACCAAGGAGCCTGGAGGGCTACAGTCCATGAGGTTGCAAAGAGTCAGACATGACTTTGCAACTAAACAACAACAATATTTAGTTACTTGAGAAAGAGCAACTCACAAATACTTTATATTATATATCTTATAATATATATTATTACACCCAAAATGCTATTAACTACCCATGAAAATTAAGTAAATTGACTATCATCTAATACAGCCTATATTTAAATTTCTCCAGTTGTCTTTTTAATTAGAGGATAATTACTTTACAATATTGTCATTGTTTCTGCCATGCATCAACATGAATCTGTCCCCTCCCTTTTGAGCCACCCTCCCCATCCCACTTTTAAGCCAATAGGTTGTCACAGAGCACCAGCTTTGGGTTTCCTGTGTCATATAGAAAATTCCCACTGGCTATTTATTTTACGTAATGTAATGTATAGGATTCAATGCTATTCTCTCAAGTAATCCCACCCTCTCCTTCCCCTACTGTGTCTAAAAGTCTGTTATTTATGTCTGTGTCTCCTAAATTTCTCCAATCATCTTAATACTCTTTCACAGATGTTTAACATATTGGATCCAATTAAGATCTGCACTATACATTTGTTTTTTTATCTTCCTTTTTTTTTGGTTTGGTCTTTTTGATCACTTTTATCTCTAGTAGTCCTATCTCTAGTCTGTTTCTCACGACACTGACTTTTTCTATGTCCAGAATAGTATTTTCTGGAAAGTGCCACATCCTAAATTTGTATATTATTTCTTTATGAAATGATATAGGCTACACATTTTACCAAGAAAATTACATGTGATCTTATATATTTATTATATCACATTAAACAAAATCAGGTGAAAAATCAAGTGGTTTCCCTACTGGTAAGTCTGTTTGATCATCTAGTTAAGATGGTGGTTAAACTCTTCATTATAAAGGTACATTTTTCATTTGTGGTATTTTTAAGTAGTGTTAATTGTGAAACTTTGAGATTACGTGATTTAGTTCCACATTAACTTTTAAGCTGATGATTTTTAGCATCTATTGCTGATCCTGATCTTGCCAGAATCATGTATTGACAGTTGCAAAATGGTGATTTTCTTAGTTCTATCCATTTCTTTCACATTTATTAGTTGGTATTCTGTTTAAAAGATGAGTCTCTCTCTCTCTC
Source organism: Ovis canadensis (assembly GCF_042477335.2). Taxonomy (NCBI): domain Eukaryota; kingdom Metazoa; phylum Chordata; class Mammalia; order Artiodactyla; family Bovidae; genus Ovis; species Ovis canadensis. Next base: position 41,854,161 of record NC_091254.1, read on the forward strand.
TCAGTGGTTTTCTGTGTCTGTCTCTCTCTCATTGCTAGTTCAGCAGGCACTGTGCACTGTCTTTTTAGAATGATGTTTTTGATAAAAACTCCTCCATAAAAAGACCTGCTTATAGGAAATGTTCAGTTGGCAAGGCACAGTAATTTAAGATCATTTGTCCACGGTGTCTTCCAAAGGCTTAATGAGGAGGGTACAGCCAATTATCTTCATCTGAGCTTCCAGGAATGCAGATTTTACTTATTAATAAGGAAACTGATGAACAAGGTTATTAAGTAACTAATGAAAATAGAGAAGTGTATATAAAAGAAAAAAAAGGGTAGGGATCTTTCTTAAGAGTGTTGCTGAAATTCTCAAACTTTGCACCTGATTACCAAGCTAAAGAAAAGAGTTCAAGGTGTTTTTCTTTGGAAGCTTTTGGGCTTCTTAAAGGAAAGGGTCTAGTTCCAGTGTTATGAGTGTAATCATTGCAGGAGGAGTTCACTGAACATGTGAAATGTTTCAAGGCTGACATGCAATGTTTCCTTAATTGCTGCTTTTCAAATAGTGTGTGTGTGTGTGTGTTTTAGTTGTGTCCAACTCTTTGTGACTCCATGGACTGTAGCCTGCCAGGCTGTAAGGAATTTTCCAGTCAAGAATACTGGAGTAGGTTGCCATTTCCTACTCCAGGGCAACTTCCCAACCCAGGGATCAAACCCACATCTCTTGCATCTTCTGCACTGACAGGTGGATTCTTTACCACTGCGCCACCTGGGAAGCCCCTTCAAATAAATTAATGAGAGCAAAACATACACTTAATATAGGTCAGGATGTCTGAAATAAAAACAAGCACAAGAGGACCAAAGACAGGGCTGTTTCTCAAGCGAAGCTGAAAGAAAAACAACTGGATGATGTTTGTCTGAAGTTTCCACGTTTTGAAACTCCCTCCTTGCAGATATGACTGCCAGAAACTTTCTTACATCATGACAGTTTGTGAATATTTCCTTAGCTTGTTATAAGGGAAAGAAAGCTCTTGAGATCCAGATTTCTTATGATCATGAATCACTCAGGAAACATTAAGGAGGGTTACTGCTTTCTTGGCATGGATTTACAAGTCAACGACCCAAAGATGAAAGAGACCCATCACCTGACTGATGGCACCTCCAAAATCTCTATCTAGAATTTTAAGAAAGAAATTTTGGAGCTAAGAGATTTGTTATAAAGCTATGTTTGCAATTCTGGTGAAGTTTTTTTTTAAACTTAGATTATATGTTTTAGGTCAATTAAAAAACTGGCCAAGTTTTTTTGAAAATGTCTTTACTCATTCTTTACATAAGACTGAAAAAACATCAGTTATGTTTATATCAAAAAAAGGAGGAGACATTACTGATGAAAAATATGAAAAAGTTGTGATTTCTTCTCTCACATTATATGATAGCAGCATTATTTCTATACCTGAGGACCTTGTTTTAACCAGGGGTGATAAATACATAAGCAAATCATTATAATATAATACAGTTTTAGTGGGTTAGATGAATGAACAAAAAGACATTTTTAAAAAATGAGCTAAAATCATTTGAGTTTGACTAGGAGCCTAAGGGCACAGCTATGAGATTTTCCTTCAGAGACATTTGTGGATAGAGCTTGATATAAAATTTGGACTTCTTCCCTTTATCCTTTTGTTTCTATCCTAAAATCAAAAGTTCCTAAGGAAATTTGACATGCATCAAACCATGTTTTTCTATGTGATAGTTCTAGGGAGGACTAAGTTCAAAGGAAGCTGTGTGAGTGGGTTATAGGTAGAAAATCTCTGGCAGTAGAAGAAAGAGCTTAGCAGGAAGAAATTGAGACTCCTCACTTCCTCACTGAAGAAGTGGGAGCAGAGATAGCTGTGCATTTCCAACTGGGCAGAACTTTAATAAAATAACTGATGTTTTCAGAAAACAAAACAACAACAACAACAACAAAAACACTGATGTCAATCCAGGGAGAAAAGATCAAGGGCTCCTTAATGGCCATGTGAGGAGTGCCCTAGAGACTGGGTTTCAGTGGTAAAAACGTCATGACTAATAGGCACATTATTGAGGAAAAGTTGTAGAATAAACAGCAGTATTCACTCATTTATTTTTCTGTCAGTAAGACATGTCACAGTTTAAATCTACCAACTAATAGCCATTAACATTAATCCAATTTCAGATTAGAGTTTGAGCTTCTTGAAGGCAAGGATCAAATCTTATTTATCTACATTTCAGCAATGCCTACTGTTCTACCCACCACATAGTGGAGTAAAGATAGTGTGACTAAATGGGAAGAGTCTCGATAATTCTCTTAATCAATATATAGAAACACAGGAGTACAGCAATGGTTAATAATGACATATATGCCATTTATATCACTGTGTGGGTTCATGACATAAACCATGATGAAGAGACCAACGGTTAGCCTTTAAAACAAGATGATTGAAACAAATATAACTTTTCAATTACTATGACAAATATATGCTGTTTCCATGTTCAGGCAACCCCTAATAATGACAGTAGCCATCAACTTAATAAATCATAGCTTAGAACACACTATCAATTCACATATGATTTGCTGATGGTCCCTGCACTTGAGTCAATTTGGTAGTACTTGGAAGAGCATCTGATTTCAAACTCAGGTTACAAATCCCAGAGAGAAATACAATCTAAAGAGCACATGAATAAAGAATTGGCTGTTCTAACACTTAAGTTTCAACATGATTTGTAGAAACCCAGTTAGAAGCTGTGTTTGTTGGTTTTAATAGAGTTGTCTTGCAAAAATTTGTAAGGAGAGTATTTTAGGGTATGATTAAATCACTGGGATTTAAATCTGGACACTCCATAATTGCTAAAATCTGTGTCACGCTGACACAACAAAACTTTTCCAAATCACTGTGTTATTATTTTGCAATAAGCTTTAATTGGTATTTAGCTCCCCTGAGTGAATCTGTTCTTTAGGACACACATTAAGTCATTTGTTTAGAGTTCATCTATATATGCACATCTCATTTATGTTTATTGAAGATTTTATTATATATATATATACACATATATTTATACATATATGCTAATATAAAAAGGAGACAGTGGCAAGATGTTCCTACTCAATGTCAGATTTTTAAAGTAATTCTAGAATAATATGAAGGTTCCTCAAAAAATTAAGCATAGAATCACCATACAATCTAGCAACTTCATTTCTGGGTATACACTCAAAAAAACTGAAAGCATGCACTTTGACACACATTTGTACACCCATATTCCTAGCAACATCACACACAACAGCAAAAATGTAGAAGCAACCCAAGTGACCACCAACAGATGAATGGATAAACAAAATATGGACTATATATACATGTAATGAAATATTGTTCATCTTTACTAAGGAAGGAAATTTAGTTACCTTTTACAACATGGATTACAGACATGTTAAGTGAACTAAGTCAGTCATATATAGAAAAACACTATGTGATTCCACTCATATGGGACTCATAGAGCAGTCAAATTCATAGAGACTGAGAGTAGAATGGTGGTTGCCAGGGGCTGGGGGAGTTAGTGTTTAATGGGTATGGAATTTCAGTTTGGGAAGATAAGTTTTGTAGGTGGATGCTGGTGATGGTTGCACAACAATATTAATGTATGTAGTACCACTAAACTAGACACTTAAAATGGTTAAAATATTAAATTTTATCACAATTTAAAAATTAAATAATTTAAAAATAATCCTAATATTTTAGCAAGGTCTGCTGGAAAACTGAATTTTACTGTTTAAGCAAATTATACTCCAGAGGTTATTTTACCTTTTGTGGGATCTCATGATGTAACCAGAAATGAGATAATTATCTCATTTAATTATCTGTAGCCTGCGAGGCTCCTCCAACCATGGGCTTTTTCAGGCAAGAACCCTGGAGTGGGTTACCATTTCCTTCTCCAGGGGATCTTCCCAACCCAGGGATCAAACCCGGGTCTGCCACATTGCCTCCCACATTGCAGACCAACTCTTCACCATGCGAGCCTCCAGGGAATCCCTGAATTTTATTTTCAGTTCAGTTCAGTCGCTCAGTCGTGTCTGACTCTTTGTGATCCCATGAACCGCAGCATGCCAGGTTTCCCTGTCCATCGCCAACTCCCGGAGTTTACTCAAACTCATGTCCATTGAGTCAGTGATGCCATCCAACCATCTCATCCTCTGTCATCCCCTTCTTCTCCTGCCCTCAATCTTTCCAAGCATCAAGGTCTTTTCAAATGAGTCAGCTCTTTGCATCAGGTGGCCAAAGTATTGGAGTTGCAGCTTCAACATCAGACCTACCAAAGAACATCTAGGACTGATCTCCTTTAGGATGGACTGGTTGGATCTCCTTGCAGTCCAAGGGACTCTCAAGAGTCTTCTCCAACTCCACACTTCAAAAGCATCAATTCTTTGACACTCAGCTCTCTTTATAGTCCAACTCTCACATCCATACATGACTACTGGATAAACCATAGCCTTGACTAGATGGACCTTTGTTGGCAAAGTAAAGTCTCTGCTTTTTAGTATGCTGTCTAGGTTGTTCATAACTTTCCTTCCAAGTGTCTTTTAATTTCATGGCTTCAGTCACCATCTGCAGTGATTTTGGATTTTATTTATATTTTACCAAAATTTTAAAATAAATTATTTAAAAAGTAACCCTAACATTTTAGTAAGGTCTGTTGGAAAACAAACTAAATTTTACTGTTTAAGCAAATTATACCCTAGAGGTTATTTTACCTTTTTTTGGATCTTGTTATGTAACCAGAAATGAGATAATTAATTACGGTGGAAAGAGCCTTGGCAGAATCAGTACTTCAAACAAGACCTCTCATAGAACTTGGTAGGTAGGTTTTGTTGAACCTAAAACCCATGCAAGGCTCAGAACATAGTGGGTATCTTCAAAGTTGGATAGAAAGACATCACAGAAATTAGGGAAGCAGCTGCTACCTGAAGAGCCCAGGCAATCACCACCTTCAGGGATTCTGTTAGTCCTGGATAAGGGAGAAAGGAACTGATCCCATCTCTAGAGAGATGAGACGTGCTGGGCAAGTGTATCTGACACAGGAATTCAATCCAGAGACTGAGACACACAGTGGGGGTTGGGAGGCAGTTTAAGAGAGGGTAGTCTTGGAATAAGAAAAAAAAAAAATTGTTATTAGTATTTGGAGCTCAAGTTCAGAGAATGTAGTAACTTATGTTGTGGCCCCTTGGAATTGAACTTGGCTTCTTAAATCCTTTCCTGACTTAAGCAAGACTGGAATGGGGCTGAATCTTCACTTGGAAGTCATGTGGGTCTTATTATTCCAGAGGAGAGAGTTCAGAGGTTGTGGGTGCAGTGAAAGTGAAAGGGAAGTCACTCACTCAGTCATGTCTGACTCTTTGAGACCCCACAGACTGTAGCCTGCCAGGCTCCTCCATCCATGGGATTTTCCAGGCAAGACGACCAGAGTGGGTTACCATTTCCTTCTCCAGGGGATCTTCCCAACCCAGGATGGAACCAGGGTCTCCCACACTGTAGGCAGGCTCTTTACTGTCTGAGCCAACAGGTAAGCCCTGGGTGCAGAGGGAGTGGAAAAGCTGAGATTAGGTCTTGAGAGTTTAAGGAAAGTTAACATCCTCCACTCCACAATTTGGTGAACGTCCTTGTCATGGTTTACAGACACACAAGCAGATCCTCAGCCGTGGAATGTTGACCCCTTGTGCTTCCAAGCATCTCAGGAATCTTCCCATTCCTCTATCAGCTGCCTGGCACCATTCCGTAGTCCCTCTGGCGTTCCATTTTCTCCTGATAATGTTCTGAGCTCAACCATTCCCAATCTAGTTCTTCTCTTTCCAATACACTCCAGTCCATATACAGGGCAGAACTTTTTGAAAGGGTTCAGTGTTAGGGCTGTATTAGTTCCACTTTGTAGAAAGTACTCAATAAGCATCTGTTGAATTTTGTCAAAAATTTTCTCAACAAACAAAACTTTTTCAATGCATTCGATTTTCTCAAGTTCTCAGCATACCCTGGTGCCAAAAAGGTGGCCTGGGATGGAATTAGGAGCTAGCTATTAACAAGCCCTATGATCTTAAACAAAGTATTTATTTTTTGCTCTCCTTATAAAATGATTCTTTTAAGTCCTCAAAAGACATTCTTGTTCCAAAGTGTTGGATTATCAGGGATCACAATTGCACCTCTGATGCCTGGGGTCTCCCATTTCCTGTAAATAGTTAATCCCTGGCAAGGGCATGAACCCTTAGGGTTCTATCCCATCATCAGTCTACTAAGCCACATGATATTTCTTTCTAATCATCTTATGACTCCCTTCTGATCTCAGATCTGAAATAAACCTTTTGGATTTGGTGATAAATCATAGCAAAAAAAAATTGAATTAAACATATAGGGTATAAAACAATAGCTTGAAAACTGGTACAAATTTTAATAATTATTTTCATATTTTGAATACCAAAGATGATTTGATTTATATGCTTGAATAACTAAAAAAAGAATCTTTTAAAGCTGAATTTTTAAAATCTGTCCACTAGTCTCAAACCATTTGGCTTCATTGCTTTTTAACTAAAATAAAGTGAACTAATTCTGATTAAATTTGAGTGAGGTAAAAATCTTCAGCATAGATAACAAATTATATGCCAGATATTGGCTTCCTATGATTCTAAACCATGTTGCTAAAAAGCAGGCTTCTGGCAGATCTTTAATTATCAGTGTTAGTAATATGGACATCCAAGCCTAATGCATAATATGAATATAAAATACATGATTAATATAAAATGCACGCTGAAAGAATTTTAATTAAGGAATGAACATCACTATTGCATTAGCTTTCTTGAGTAGGTCAGAGCTTAAATCTGTCCAAATAATAGATTTTTATGTTTCTCTTCTTTTTCCATCTATCTCAGGGCAAGAAATTAATTTTTTCCTGTTCCAAAGTCATCACTGGATTAATGACTGTCATATGAAGCCTGGCTACAGGGAGCTCCTCAAATACACAGCCATGTGTAGCTCCTGAAAAATGAGCAGAATCATTTTTCTCAAAGAATATGATTATAGTGGGATATCAAATAGATTATTTTTTTCTGAGAAATAATTGTTAAATTTGTCCTGATGACAGTAGTGAAATGAGACTCAGAAATATTAATGCCTTTCCCTTCCATCATGCCTAGCTTATGTTGTCATAGACATTGTTTCAATTTATAAAACCATTCTGAGCACACTGTGTAAAACCTTACTGAGCACTACATATGGAAAAACACAAGACTCCTGCCCTGCAAGAACTTATATTCTAATAGAGGTCATACAATCTCATCCACTGATACATGCATATAACACAGGCAAATAAGCATTTTTTAATGGAAAATTAGTTCTCAAACTGGCATTTCTTTCCTAATATTATAAAGTTCCAACAGTGAGAATTTTCTTTGGTAGTCTACAATATCACTTCAGGTACTATTAGCTGGACCTTACACCCAGAAGTTAGAGTGGATGGATGCAGTGAATGACAGGTAGAGTTCTCTGAGATGCGGATTCTGACTAATTCATCTGCCCTTGCCTTGCAGGGGCAGATGAACCTCTTGAGCTCTATGGCAACCGAGACCAGAGCAAGCAGAAAGCTCTTGGAGGAGGATGCTATTGATAGGAATCAGGCATGTCTTAAAAATGAAATGAACACAAAAGTATTAAAGGACTATTTTCCATAATATTGCTCTGTTATACAAGTGCCAAGGACCTTTTTAAAAAAACTGTGGTCTGGAAAAAAAAATAGTAGGTCCTCAAAGCATCTTTGGGACTAGATATGTTTAATGCCCCCTCCAAAATGCTTTGAGGACATAAAATTATTTTTTCCCAAACTGCATAGTGATACTGGGTTATGAATGGTTGGTCAGAAAATTAAACAAGGTACCAGATCTAGTTCAGAAATTAGCAGGGAAAGAGAATCATCTGAAAGCTTGTTTTTATTTAAGATGTTATGGGTGTCTGTCTCTTGCATTGAACTGCCTCATGAATCCTGGTTCACCAGTACCTGACTTACTGTAGGTGCTCCATAAATTGCTGGGTGAAGAAGCCAGCCTGTGGGTTAAATGAAGGGGTAAATAAGTGAGTGAGAAAGTGGGTGAGTGAAGAATAAATGAATGAATGAATGAAATGTTTACCAGGAAGTACATTAGAAGGCAATGATCCTTGAACCTCAAACTGAAGATGAGTAAATGCTTCTTAAATCCTAACTGACATAACATTTGGAATATGCCCCTTACTTCTAGCCAAGGGCCTTCTCAAATTCCTCATTTCAATTACGACAATCATACTGAAGAGAAGCAGTCACCTTCTTTATTTTTAAGCAATTTTCTTTCAATCAACATTTAATTATCCTAAAGGAGGAAACCAATGGTGCAGATAATCCCCCAATCTCTTGTTGGAATGCATTATATGATGGCTTTTTACAGTAGTTTGCCTTCCTAATTATGTTTTGATTAGGTTTCTATTACAGTTATCAAGAATTCTCTTAGCAGAGAGGACAGCAGGTCAGGCAGCCCCAAGAACACAGTGATCATTGCACTGAGGTTGGCTGGGACTGATCCACACCTTAATTTAGGCCTTTCTTTTTCAATTGCATAGTGCTAACCAGTTTGAGACATAAAAAGTCACAGAAGATTTTTAGGGCTAATTTATTCAGCAGCCAGCACTGAGAATCTTTAGAAGGTAGGTTCTTTTCTACCTTTGTCAAAGCAAAGAGGAATAAGATACAATCTAATATAATAAATAATGATATATAAGCTTGGAATTTCAGGAACTCACTGCCTAGCCAGTATGATATAGGCAATACAAGGCAATGTGTGCTAAATGACAAATGGGCTATGGGAGCTAGAAGAGTAGGAGAGGTCACCTGAGGTGAGAACTTAAGGAAAACATTAGAGGAAAGTTACTTGATCCAGGTCTTAGAGAAGTGATATTTGAATGAGTGGAGGAGATTCAGGATTCTCTACAGCAGCGTTGTTCAATGGAAAGACACGAGCCACATGTGCAAATTTAAATATTCTAGTAGTCAATTTAAAAGGAAAAGAGAAATGGGCAATGTTGATTTTAATAATGCATTATATTTAACCCAACATGTTCAAAGTATTTTAACATGCAATCAATATAAATTAGATATTTTACACACATTGTTTTAGACTAAGTCTTCAAAATCCAGTGTGTACATTTGCTGCATATCTCAGTTCAGACTGGGTTTCCCTGATTGCTCAGTGGTAAAGAATCTGCCTGCAATGCAGAAGATGCAAGTTTAGTCCCTAGGTCAGGAAGATCCCCTGAAGAAGTAAATAGTAAACCACTCTAATATTCTTGTCTGGAAAATTCCACGGACAGAGGAGCCTGGGGGTCTATAGTACATAGGGTCGCAAACAGTCAGACATGACTGAGCACACACACACGAAGTGATCACTTCAGACTAGCACACTGCAAATGCTTGACAGCCATATGTAGTTAAAGGCTTCCATACTGAGAAGCACAGCTTTAGAATCTTGCTTCTCAAGCTATGATTCGAGCATCAGTCTCATTGGCAGCATCTGAAAAAACATTAGACAGGCAAGATTTCAGGTTCCACCCTAGACCTACTGAATCAAAATCTTCATTTTAGCCAGATATGTAGGTAATACTACAGGTTCATATTAAAATTTGAGAAGCACTAGTCTAGGAAGGTGTAGTGTAGAGAAAAGATCTGAATGATAACTGGGAATTAGGAGCACTAAAGAAATGTTTAAGAACCACCAATGACTATAATGAGTGAGAAGGAGAAGAATTCAAGGGTATGTAGGTAGTTGTTTATAAGGAACCAGATAAAACCATTTTAATCTGAGTGTTTTATAATCTTCAAAATGAAAATAATCCAGCCCATTTTGCAGGGCTGTTAGGATTAGAGACAGGATGATAAAGCAATTCACATGATGGCCTGGCTTCTGGACATGGAAGTTTTATATAACTCTATTACTGATGATCAAGAGTCAGATGAAGACTCTAGTGCTGCAAGATTTTAACTACAAGGAACGTGTTTGATATCATATGAAAATTAATCAAATAGGGAGAAGTAGAGAGCATCACTGTTGTCACAAGCACAAATTCTGGGTGACTGACAGAATTCTCAAGTGAAAAACTCATGTCAGAGCAAATTCACCCAAGGTAGGATGGGAGAGGGGAAATTCCCTCAGAGGTCAATGCACATGTTAGAATTCATACATTACGTTCATAAGTACACTGTGGCCATCCCTCACCAAAATATGTTGCATAACTTTGGGTGTCTGATTTACCAATTAATTAACAAGACTAAAAGGACCAGATAACTGGTCTGTGTGCTCATCTAACATCTGGCTATTCCACTAAATGGCATGTTGGTCAACATGCCTTATTCTGACTATCAAAAGAGGTCAGCATATTTGGGAATATTATCCAGCTGTAAGTAATGCAATACTAAGGAAACCTGCTAATATATTTGCTAGAAGTTTTACCCATCCCTCCTTTATTCTAAGGACTATGTATCAAAAATATCAACTATTACAAAAAGAAAGGGAATTGATTCTGTGGGAATAGAAAGGTTCTAGTTTGGGGAGTCACAGTTGTAGTTGAAGCTGTTCTAGTTCTGTAGTTCAAGTTGCAGCTCTGACATTGTTTTCTTAACTCAGAATTTTAACCGCTTGTGGTCTCACTTCTGACCTATTAAAATAAGGTTTAATAGGTTAATCTCTTCCTTTTCTTATCTTTTAAAAAATAGAGTATTGACTGAATAACAAGTGCTTTTCTTAAATATACATTCTTAAATTTCTTTAGTCATTTCCAGTTGTATTTTTGTTTTTTTCAAGTTTTTACTTTTTATTGTGGTGAATACAACAGAAAATTTACCATGTCAACCATTTTTAGGTGTACAGTTTGTAGCATTAAATACATTCACATTATTGTGCAGCCATCACCACCACTCATTTCTAAACATTTTTTATCTTCCCAAACTGAAACCGTACTCATTTAACACTAGCTCCTTCACTCTGTTCCTCCAATCACCATTTTATCTTCTCTCTCTATGAATCTGGTCACCCAAGTACCTCATATAATTGGAATCCTACAGTATTAGTCCTTTTGAGTCAGGCTTATTTCATTTAGTATGATGTCTTCAAGGTTCATCCACTGTGCAGTGTATACCAGACTTTCATTCATTTTAAGGTGAAATAATCTTCCATCCTATGAATGTGCCACATTTTATTAATCTACATTTAGGTACAGTGGCATATGCTTTGAAGATGTAAGTTGCTGAAATTCACTGTAGTGGGGCTGGAACAGGGAAATAGATGCATTGGTGTATTTTCTTGGACGTCAAGGGTTAATGGTGCCTTTTCCTAAACATCAGGAAAGAGAACAAAGAGCATACAAGGTTATTATTTATCACGGTTAGGGGTTGATTGATGCTGAAGTATAAAAACAGAGAAAAGCCTGTCTGTCAAAATGTAAGGGAAGGACAAACTCAACAATTAGAGCCATCAAAAGTCTGAAATAAAGCTGTGCAAAGACTAAGAAGCAACTTAAGCACCCAGTGCTGAAAGAAATGTGGGAAATAAGGCACATTTTGGTCCTAAATGTGAATGTCAGCTAGAGTATCTTTGGTAGGACATTCTTTCCATTGATAATTCCTTCACATAATGTCAACTCTTAATGCATATGAGTTAGTCGGGGTTCAAAGGTTCACACCAATAATAATGTTTGTTTCCATGTGCCCATTTGGATTATAATAGATCTGTGACTATCACTAGGTTTATGAATCATTAAAGTTGACTAACAGTTCCAACAAAGGTCTGTCTAGTCAAGGCTATGGTTTTTCCAGTGGTCATGTATGGATGTGAGAGTTGGACTGTGAAGAAAGCTGAGTCCCGAAGAATTGATGCTTTTGAACTGTGGTGTTGGAGAAGACTCTTGAGAGTCCCTTGGACGGCAAGGAGTTCCAACCAGTCCATTCTAAAGGAGATCAGCCCTGGGATTTCTTTGGAAGGAATGATGCTAAAGCTGAAACTCCAGTACTTTGGCCACCTCATGCGAAGAGTTGACTCATTGCAAAAGACTCTGATGCTGGGAGGGATTGGGGGCAGGAGGAGAAGGGGACAACCGAGGATGAGATGGCTGGATGGCATCACTGACTCGATGAACGTTGAGTCTGAACTCTGGGGGTTGGTGATGGACAGGGAGGCCTGGCGTGCTGCGATTCATGGTGTCGCAAAGAGTCGACACGACTGAGCGACTGAACTGAACAGTGACAGTTTTTCTAAAGTAAATTCTATTGACTTCAAGTAGCAAAAGAAAACACAAAGCAACTGAAACAATCTTTCTGGTGTCAGTAGGTCTATGAAATTAATGAAATTTGAAAGTCATCTCAAAATAGAGTTCACAGAAAACCCTCAGGGCAAAAAGGAGTGGATTAGAGGAGGTGATGCTGAAAAAAGTCTCTGCTCATCCCCACTATACTGACCTTTCCAGGAAAAGTTTGAATTGGTGGAGGCTGAAACTAGGTTAGAGATATGAGAAACGTGATTCCAGTTCTTGTTTTACATCAACTAGAAATAGATGTAGGTTAACAAGTTTCTCTTTGAAAATGAAATTCTTTCTCATAGCTTAGTTAGAAAGAAGTTAGGCTGGGGGCCCATCTCAGGGCACTCTGGACATTGGCATCCATATGCTGTGTGGAACCAGAGAGAAGTCAGGGCTCTCTGAGATTATGTACAGTTAGCATATTCTTAATTCAAACTATTTTTACTGGGCAAAGAGCAGAGGTAAAACCTTGAAGAAAAGGCTTTTTTTAACCGATATTTGAGAATTCATAAATGCTCATTCATTCATTCATAAATTCATAATTCATTCACTCATAAATGTTCACATCTCCATAGTCAACTCTCTAAGGCAATATAGGACAAATAAAATATGAGAATATGGGTCAAAAAACTTCCAAGTTTGCTTTCCACCTTGCTATTTAATAGCTGTGTAACCTTGAACAATCTGCTTAACCTGTCTTGGTCTCCGTTTTCTCATCTTTAATTGCTTGTATGAGAATTGTCTGTGGTGTTTCATGATAATGTACAAAGAATGCCGCTGCCTAGTAGATACTCAATAAATGTCAGTAATCTCCCCTTGTTTTGTTAAGTTTCAGTTCAGTTCAATTCAGTCGCTCAGTCGTTCTGACTCTTTGTGACCCCATGATCCAGAGCACGCCAGGCCTCCCTGTCCATCACCAATTCCCAGAGTTTACCCAAACTCATGTCCATTGAGTTGGTGATGCCATCCAATCATCTCATTACCTGTCATACCCTTCTCCTCCTGCCTTCAATCTTTCCCAGCATCAGGGTCTTCTCAAATGAGTCAGCTCTTCACATCAGGTGGCCAAAATATTGGAGTTTCAGCTTTAACAATGAACACCCAGGACTGATTTCCTTTAGGATGGACTGGTTGGATCTCTTTGCAGTCCAAGGGACTCTCAAGAGTCTTCTTCAACACCACAGTTCAAAAGCATCAATTCTTTGGCACTCAGCTTTCCTTATAGTCCAACTCTCATATCCATACATGACTACTGGAAAAACCATAGCCTTGACTAGATGGACCTTTTTTGGCAAGTAGTATCTCTGCTTTTTAACATGCTTCCTAGGTTGGTCATAACTTCCCTTCCGAGGAGTAAGTCTTTTAATTTCATGGATGCAATTGCTATCTGCAGTGATCTTGGAGCCCAAAAATATAAAGTCAGCCACTGTTTCACATCTATTTCCCGTGAAGTGATGGGACCAGATGCCATGATCTTCATTTTCTGTATGTTGAGCTTTAAGCCAACTTTTTCACTCTCCTCTTTCACTTTATTCAAGAGGCTCTTTAGTCTTCACTTTCTGCCATAAGGGTGGTGTCATCTGCATATCTGAGGTTATTGATATTTCTCCTGGCAATCTTGATTCCAGCTTGTGCTTCTTCCAGCCCAGCATTTCTCATGTTGTACTCTGCATAGAAGATAAATAAGCAGGGTGACAATATACAGCCTTGACATACTCCTTTTCCTATTTGGAACCAGTCTGTTCTTCCATGTCCAGGTCTAACTGTTGCTTCCTGACCTGTATACAGGTTTCTCAAGACACAGGTCAGGTGGTCTGGTATTTCCATCTCTTTCAGAATTTTCCACAGTTTTTTCTGATCCACACAGTCAACGGAATTGGCATAGTCAATAAAGCAGAAGTAGATGTTTTTCTGGAACTCTCTTGCTTTTTCCATGATCCAGCAGATGTTGGCAATTTGATCTCTGGTTCCTCTGCTTTTTCTAAAACCAGCTTGAACATCTGGAAGTCCGTCGTTCACATATTGCTGAAGCCTGGCTTGGAGAATTTTGAGCATTACTTTACTAGTGTGTGAGGTGAGTGCAATGGTGCGGTAGTTTGAGCATTCTTTGGCATTGCCTTTCTTTGGGATTGGAATGAAAACTGACCCTTTCCAGTCCTGTGGCCACTGCTGAGTTTTCCAAATTTGCTGGCATATTGAGTGCAGCACTTTCACAGCATCATCTTTTCGGATTTGAAATAGCTCAACTGGAATCCTATTATCTCCATTAGCTTTGTTTGTAGTGATGCTTTTTAAGGCCCATTTGACTTCACATTCCAGGATGTTTGGCTCTAGGTGAGTGATCACACCTTTGGGATTATCTTGGTCGTGAGGATCTTTTTTGTATAGTTTTTCTGTGTATTCTCGCCACCTCTTCTTAATATCTTCTGCTTCTGTTAGGCCCGTACCATTTCTGTCCTTTATCAAGCCCATCTTTGCATGAAATGTTCCCTTGGTATCTCTAAATTTTCTTGAAGAGATCTCTAGTCTTTCCCATTCTGTTGTTTTCCTCTATTTCTTTACATTGATCGCTGAGGAAGGCTTTCTTATCTCTTCTTGCTATTCTTTGGAACTCTGCATTCAGATGCTTATATCTTTCCTTTTCTCCTTTGCTTTTTGCTTCTCTTCTTTTCACAGCTATTTGTAAGGCCTCCTCAGACAGCCACTTTGCTTTTTTGCATTTCTTTTTCTTGGGGATGTTCTTGAACCCTGTTTCCTGTACAATGTCATGAACTTCTGTCCATAGTTCATCAGGCACTCTATCTATCAGATCTAGTCCCTTAAATCTACTTGTCACTTCCACATAATCATATAAGGATTTGATAGGTATGATATAATATGTGTAATCATAAGGGATTTGATTTAGGTCATACCTGAATGGTCTAGTGGTTTTCCCTACTTTCTTCAATTTAAGTCTGAATTTGGCAATTATGATCCCAGCCACAGTCGGCTCCTGGTCTTGTCTGACTGTATAGAGCTTCTCCATCTTTGGCTGCAAAGAATATAATCAGTCTGATTTCAGTGTTGACCATCTGGTGATGTCCATGTGTAGAGTCTCCTGTGTTTTTGGAAGAAGGTGTTTGCTATGACCAGTGCATCCTCTTGACAAAACTCTATTAGCCTTTGCCCTGCTCATTCTGTACTCCAAGGCCAAATCTGCCTGTTACTCCAGGTGTTCTTGACTTCCTACTTTTGCATCCCAGTCCCCTATAATGATAAAGGACATCTTTTTTTAGTGTTAGTTCTAAAAGGTCTTGTAGGTCTTCATAGAACCGTTCAACTTCAGCTTCTTCAGCATTACTGGTTGGGGCATAGGCTTGGATTACCGTAATATTGAATGGTTTGCCTTGGAAATGAACAGAGATCATTCTGTCGTTTTTGAGATTGCATCCAAGTTCTGCATTTGACTCTTTTGCTGACCATGATGGCTATTCCATTTCTTCTAAGGGATTCCTACCCACAGTAGTAGATACAATGGTCACCTGAGTTAAATTCATCCATTCCAGTCCATCTTAGTTTGCTGATTCCTAGAGTGTTGATGTTCACCCTTGCCATCTCCTGTTTGACCACTTCCAATTTGCCTTGATTCATGGACCTAACATTCCTGGTTCCTATGCAATATTGCTCTTTACAGCATTGGACCTTGCTTCTGACACCACTCACATCCACAGCTGGGTGTTGTTTTTGCTTTGGCTCCATCCCTTCATTTTTTCTGGAGTTATTTCTCTACTGATCTCCAGTAGCATATTGGGCACCTCCTGACCTGGGGAATTCACCTTTCAGTGTCCTATCATTTTGCCTTTTCATGCTGTTCATGGGGTTCTCAAGGCAAGAATACTGAAGTGGTTTGCCATTCCTTCTCCAGTGGACCATATTCTTTCAGACCTCTCCACCATGACCCGTCTGTCTTGGGTGGCCCCACATAGCATGGCTTAGTTTCATTGATTTAGACAGCTATGGTCCATGTGATCAGACTGGCTAGTTGTCTATGATTGTGGTTTCAGTCTGTCTGCCCTCTGATGCCCTCTCTCAGCGCTACCATCTTATTTGGGTTTCTCTTACCTTGGACGTGGTGTATCTCTTCACAGCTGCTCCAGCAAAGTGCAGCCACTGCTCCTTACCTTGGACATGGGGTAGCTCCTCTCCGTCACCACCCTTGAACTTGAGAGTGGGGTAGCTCCTCTCGGCTGCTGTCCCTGACCTTGGATGTGGGATAGCTCCTCTCGGCTGCTGCCCCTGACCTTGGATGTGGGATAGCTCCTCTCGGCTGCTGCCCCTGACCTTGGATGTGGGATAGCTCCTCTCGGCTGCTCCTATTTAGGAGTACATATTTGTTCACTCACTCAGTCGTCCATTCTTCAATTACCTATTTATATGTATGTGCCTAGCACTGTTGTAATCAAATGCAGTTATTCGTCAAATCATTCATTTTCAATGTTATTATCTTTACAATGAAGTACTGTAGCTTTAAAAATAATTAATTCCTTCTGAGTTAATTAATAATAAATTCCTCCTTCCATAAGTCAGTTACTTTGGTATTATAAATGTTCATGGTTTGAAATTATGTACTGTATATGTAAAATGGGATGAAAAGTATATCAACTGAAATACCTTAACAATGAAACAGAAATAAAAGTCTCACTGAGACCTAACAAATTCAAAAGGATATTGTTGGTAAACTTTTGTTTTTATGTAATCTGTTACAGGGTTACCGTATTACAATAACTAACTACCAAAACAGCTATAGAGTTGATCTTGGGTCCACTGGGAGTCCAACAATATCCTAAAAATACACTGATTAGAACATCTTTCAAATTTTTTTCAAATCCTACAGGATTACGGTGGGGAAAGCTCTGGTAACTATCCTCAGAGAATTTTTTCTATAATCATTATATTTTGGGATGGGAATTCTAATGAAAGAGTGATAAATACTGAAATAATCTAACAAATAGCCTTCTGTTCTCAAAAGCTAAATTACAGGGAAAATGGGCATGAGGAAAAAGCTAATTTAAAAATTGTCTAGAAAATTTTCTCACTTGTTTATGATGTATTTTAAGAAATCAAATTCTAACTTATTTAAACTTGGTTAGCAAGTTCAAAATTAAACAGGAGAACATTAATATTTCCTTAAGGCCACTGCAATTGTAATTTTTGAATGAATATTAAAGTTGAGCTTAAGAGTTGGGCTTAAGTCGTATTCATTCAATTATGATAGTTTTGATAATTTTTGTATTCCCCTGGGAGTTGGACATTTTATACGTGTGTGTGTGTGTGTGTGTGTGTGTGTGTATTTTCTAATTCTAAGGTCATGATAACAACAGTCTATCTTGCTTCTGGAGGTACAAAGTGGGGCCATACTGGCCTTGAATCAAACTGATTTCCTTTGATTAGTACGACTCATCTACCTCCTTCACATTTTTTTATAAATACAGAGTTCTTTTTTTTGGGGGGGGGGTTTACATGTGGTTTTTAAAATGCATTTTTAAATTAATAGGCTTTATTTTTAGTCCAATTTTAGGTTTACAGAAAAACTGTGTGGAAAGGACAGCATTCCCAAATACCCCATGTCTCCCTCTTTCCCTATCCCAACACTATTTCCCCTATCATCAACATCTTTCATTAATGTGGTGCATTTGTTGCAATTGATCAGTCACTATTAACACATTAATTGAAATCCACAGTTTACATTAGAGTTCACTCTTTCTGTCGTACATTCTATGGATTTTGGCAAAAATTTCATGATATATATTTGCATTATAGTGTCATACAGAATAGTTTGACTGCTCTGAAAATCCCCTGTGCTCCACCAATTCATGGCTCTATCTTTCCCCCAGAATTCCTGGCAATCACTTATCTTTTCATTTGTCTCCATTGTTTTTTTTCCAGGATGTATGTAGCCTTCTCAAATTACCTTCTTTCCCTTTGGCACTACATATATGTTTCCTCCATGTCTTTTTATGACTTGGTAGCTCATTTCTTTTAAATGCTGTATAATATTCCATTGTCTGGATGCACCACAGCTTATTTCATTCACCTTCTAAAGTATATCTTGGTTGCTTCCAAGTTTTGGCAATTACAAACAAAGCTGAAATAAACATTTGCATGCAGATTTCTGTGTGGACATAAGTTTTCCATCTGGGGTAAACATTGAGGAGCACAACTGCAAGATTATATCGTAACAGTATGTTTCATTTTGTAAGAAATCGTCAAACTATCTTCCAAAGCTTTACCATTTTGCATTCTCATCATTAATGGAAAAGAGTTCTTCTTTCTTCATATCCTCACCACCATTTAGTACTGTCAATACTTCTGAATTTTAGCCATTCTAACAGGTATGTAGTTGCATGTCATCGTTGGCTTAATTTGTGATCCCCTTGGAAGATAATGTTGGGTATCTTTTCATATATTTATGAAAATTTGTCAAGGTATATTTTCTTTGGTGTCCAAGTTCTTTGGACATTTTAAAATTGGGTTGTTTTCTTACTGTTGCACACTAAGGTTCTCTATTTTAAATATCAGTCTTTCATCATATATTTTTCAAGTTGTTGTTAGCTTATCTTTTCATTCTCTTTAACAGTGTCATTCACAGAGCAGAAGTTCTGAATTTTTACCTATTTTTTTCCTGGATTGTGCTTTTGGTGTTATGTCTAAAAAGTCATCATCCAACTCAAGGTCATATAGATTGTCTTATATGTTACCCTCTAGGAGTTTTATAGTTCTGTGTTTTAAATTTATGTCTATGATCCTTCTTGAGTTAATTATGCAAAAGCTGTAAAGTCTATTTCTAGATTTATATATTTTTTCCATGCAGATGTCCAATTGTTCCAGCACCATTTGTTGAGAAGATTATCATTTCTCCATTGAATTGCTTGTGTTCCCTTGTCAAAGATCAGTTGATTAAATCTGTGTGGGTCTTTTCTGGGTTCTCTACTCTGGAGCTTATGTTATTATCAATAATTGTGATTTATATCCTTTTGCTTCATTGCATTATTGGTTATTAATAATTTTCTTCTTGTTTTATTCAGGTAAAATTTAGATACAGGAAAACACACAGACTCCTTCTCTTCTCATACCTGATGAGCCTCTTGATTTTTTAAGTACAACAATATTAAACAGCTGATATTTCATAATGTAGTATTTATGAGGGAAAAACCTTTTAAAAACTGAAAGCCCATCTTAAGTTCAGTTTAGTTCAGTTGCTCAGTCATATCCGACTCTTTGCGACCCCATGGACTCCAACACACCAGGCCTCCCTGTCCATCGCCAACTCCCAGAGTTTACTCAAACTCATGCCCATTGAGTCGGTGATGCCATTCAACCATCTCATCCTCTGTCATCCCTTTCTCCTCCTGCCTTCAATCTTTCCCAGCATCAGGGTCTTCTCAAATGAGTCAGTTCTTCGCATCAGGTGGCCAAAGTATTGGAGTTTCAGCTTTAGCATCAGTCCTCCCAATGAATATTCAGGACTGATTTCCTTTAGGATGGACTGGTTGGTTTTCCTTGCAGTCCAAGGGACTCTCAAGAGTCTTCTCCAACACCAGTTTAAAAGCATCAGTTCTTCAGTGCTCAGCTTTCTTTACAGTCCAACTTCCACATCCATACATGACTACTGGAAAAACCATAGCATTGACTAGATGGATCTTTGTCAGCAAAGTAATGTCTCTGCTTTTTATTATGCTGTCTAGGTTGGTGATGACCTTTCTTCTGAGGAGCAAGCATCTTTTAATTTCATGGCTGCAGTTACCATGCAGTGATTTTGGAGCTCCCAAAATAAATTCTCTCAGTTTCCCCTTCCATTTGCCATGGAGAGATGGGACTAGATACCATGATCTTAGTTTTCTGAATGTTGAGTTTTAAGCCAACTTTTTCAATCTCCTCTTTCACTCTCATCAAGAGGCTCTTTAGTTCTTCGCTTTCTGCCATGAGGGTGGTGTCATCTGCATATCTGAGGTTATTGACATGTCTCCTGTTAATCTTAATTCCAGTTTTTGCTTCATCCAGCCCAGCATTTCTCATGATGTACTCTGCATATAAGTTAAATAAGCAGGGTGCCAATATACAGCCTTGACGTACTCCTTCCCGTACTCCTTTTCCTTTCCTTGACATACTGGTGCCAATTTGGAACCATTCTTTTGTTCCATGCCCAGTTCTAACTGTTCCTTCTTGAGCTGCATACAGATTTCTCAGGAGGCAGGTAAGGTGGTCTGGTATTCCCATCTCTTGAGGATTTTTCCAGTTTGTTGTGATCCACAGTCAAAGGCTTTGGCATAGTCAATAAAGCAGAAGTAAATGTTTTTCTGGAACTCTCTTGCTTTTTTGATGATCCAGTGGATGTTGGAAATTTGATCTCTGATTCTTCTGCCTTTTCTAAATCCAGTTTGAACATCTGGAAGTTCACGGTTCACGTACTATTGAAGCCTGGTTTGGAGAATTTTGAGCATTACTTTACTAGTGTGTGAGATAAGTGCAATTGTGAAACAATTTGAGCATTCTTTGGCATTGCCTTTCTTTGGGACTGGAATGAAAACTGACCTTTTCTAGTCCTGTGGCCACTGCTGAGTTTTCCAAATTTGCTGGCATATTGCATGCAGCACTTTCACATCATCATCCTTTAGGATTTGAAAGAGTTCAACTGGAGTTTGATTACCTCCACTAGCTTTGTTCATAGTGATGCTTCCTAAGGCCCACTTGACTTCACATTCCAGGACGTCTAGCTCTTGGTTGGTGATCACACCATCATGATTATCTGGGTCATGAAGATCTTTTTTGTATAGTTTTTCTGTGTATTCTTGCCACCTCTTTTTAGTATCTTCTGCTTCTGTTAGGTCCATACCGTTTCTGTCCTTTATTGTGCCCATATCTGCATGAAATGTTCCCTTGGTACGTCTAATTTTCTTGAAGAGATCTCTGCCGACCTTACTCTGAGCTTATTTTTCCACAGAGTAGAGGCTGTCACCATCATGACTGCCAGTGTCATGACCAAATATCCTGTAGGTGGACTTGGTTCAGTTTAGTCTGAATCCAAGGTCTGTGCTGCATACACTTGTCATACTTTATGCAAATCAGGTAATCAAGAATCAGTGTCTGCAATTAAAGAAATGGAAATAATTATGCATACTAGTCAGGACCATGATAAGGATTAATGATAAAATGTATTTGAAAGGACTTTTGTAAAATGTGAAATCCTTCAGAGATGCTGGGTGTTACCTTTACTGAATAATAGAACTTGGAAGCTTTCAAAGTGCAGTATTAGAGAAGACTTTTGAGAGTCCCTTGGACAACAAGGAGATCAGTCAATCCTAAAGGAAATTGGTCCTGAATATTCATTGGAAGGATTGATGATGAAGCTGAAGCTCCAATCCTTTGGCCACCTGATGCAAAAAACTGACTTACAGGAAAAGACCCTGATGCTGGGAAAGACTAAAGGCAGGAGGAGAAGGGGATGACAGAGGATGAGATGGTTGGATGGTATCACCGACTCAATGGACATGATTCTGAGCAAGCTCCGGGAGTTGGTGATGGACAGGGAAGCCTAGCGTCTTTCAGTCCATGGGGTGGCAAAATGTCAGACATGACTGAGCAACTGAACTGAAGTAAGAACTTGAAAGAACTAATTTAAAGATCAGTACATCTAGATGCCATCAGACAGCTAATGGTTTCAAGTTAGCTATTAAAGCATTCAGTTCAGTTCAGTTCAGTTCAGTCACTCAGTCATGTCTGACTCTTTGCAACCCCATGATTTGCAGCACGCCAGGCCTCTCTGTCCATCACCAACTCCCGGAGTTCACTCAAACTCATGTCCATCGAGTCGGTGATGCCATCCAGCTATCTCATCCTTTATCATCCCCTTCTCCTCCTGCCCCCAATCCCTCCCAGCATCAGAGTCTTTTCCAGTGAGTCAACTCTTCGCATGAGGTGGCCAAAGTACTGGAGTTTCAGCTTTAGCATCATTTCTTCCAAAGAACACCGAGGGTTGATCTCCTTTAGAATGGACTGGTTGGATCTCCTTGCAGTCCAAGGGACTCTCAAGAGTCTTCTCCAACACCACAGTTCAGAAGCATCAATTCCTCAGGACTCAGCTTTCTTCAGTCGAACTCTCACATCCATACATGACTACTGGAAAAACTATAGCCTTGACTAGACGGACCTTTGTTGACAAAGCAACATCTTTGCTTTTCAATATGCTATCTAGGTTGGTCATAACTTTTCTTCCAAGGAGTAAGCGTCTTTTAATTTCATGGCTGCAGTCACCATCTGCAGTGATTTTGGAGCCCAAAAAATAAAGTCTGACACGGTTTCATTAAAAGATAATAAAATCACTAAGAATGCTTTTTATAAATGCCTTTCAAAGAAAAAGATTCAACCAAATCTCATCAAGCTGTGTTGAAGTTTGTTACTTAAGGCATATTTTGTTGTTATGCAGTCATCAGGTAGTGTCCGACTCTTCACAACCCCATGAACTGCAGCAGACCAGGCCTCCCTGTCACTCACCATCTCCTGCAGTTTGCTCAAGTTCATGACCTTTGCATCACTGATGCCATCCAACCATCTCATCCCTCTTTTCCTTTTGCCTTCAATCTTGCCCAGCATCAGAGTCTTTTCCAATGAGTTGCTGTGGCCAAAGCATTCAAGTTTCAGCTTCAGCATCAGTCCCTCCAATGAGCATTCAGGGTTGATTTCCTGTAAGGTTGACTGGTTTGATTTCCTTGCTGTCCCAGGGACTCTCAAGGGTCTTCAATACCACAGTTCGAAAGCACCAGTTCTTCGCCATTCTGCCTTCTTTATGGCCCAGCTCTCACAACAGTACGTGACTACTGGAAAGACCATAGCCTTGACTATATGGACCTTTGTTTTTTAACACAGTTTAGGTTTGTCATAGTTTTCCTGCCAAGAAGCAGTCATCTTCTAATTTCATGGCTGCAGTCGCCATCCCACATGATTTTAGAGCACAAGCAAAGGAAATCTGTAACTGCCTCTACCTTTTCCCCTTCTATTTGCCACGAAGTGATGGGACCGGATGCCATCTTAGTTTTTTGAACGTTGAGTTTTAAGCCAGCTTTTTCACTCTCCTCTTGCACCCTCATCAAGAGGCTCTTTAGTTCTTCACTTTCTCCCATTTGAGTTGTTTCATGTGCATATCTGAGGTTGTTTTTTCCCAGCAATCTTGATTCCAGTTTGTGATTAGATATATAATAAAACTATTGTTCTTGCCCACCAATGTTATATACAATATGCTTTGGGAAACAGATGCCTAAGAGCAGGGTTCCAGGACACTGGTGGTTAAGAGAAAGGTAAAAAGCCAGGCCAGAGGGTGTCCTAAATATAGGTATTTTCTGAATTCAGTTTCCTAAGTTGAAATAATAAAAGAACAATCTACTTCAGTTATATTTAATATTCTTTTAACGCACAATTCATAGATTATCTTCTTTTACTCCAGATGGCTCAGAATACCTATTTACTTCAAAGCATGCCCAATAAAACCTTAATATCTATTGCCGTAATTGTTATCAGAGACATGTAGTGACTTTCAGGAAAACCAAGGGTTTTTGCATACATGAAGACAGCCAGATTTTTCAGCCACTAGTCTTATGGGGACTTTAGTAAATGTTTTGTAACTTTCATAGTGGAATAAATACTCTATTTTTTCCTAAAGGGCTCAGGGGAAAACTGACTTTAGCCTGTTGTTTTGGTGAAATAAAATTGCTATTTCTGAGTAGAATTAACTCATGTATGTGTTGTTTTGCTTGCTTGCTTTAAGATACACTGTAGGATGCATAATTATAATGTGACAGATTTCCATTTGCCACATATATAAATTAATTTCATTATTTGGTATCTTTATCTTTTATAAAGTAGGGTTCCTCCCTTCAAAGCTTTTCCAGACTAGATGGGGAGAATGTGAACCAAAATTAAGTGTAATCTATTTAACTGTGGAAATGGTTTGTAATTCCATGAAACTGAATTTATTTCATGTTAGTTCAAAAGTTAGCATTAGAATCCTTTCATCCTGTTGGTTTTCTTTTTCATATAAAAATTCTACAAGGTGTTACATATTTTTGTAGCTGTTTGATAAGTGCTACCTAAAATCTTTCTAGGCTCAGATCCCTTCAAAGTTTTTCTTTTTTTCTTTGTGTTGTGCTACTGCAGGGCATTCTGACCATGAAGCAAAAAAATAGGCAACGGATCAAGAGGCAGAATTTTCCATTTAATTTGGTGTTATCTTAGAAAAAGGGGCTAAAGTTGCTAATTTGAATAGATACTTTGTCTACATGATTTTTATTATAGGGGACAAAAGAGAAAACTCCCTAGAAAAACTATGAAAAATAAAGAAAAATAAAATACATCTCAAAGTATTTTTTGAAACTCTTAAATACATATTATTTATTCAATAGACTAAATTGACTAGTAAGCTCCCCTTAGGACTTGTGCTCTGTGCCCAATCACTCAGTTGTGTCTGACTCTTTGTGGCCCCATGGTCTGTGGCCTGCCAGGCTCCTCTGTCCATGGACTTTTCCAGGCAAGAATCCTGGTGAGGGGTGTCATTTCCTTCTCCAGGGCATCTTTATGACTCAGGGATCGAATCCATGTCTCCTGCATCTTGTGCATTGGCAGGCAGATGCTTTACCACTAGTACCACCTGGGAAACTCTTCTTTAAGACTTACTGTGTATATAAAGCATGGATCCAATGAAGTACTGATCTCACAGACATTCACTTAAGATTTATAAGTAAATAGGTTGGCAGGTACAGTAGCAGATACTCACTTGAGCACACATTTCCCAGAGAACTCTATAATCTTTAGGTCAGTTCAGTTCAGTCGCTCAGTTGTGTCCAACTCTTTGCGACCCCATGAATCGCAACACGCCAGGCCTCCCTGTCCATCACCAACTTGTGAATGTAAATGTTAACACTTTTTTTTATACATAATACACAGTGTACTTTATACTTTTAACGTTTATGGTTAATGAGCTGTTTCTTACATAAATGCATTATTTAGGCTTCTGAAGGGTTGACTGGGGCTGTAGTAGCCTGGATTATTCTTGTAATTAGAACAGGAACCCCCATAACCATCACTTTTCACTATAGAGACAACCTAAAGGAATAAAGAACAGAAGCTACAAAGCCATGATTCTTTGTTACAATAATGTAGAAATGGGATATATGTCCTGGGTCGTTTAGTACATTATAGAAAACAGTAGAGAAGGTATTTAAAGAAGCGGTTTATAACCCAGAGCCATTTGAAGAAGTTGCATTATATGAAAGAAAACCTAGCATCCAGAAAGATAAGCTAGGGACAACTGAAAACTGAAGATTAGGATATTACTCTGCAGGCAAGGGAAGCAAAAATGAGATATTTCACTTTGCTTATTTGAGCAAATATATAAAAATTTATCTGTTTATGCTGTCAAATTAATATTTCCTAGGCTGTGAGGTATCCCAGCAGGCTGCTGACTTAAGACCCTCCAGTCATTGGTCTAATATTCCCTCTTGTTATTTTCTTTTTCAACCATCTATGCACTGGGTTTTTCACCTTCCCTGTTCTCATAAGCTCCCATGCTCTTAATTCCCAGAAGAATAATATTTCTAGGTCTTCTTAAATTTTACCCTTCTCACAACACAGTCACACTGCAAAAGGTGAGCTGATTATTTCTGTGGCTGGCAGGCACTTGCTATAGACCATGTAACGTCTCATTTCTGGACTCCTGCATAGCATCGTTCTCTCATGAAAAGAGGGAAAGGGTATAACGTACCACTCCCTGCATTAAAATCTGTTCAAGTTTCTGTTTGAGAGTTAGTGAACTTGAACACAAACTTACTGCTGACAACACTGGGTAAGAATGTGGTACAGTATAAACAAGGAGCATAGCCCAGGTCTCTGACTGGGGAGCAAGCTCAATATCTGATTTGTGTAACTAATAAATAATATAAAATATGCAGAAAGATATAAGCACTACAGACAGCTACCACACTTAATTTTTAACTACCAACACATTAGAAATTTTGTTCATTCTCAAAAGCAAAATAACCCTAAAATAAGTTGAATTTGGGATAAAGATTTTAGGGGTTGAAAGAATTTGGTTCATTTTGTGAAGAGTTTCTCACCTGGGTAATTGTGACGGGATGCACTGTGAATTTTAATTGCCAAGCCAACCAAAAATGAAGGTAATTCAACTTGTCATTCCTTAATGCATAATACTCATCAGAATGGAATCTGAGCTCTTCAGAGAGAAGCAGATGTCTTCCCTTATGTATCTGTTAAATGCCCAGAAACTTCAAAAAGTGCACAGAAGGAGCTATCAGACACCAGACTAGACATTCTGCCAATCTGTGGGGACTGGAACCTCCACCAAAGGATTCTTCCTTAGGGATACCAAGAGCAAGGTGCAGTGCAATGTCTCCAAATCTCTGGACTCCTGGGGGAACATCATGAATGATGTTAAGCAGCAGCATCTAATGGGCGCACATCATTTACTACCACAGGAGCAGTAGAAGACAGTATTTACATATCCTCCCTTAGCCATGTCTCTAAACATCTTTCAATTAAAACTTCAAAGAAAATTCCAAAACAAATCCTGAACAAAACCTAGCATGATGTTTTGTTTTTCAACCATGGCTTTATAACCCTTGCTTTTAATGGAGGACTCAGTATGTGTGAAGTAACAGATTCTGAAAGTGCAGGAGGAGGAAGAGCTGGGATTATGTTTTCCCACAGCTGCCCCTCTATGAAACTCTTCTATAGGAATCTGAGTCAGGATCATTCCCTTAAATTAAGTTGACAGCTTCGACAGCCTACAGTCTAATAAGGAAGAAAGATATGCATCATGAAGAGATTTCAGTAAACATTTTGGAAACAAATTAGATAAGGGTGAAAGTGAAGAAAAAGTAATCCATTTAGTGATGAGTTGTTACATAATTACATAGGTATGCTTCTTATAAATGTTTGAAGTATGGCTCCTCTACATTCCCTTTTAATACATTATAATACTCTGGTTCAGAAAAGTGGGGGAGAGGTCATTAGTAAGCTTTTATATGGAGATAAACTTGGTAACATTAACTATAAGTTTAAATCATCTATTGGTATCTTGATACAATGCAAAATTTTGTTTATTTTGTGCCAAGATGAATGGTATTACCATCCAATTGATAGAAAAATCATATCCTCAAATAATATAACATGCACTTGAGAATAGGTAGCTGGATTTTAGAGACTGTCACTTCCTGTCCCATACTCTTTCACTAATCTCTTTATCGATGCAGCTAGAGGGAGGCCTAGCTTAAACAGCCAATAATACAATATTCTTTACATTAAACTTGTGCTTAGAAGAAACCAGCCACATGCTTGTTTTTTTCCTTTGGATAGCAAATTTTTAACATAAAGAAGAGTAATTAATATTTCTGCCTCAAAGTTTAGTTGATTATTTATTCTGTTCCCATTTTATCATAACCAAAATAAATACAGGACAAAAATAATTGGTATAATGCATACTGTATATTATAGTTTAAAAGTGAAATAATGTAAATCCATTAAATTTTAAATTTGTGATGAAATACTTGCTGTAATTATAATTTCTGGACTGATGCAGGCTTTTTTAAAATCTTCCTCTTCTAACTGAGATGCTACCTCTATATGCTGAAATTGCCTTCTATTCACTTTCTCATTTAATGCCGCTTTCCTCTAACTTCATGACATAATTATCATGTAAAGGTATTAAATCCTCAAAATGCCTTCCTATTTTTAAATATAAGCTCTTCTTTAATCATAAATAATTTACCTAATCAGCCCAGACAGGGGATTCAGGGAAGGCTTCCTGGAAATGGTGTTTTTCTTATGAGCTCCTCATGTCATGACATTTATATATATTTTTACGGTCATTGGAAGGACTGATGCTGAAGCTGAAACTCCAATACCTGGACCACCTCATGTGAAGAACTGACTCACTGGAAAAGACCCTGATGCTGGGAAAGACTGAAGGCAGGAAAAGGGAACAACAGAGGATG
This sequence comes from Ovis canadensis, assembly GCF_042477335.2. Taxonomy (NCBI): domain Eukaryota; kingdom Metazoa; phylum Chordata; class Mammalia; order Artiodactyla; family Bovidae; genus Ovis; species Ovis canadensis. The sequence continues at coordinate 41,882,538 of NC_091254.1, forward strand.
AGATGGTTGGATGGCATCACCAATTTGATGGACATGAGTTTGAGTAAACTCCTGGAGTTGGTGATGGACAGGAAAGCCTGGTGTGGTGCAGTCCATGAGGTTGCAAAGAGTTGGACACAACTGAGAGACTGAACTGAACTGAACTGAACAGTCATATTTAGGGCTTCCCAGGTGGTGCTAGTACTAAAGGATCCACCTGCCAATGCAGGAGATGCAAGACATGGGTTTGATCCCAGGGTCTGAAAGATCCTCTGGAGGAGGAAATGGCAATCTGTTTCAGTATTCTTGCCTGGACAATCCCATGGACAGAGGCACCTGATGAGACACAGTCCATGGGGTTGCAAAGAATCAAACATGACTGATGCGACTTAGCACACATACACACATGGTCATATTTAATATTGTCAAACTGTTCTTCAAAGTATTTGACCATTTTACACTTTTACCAGTGAGATATGAATGGGGTGCAGCACTAAAGCTTACACTGCTCTTCTTGCTTTTTTGACAAAGAATAATGTTGATATAACATCATATATAAGATTATTTAATATATTTAAGTCAGCCATTTAATATATTATGTATACAACTTAATATTCTCCCCACCTTCAATATGTAAAATTTCTAGACCTAATGCTAAATAAGCTGATTTTTCTGATTTTTTAAACAATATAAAACAGATTATTTGCATGCACAACAATGAGGATTAGGATCTGAGATGAAAAGGCAAGCATGCTTCTGTCAAACAGAGAAGATCAAGATTCATAAGAAACTGTCTTTGGGATCTGCTGGGTGGGAAGACCTGCTGTTTTACCTTCAGATACTGTCTCTTTACCTGACACATTGGATGCTTCAGCAGCCTTTTTGGATTGTCCATCCTAGGCTGCTTTTTCTAAGTCCTTTAGATAGTTAAGCTAGTATTACTGATAGCTTATGTTCCTGATCTGTTCACCCAGGAGCTTTTACATGAAGCATGAGTTTTTGTTTTTTTCTTTTATTCTTAGAAGCCGAGGTTCTTAGGTCTTTCAGGAGCTTTCTGATATATTCAACAACTCAAGAAACTAACTCTTACTCAGTTATTAGTCCCTGGTGCTATTTACAAGCAGTTAAACCAGAATGGCTGTTTACCAAAAGGGAAGTTCCCACATTCATTTTCTCTTACCCAGTTAAAACTGTGATTTCTATTAAGACGATTTCTATTAACACAGTAATGGTTATTCGTAGTTGAAAAAATGATAAGGTAAATATATAGGAAAACTCAATTCCTTAGCTTAATAAGTCATTAGAATAATTCTGTCCAAAAGTAAAGCTTAAATGTATTTCTTTTTCAGTTTATTCTGAATTTTATACAGACATATATGAAAGCAACCATATAGTAATTAGGGAACAACTCATTAACACTAGGTGGATAAACACACACACACACAAACATACATAATATGTATAAATGTGTGTATATATATAAATAAATATTTTTGGAATATGTTAACAAATCTCCCTTGGATAAATATATAGCTAAATGCAAATTCTATAAATTATGTCCAGGCCTTCAGTTCAGTTCAGTTTAGTCGCTCGTCGTGTCCGACTCTTTGGGACCCCAAAAATCACAGCACGCCAGGCCTCCCTGTCCATCACCAACTTCTGGAGTTCACTCAGACTCACGTCCATTGAGTCAGTGATGCCATCCAGCTACCTCATCCTCTGTCATCCCCTTCTCCTCCTGCCCCGAATCCTTCCCAGCATCAGAGTCTTTTCCAATGAGTCAACTCTTCCCATGAGGTGGCCAAAGTACTGGAGTTTCAGCTTCAGCATCATTCCCTCCAAAGAAATCCCAGGACTGATCTCCTTCACAATGGACTGGTTGGATCTCCTTGCAGTCCAAGGGACTCTCAAGAGTCTTCTCCAACACCACAGTTCAAAAGCATCAATTCTTGGGTGCTCAGCTTTCTTCACAGTCCAACTCTCACATCCATACATGACCACAGGAAAAACCATAACCTTGACTAGATGGACCTTTGTTGGCAAAGTAATGTCTCTGCTTTTGAATATGCTACCTAGGTTGGTCATAACTTTTCTTCCAAGGAGTAACTGTCTTTTAATTTCATGGCTGCAATCACCATCTGCAGTGATTTTGGAATCCCCCAAAATGAAGTTTAACACTGTTTCCACTGTTTGCCCATCTATTTCCCATGAAGTGATGGGACCAGATGCCATGATCTTCGTTTTCTGAATGTTGAGCTTTAAGCCAACTTTTTCGCTCTCCTCTTTCACTTTCATCAAGAGGCTTTTTAGCTCCTCTTCACTTTCTGCCATAAGGGTGGTGTCATCTGCATATCTGAGGTTATTGATATTTCTCCCGGCAATCTTGATTCCAGCTGGTGTTTCTTCCAGCACAGCTTTTTTCATGATGTACTCTGCATAGAAGTTAAATAAGCAGGGTGACAATATACAGCCTTGACGATCTCCTTTTCCTATTTGGAACCAGTCTGTTGTTCCATGTCCAGTTCTAACTGTTGCTTCCTAACCTGCATATAGGTTTCTCAACAGGCAGGTTAGGTGGTCTGGTATTCCCATCTCTCTCAGAATTTTCCAGTTTATTGTGATCCACACAGTCAAAGGCTTTGGCATAGTCAATAAAGCAGAAATAGTTTTTCTGGAACTCTCTTGCTTTTTCAATGATCCAGCAGATGTTGGTAATTTGATCTCTGGTTCCTCTGCCTTTTCTAAAACCAGCTTGAATATCTGGAAGTTCACGGTTCACGTATTGCTGAAGCCTGGCTTGGAGAATTTTGAGCATTACTTTACTAGCATGTGAGATGAGTGCAATTGTGCAGTAGTTTGAGCATTCTTTGGCACTGCCTTTGTTTGGGATTGGAATGAAAACTGACCTTTTCCAGTCCTGTGGCCACTGCTGAGTTTTCCAAATTTGCTGGCATATTGAGTGCAGCACTTTCACAGCATCATCTTTCAGGATTTGAAAGAGCTCAACTGGAATTCCATCACCTCCACTAGCTTTGTTCGTAGTGTTTTTTTTTTTTTTAGTTTTTTATTTTTTAAATTTTAAAATCTTTAATTCTTACATGCATTCCCAAACATGAACCCCCCTCCCACCTCCCTCCCCATAACATCTCTCTAGGTCATCCCCATGCACCAGCCCCAAGCATGCTGTATCCTGCGTCAGACATAGACTGGCGATTCAGTTCTTACATGATAGTATACATGTTAGAATGCCATTCTCCCAAATCATCCCACCCTCTCCCTCTCCCTCTCCCTCTGAGTCCAAAAGTCCGTTATACACATCTGTGTCTTTTTTCCTGTCTTGCATACAGGGTCGTCATTGTCATCTTCCTAAATTCCATATATATGTGTTAGTATACTGTATTGGTGTTTTTCTTTCTGGCTTACTTCACTCTGTATAATTGGCTCCAGTAGTGATGTTTTCTAAGGCCCATTTGACTTCACATTCCAGGATGTCTGGCTCTAGATTAGTGATCACACCATCGGGATTATCTTGGTCGTGGAGATCTTTTTTGTACAGTTCTGTGTATTCTTGCCACCTCTTCTTAATATTCTCTGCTTCTGTTAGGTCCATAGCATTTCTGTCCTTTATCGAGCCCATCTTTGCATGAAATGTTCCCTTGGTATCTCTAATTTTCTTGAAGAGATCTCTAGTCTTTCCCATTCTGTTGTTTTCCTCTATTTCTTTGCACTGATCGCTGAGGAAGGCTTTCTTATCTCTTCTTGCTATTCTTTGGAACTCTGCATTCAGATGCTTATATCTTTCCTTTTCTCCTTTGCTTTTGCTTCTCTTTTCACAGCTATTTGTAAGGCCTCCTCAGACAGCCATTTTGCTTTTTTGCATTTCTTTTCCATGGGGATGGTCTTGATCCCTGTCTCCTGTACAATGTCACGAACCTCCGTCCATAGTTCATCAGGCACTCTATCTATCAGATCTAGTCCCTTAAATCTATTTCTCTCTTCTACTGTATAATCATAAGGGATTTGATTCAGGTCATACCTGAATGGTCTAGTGGTTTTCCCTACTTTCTTCAATTTCAGTCTGAATTTGGCAATAAGGGGTTCATGATCTGAGCCACAGGCCTTACAAATATACGAAACAGAAGGGGATGACAGAGGATGAGATGGTTGGATGCCATCACTGACTTGATGGACATGAGTTTGAGCAAGCTTCAGGAGTTGGTGATGGACGGGGAATCCTGGCATGCTGCAGTCTATGGGGTCACAAAGAGTTGGACACAACTAAGCAAGGGAACTGACAGATTTAGTGTATTCACTCTTTAATCTCCCCATTCATATGCTGGGACTTTCTGATATATTCAACAACCCAAGAAACTAATTCTTACTCAATCATTTAGTGCCTGCTTCTGGATAGCAACCCTGTTCAAACAGGGGACACCAAACCAAAACTAGACTGAATAACAAGTGAAATTAGTTGATAACTAATCTCTGGTATATACTATTTCCATTAAATGCTTGCTATCCCTAGGAAATATTTAAGAAAAGCTTCAAAGGTTTTTCCAGAGTCTTATTACAAATAATTGTCCCAGAAGTGTGCTAATCACCTTACAAACCTTACAAGTCATATGGCCCCCCCAGTGAGCTACATGGTAGTTTCCCTATCACTGCTACCAAATCAGGCCCTCACTCAACACTGGCATTTCTAAAGTTCATCCTCGGTTTTTCATACCCATTTACTACCCTCTCTGCAAGCCTAAGATTCCTCTCTTTGTCTTTATAATGATTTACTGTAAGTATGAAAGCAAGATGGCAGGAGTCCCCATAAAAACACACATCATGATAAAAGATTCCATACTGCAAAGAGACTGGGAACAACTACTCAGAAATAACGCCGCTAAGTTAATAATGTCTGTTCAACAAAGTCGGTTTAGTTTCCCAAGCATTTTCTCCCTAACACCTTATGCTTTAAAATATCTCAAATATTCATTTAAGTGATGGGCAAATCAGAAAATTCCTAAAAACAGTATCTTTAAAAATAATCTCATTTCCTAAAGAAATGCAAGCTCATAAACATATTTTAATATTTTATTACCAGTTAGTGATGCATGGCCCTATACACAGACTTCTAAGTGAAACATCAGTAATTTCAAGAGAAGAGGGACTCCCAGCATGAAGTGTGCACAGAGCATTTGACCCAGCTATTCTGACACTGGGGATGTTTCAACCCTGTGTAAGTACAAATATTTCAGTCAGAAGTGTGCTGATTTTGATGAAAAAATATGCCAGAGCAAATTTATTAAGCTAATTTAGCCAACAGATCAATTCTCTACACAATGCAATTGAGCCATTTTCACTTTTGTCTTTTTTCATTTCAATTTTTCTGAAATGATCTATTGCTATCACTTTTCTATATAAATTAAATGAAGATCTGATTCCTGGATTTGTCCATATTAAATTTTATCAATTATAGCTTGGTCATTTTCCCTTTTGACCACTATTTCTATGAAATCCCATATTGTTTAAGTATTACCAAGCTTTCATTCTCCTGTTGATTTATAGTCTCTGGCTGATTTCACCTCGTGAAGTTTTACCTACTGTCACTTAAGTTATATTTTGCCACAGTTCAGTTCAGTCGCTCAGTCGTGTCCGACTCTTTGTGATCCCATGGACTGCATCACATCAGGCTTTCCTATCCATCACCAACTCCCAGAGCTTGCTCAAACTCACGTCTATTGAGTTGGTGATATCATCCAACCATCTCATCCTCTGTTGTTCCCTTCTCCTCCCACCTTCAATCTTTCCCAGCATCAGGGTCTTCCCATGAGGTGGCCAAAGTATTGGAGTTTCAGCTTTAGCATCAGTCCTTCCAAAGAATGCCCAGGACTGATCTCCGTTAGAATGGACTGGTTGGATCTCCTTGCAGTCCAAGGGACTCTCAAGAGTCTTCTCCAACACCACAGTTCAAAAGCATCAGTTCTTTGGAGCTCAGCTTTCTTTATAGTCCAATTCTCACATCCATTCATGACTACTGGAAAAACCATAGCTTTGACTAGATGGACCTTTGTTGGCACAAAGTAACATTTAATATGCAACTTTTTAATATGCTGTCTAAGTTGGTCATAACTTTTCTTCCAAGGAGCAAACATCTTTTAATTTCATGGCAGCAGTCACCATCTGCAGTGATTTTGGAGCCCCCCAAAATAAAGCCTCTCATTGTTTCCATTGTTTCCCCATCTATGTTCCATGAAGTGATGGGACCAGATGCCATGATCTTAGTTTTCTGAATGCTGAGTTTTAAGCCAATTTTTTCACTCTCCTCTTTCACTTTCATCAAGAGGCTCTTTAGTTTCTTTACTTTCTGCCATGAGGATAGTGTCATCTGCATATCTGAGGTTATTGATATTTCTCCCAGCAATCTTGATTCCAGCTTGTGCTTCATCCAGCCCAGTGTTTCTCATGATGTACTCCACACAGAAGTTAAATAAGCAGGTGACAATATACAGCCTTGATGTACTCCTTTCCTGATTTGGAACCAGTCTCTTGTTCCATGTCCAGTTCTAACTATTCCTTCTTAACCTCCTGATTTCTCAGGAGGCAGGTAAGGTGGTCTGGTATTCCCATCTCTTGAGGATTTTTCCACAGTTTGTTGTGATCCACACAATCAAAGGCTTTGGCATAGTCAATAAAGCAGATGTTTTTCTGGAACTCTTGCTTTTTTGATGATCCAGCACATACTGGAAATTTGATCTCTGATTCTTCTGCCTTTTCTAAATCCAGTTTGAACATCTGGAAGTTCACAGTTCATGTACTATTGAAGCCTGGTTTGGAGAATTTTGAGCATTACTTTACTAGTGTGCGAGATAAGTGCAACTGTGGAACAGTTTGAGCATTCTTTGGCATTGCCTTTCTTTGGGATTGGAATGAAAACTGACCTTTTCCAGTCCTGTGGCCACTGCTGAGTTTTCCAAATTTGCTGGCATATTGCATGCAGCACTTTCACAGCATCATCCTTTTGGATTTGAAATAGCTCAACTGGAGTTCCATCACCTCCACTAGCTTTGTTCATAGTGATGCTTCCTAAGGCCCACTTGACTTTGCATTCCAGGATGTGTGGCTCTACGTGAGTGATCACACCATCGTGGTGATCTGAGTCATGAACATCTTTTTTGTATAGTATTTTGCTACACTGTTTATTATTTACACTGCATGTGATCTTCCCTGGGTCACTAATAGTGGTTTCCACAAAGATGTCCTCATTTTTCACTGTGCTCTCCAGTTACAATTTATCCATTTTCAATCTTATTTTGTGTTTATTATTCTTACCAGAATACTTGTTAAGGAGTTTTATTTAAAAGTTAAGTCTTTGTATTTATTTCTTGGAGCAAAAAATATTAGTGGTTGTTGTAGGTAGCAGGCAGGGTGTAAGCATTCTGCTTCAGCAATAAATCTTTAAATGATGACCAAGTGAAGCTTAAATAGTTTGTGAAAGCTGATGAGTGCAGTAAAGCACAAGAAATGCACTGTGGGAATACTGGAAGGGCACTCAATGGCTTACTTCAGATGTAGAAGAATAAGAAATTACTAAACCATCAAATTATACAACTGAGAAGACGCTGAAAACTGAAAACAAAATACAAAATTATTTAGTGAACACGCTAGAACCTATATAATATGTTAAGAGATTGCAGGCCTGCTATAAGGTACAGAAGATGAGAAATAGACTGTGGATGGATGGAATTTTGGATGCCCTTGATAATGTGAGCTTCCACAGCTCTCCTTTGCAGGTTCCACAGAAATGAAAGTGAGAGCAGCCTTAAAACAAAGGATAGAATGTTGATCATAAAATGAAGTGGTATGATTATACTGAAAGGGGAAAATCTTTTCTTATACAGGTCTTCAGAAATGACAGAAACTGTGCTAGTGGCTTAACCTGTACTATAATCTCTTGTACTTAGTCTCTATCTAGGCAGTTCATGAGGAGGTGTAAGAATTGTGGTGCATTCTATAATAGATATAGGGACAAGTGCTTTAACAGCTCAAAGGAGAAAGTAATTTATTGCACAAGGCAAAGCCTTCCCAAGAAATGGCATTGATTTGGGTCTTGAAGGATGAATAACTAGGAAGGTTATTATTAGAGAAGGAAAGAGAAGGGAACAGCTAGGGTGTCTTGAATTAAATCGATGGCTGTGAGTTGCCAATAATGATGTCTATCAATTACATAATGCTTTGATCTGTTTTTGAGGCAGATCTTGGGTTGAGTGAGAATCTGCAGGTGCCTATAGGCAATTGATGGTCTCATGTGCTCTCCATTCCCAGGTTAGGCGGCTCAGGTCATAGATCACAGTGGTATGCAAAGGTTCCAGAATGCATGGGTAATTCACTTTATTTAAATTTTACTGGTGTAGCCCTTTATTTAACGTCACCAAATAGGTTACTTATTTCATCAAAATATACCTTTTAAAAATCTTTAACTTGACCAAAAGCAACAAAGCTGTTAAAAAAAAAAGTGGGGAAAAAAAAACCTTAGCAGTATTTTACCTTGTTCATTTTTAACAGCTCCTGCAACACTTATGCTCAATGTGATTCTTGGTTTACAAGGATTTCCTTGGTTGTTTTTGTCTTCTCAACTTCCAACTATCATGCTAGGAAATCCTCTAAAATGTATACAATTTTACTTATAATTATTGATATTTTTAATCACAGTATATTTGCAAAACACGATTTCATTTTTTTAATGAGTCAACTGAGCTAAATTTATCCTTTTACCCATGAAATTAACATTGTTTTGCTATATACATAGTTCATTTATTTTAACAAATATATAGTGATAGCTTAGGACTCCAGAATGAGTAAGACAGGATCCCTGAACTCTGGAGAATTAAAGGTGTACATTTTATTAATTAGGTGTACTTTTCCTAATTATTAAGCACGAGAAGTTAAAAGTTTATACCATATGATTTCAGAAGAAAAAAGAGATTTACTGTTTTTTTGTGGAGAATCTAGAAAGGTATCATGGAGGAAGTGCCATCTGACCTGTACTTAAGTGTTGACAATGAACACATGGGACTAGAAAAAGGTTATTCTAGGGAAAGAGAATAATAAGGCCATATATGCTAAAAGGTATATGTAGCCACACTGAAGAATAAACAAAGG